>NC_061825.1:38166062-38201062 GCF_019202785.1 Penaeus chinensis
TACAGTTGTTAATATACTGAAAAATCAATAATGTCTTAAACGTAAGCTCTACAAACGCCGTGAATTATTTTCCAAGTTTTAGCTATTTACAGAGTTGGCGGGTTACCAGTTTGGCTAAAACTTCTGAAATGTTAGTGTCCTTATTTCCCTAAGTTATACGAGGAACTGACCATTTATAAAACGGAAAACTCGAAGGTTATAACAATAAAAATGTACAATTGCTGGGAAAAAAATATATGCACTCTGTAATGACATGAATTTTCTTTGCATTGTATTAATATAGAGTCTCAGCATATATTATAAAGAAAAAATGCGTTTATTAAATGTTTTAACTTAAGCCTTCATCTAAAACACTAGCGATGCCCTACACTCTTAAGACCCTAGTGCATTAACGTAATTATGTCGATGTTTGTGTTATAGATTAATATATATATATACATATATTTATATGAATAAAATATTCATTAATTTTTGCATTTTCGAGCAGCTGGTCTGGAAACACCTTTTGGTGCGCATTCCTTCAAATTTATTCATTTTTATCTATTAATGGATTAATGTACCAATTTATTTGTTATATATTTATTAGAAATTTAATATACTGTATATATGCTCCATTTAAGAAAATACGGGAAGAAATAAAATAATACAGAATTATTAAATGCACTTTGCGGTGCGTAGTTTCTGACAAATAATAAATGATAGTTGTGACGGTAAAATATTTATTGGATTGTTGGCTTCATGTGTATCATTATTATCATTATCATCATCAATATAATCATTACTATTATTATCATTATTAATAGGCCTACTATTATTCTAATCATCATTATTATTGTCTGTATTATTATCACCATTAATATATCTCATTAGAAATATGAATAAAACTGAATATTAGTAATTGTCTAACACTGCATTGACAAAACGACTCAAACACGTCATCGGTAATAACGTGACGTCATATCTCCTCCCCCCCCCCCCCTTTTATTTTCCTCCAACAGCTCCATCTTTCTTCAAAAATCGAAATATATATCTCTCTATTTAAATTTGCTGTCTTAGTCGGTGTATGTTTCATCCAGGGAATTATTTATATTTTAATGTTCAGGTTCTAAATGATTTCGGGGTCGTATTGAATGAGTTTGGAAATGGAGAGGAAAATTAATCCATTATTTTATGGTTCTTGTGATGACGTGAAATACTGCAGTCTCCCTCTCCTGTGTCAGCGCCATCTCTTATCCAAAAAAAGAAAAAGAAAACAAGGAAAGTCAATAATTCTCTCTGCTCTTTTTTCCAATTCATCATTTCACAACAACAAAAAATATATATATAATGACAAGCAAATCCATTTTTACTCCATTCTAGTCACATAACCCCCCCCTCCCCCTCACGCCACTAATATCAACGCCATCTATCATCCGAATCCGAAACCAACTCATCCACAGTTGCCAATTTGCGTATTAGCTCCTGAACCCATGAGTGTCCCGAGCGTCCCCATCCCGGTGACGTTGCCCCCCGGTCGGCAGTGACGTGTTCGGCGTGGAAGGAAGAGGACGTGCTTGATCCGCAGCCATGGCCGATTTATTCAGGAATTTAACCCTTCTGCTCATGACGGAGAAATGTTTCGACAAATTCTTCGTCGAAAATGAGTTCCTGGATGGTGAGGAAGAGGGAGAGGCTTTTAAAGATCATTGGTCTTGTTTTGTTGATTGTTTCATTATTTTCTTGATTATCCATTTGTATGTTTTCGATTTTTTTTTTAATCCAAAAATATACCTTGCCATTTAAAAAAAACCTATTGTTACATTGTTTTTATCTTCTATGGACCCTAGGAACGCTCAAAATAGTCATTTAACAAAAGACTTGCCTTTAGATTTTAATAAAAGAATTATGAGATTTCTTGCCTTCTTATCAGATAAAATACGGTTTTACAATATGGTTATTAATAGATCTGTTAAATTTATTCATTTCTCCTCTATTTTGTGTATTGTATAAGGAGTAAAGTGATATTAATGAAAGTTTCTTGATTGGAAAACCTGTGGGATATTATTTTCTTGTTTTTCATTTGTTTGTCTTGTAATTATGGATTTATGGAAATTTGGTCAAAGTAGGTCTCCTGATTTTGTGTGATTGAGGCCGTTTTTCTCAGCCATGGGGTAAACTTTGCCTGTAATGGACAGAAGGACGAAATTTCAAAAGGTTTTTTTATCTGGGGTATTTCTTAAGATAATTAACACCTTGGGTCTGGGTGTTTTAATTTCCCACATTTGGCCCTAAACGCCGGCATAAGGCATTCTTTGAGCGACCACTCTTGACAGATGTGGGGCGCTCCAATAGTCGTGTGCGACGAAAAGACTGTGTCTCCCCATTGCAGTGTTATTTTCTATTTTCTCTGCACAAGTGGTTTCAGCTTTTTTGTCATTTTCCAATGTATATCATTTGATTTAATATATCCAGATGGGCAATTCTTTACAGTATGGACACATTTGCCAGAGACTAAGGCCCTAACCCCAAGTCACAAAATTTAAGTCTCAGTTGCTGTGATTGACCCCTGAGTGTTGATGGGGGGGGGGGGGGACTCTTTTCCCAACACCCCCCCCTCCCCCCAGGAAACCTTGTTTTCACCTCGGTATACCTGGCAAGAAAAGGAGCTGAAACATGAGAGGATCAAGGGGACAAATGCTGTGAGCGGTGCTTTCCACTATCTTTTTCCCTTATTCGTTACCATTCATGTGTGCAGATTATTTCTTGTACTGAAAACTACATCATTTTGTCCTTTACAAGAATAGCCTCTTCAGTTTTCTCAAGCTTAGTGCGTGTATACTGTAAAGACTAACACCAGATACTAATAGCTTTCCATGCAAAGACTCCATATCATCTCTCTAGGTATTTCATATCTCACTGGAATAATGAGAGCAATAAGTAGCATTTTGGTAATTGTAATTTTTAATTTCTTTTTACATAACATTGAACATTTTGTAATAGAACCTGTTCCGTCAGTCATTGCAGCAGGAATAGAATCCAGAGCATGGAAATAGCATCCTTCCTGGAGCTGGCACTCTTCTAGTCCTGGCTCTGTCATTACATTCCACACTCTTTTATTGATGGAAACGATGCAAAAGCCCCTTCCTGAATGCCAAATGAGTCCTGTCACCCTCCAAGAGCTTTCTGCACTCCTGGCGAGACTTTCCTGTCACCCTGGCCTTCAGTCTAAACGCTCACAATGATAAGTTCATGTTAGCCAAACCCACAGCCAAAAATGTTCGTGATGGCATGTTCAAGTCCCCCTCCCCACAAGCCAAATTTTTTCTTGATATGTTGGTCGTGTCATCCAGATCGAAGAGGTTAATGGCATTTCCTTCAGAAATTGATGATAAAAAAAAGTAAAGCAACATAAGATTAAAATTTGGGTATAATGACCACTTTAAGATCTGGAAAATCTACTAACATTGTTATAAAAAGAGTAAGAGAGGAAACTCGCTCACCAATACATGAAGTAATTAGCACAGGCAAGGAATAGAGGCAGAAAGGGAGAATATAGGTAGGGACAGTTGCCGTGCAGACACCAAGTCCACAGTGATCAGGAAATATGGTGATTGTTTGGGGGTCAGAGGGAAGGATTTTGGTTCATGAGGCATGGTTTGTGGCTTCCCAGAGTGACCCCAAGGTTTCTGAACTGGCCATTTGGGATGGAGAACCATAACAAAAAAGTTTTGCAAATTACATCTTGAAAGATTATAATAAAAGGTAATTATTGGATTGGATGTCTGTGTGAAATGGTAGACTTACTAATTCTTTGGTTTTCCTTGTATTAGTGTATCATAAAATATCATTTTTCATAAGTAGACTTCAAATAAACAGGAAATATTATACAAATTGGTTAAGAACCATAGTTAATGGAGTCTAGCAAATGTTCACAAAACATCTGTTAGTATGCCACTGCATGCCACATCCATGCACCCATCACTTCGGCGCTGTGGCAAAGGTAAACCAACTCCCACCACATATTTTTGTTGGGTTATCTCCTTATGCAGTAATGTACCATTCCAGACACTGTTGCCAGATTATATGGTAGAGGATGGAATCCAGGTGAATTCCGAAACTGTTGTCTCACTTTCAGTAAATCTAGTTTTACATTGTGGGTTTTTCTACCATGCTATCAACACAGTAGAGTGTTTTCACCTTTCATGGTAGAGGTTACTAACTGTTGCTGCAGTTTAGAGGTGTCAAGATAGTGTTGATCATTTGACACTGTCCAGCTGGGTTCATTTGCAGATGTAGGCTTTCCATCATGGATCTAACAAAAGTTTTGGTACGTTGCATTGATTGCACTAAGATAGGGAATATTTAGGGACACTTTAAAGAGAAAAAAGGATGTATAATCTGTGCAAGCAAAGATTGTCAAGAAGATAAGATTATAAAGATTTGGGTAAATCTTTATAATATGGAAGCACTTGCCAGAGCACAAGTCCCCATATCATAAAATCTATTCAATAATCTAAGTTGCTGTGACTAGATAACTCTCAGAGGGATATGGTCACTGTATAGTTACCAAAGTTTCAAGTGGATTTGAATGAGTACAAATATAGGCACAGGGAAAAAAATTTAAATAATTCTTAAACCAAGGATTACATCTGCCTAGGAAGAGGTTCATCACTGGCTGTGGGCTCCACACCTCTAGCACTCCAACTAAAACCGACAAAACTTTACAACACACATTAAATAAACGAGAGCTCAGTCAGGATCCTTGTGTGACAGCAGATGACCAAGGTGGTATACAGGCTCCCATCTTGCTATAATGTACATGGTGAAAAATTGCTCTCCTTTTGCTAGGCACAAAGGTTATGATGAATGCTTGAGCACTGTGAATGTATCCGACAGGGATTATAGCCATTTATTTTTGCAGATTATTCTCTACTTCTCTCAGGGCATTACCTGATTTTTTTCTGTCGGCATGGTCCACGTTTTAAGATTTACCTGGTCTTTTTTCAACTATCACACACACACTCATTCTCACACACACTCACTCATTCTCACACACACTCACTCATTCTCACACACACTCACTCATTCTCACACACACTCGCTCATTCTCACACACACACGCTCATTCTCACACACACTCGCACTCACACTCACACAATTGGAAACCCTTTTGATTTATTGTCAGATGTTTAGTTGTTTCTTCTTATATTGTACTGATATTTTCTTTTCAAGTCTGCAAGGACTGTCTTTAATTTTGTCTTAATGCATAGGGATTGTCTTTATGCAAATTTTCCTCTATTGAAGATTATTCTGTTATCGAAATAATATGAAAAGCTTTGAGGACTCATTAAATTATCAAACATTAATGAGTAGTCTCCTACATTTTTATTGATGTATTTTATTTTAGAAATACAAATAGCTGCACCCGCCTTTACAAATGATGCAGTGACAATGAATGTAGGGATGCCACTTCACATTTAGATATACTTAATCTGTAGTGTTGCCGTTATGATATAAGCAAGATTTATTGCCATATTTACCTTATTGTATTGTTATAATAGATTATCAAAATAGGGTTTATCACAATATAAATGTGTGTTCTTAACAACATTAACTTTTAAGATGTGGCAATGGGGCAGATCATAGATAAAATTGCTAAGAACAGTCTTAGACCTTTTGTGAATACTGCCCCTTGACCTTTCCTTGCTGCCCAACTGCAGAAAGGTTTCATCTTTCACTAAATCTGGTTTTTATTTTTAATGTTTGTAGAACTAAAATCTTACAAATTAGGAAACAAAACTAATACTAGTAATATAGGTAGTTATTGAGCAGTTAAACATAGATTTGAAAAAAAAAAATTGGGGGTGCCATAGAGAAATGTAGAGAAAAAGGGGGAAGGAGAGTAAGTGCATAAAACAAATTTAGGTTTTGTTTTCTACCAGATGTTTACCCAAAATTTGAATCGACAGAATAGATTTCAGCAATTATTTAAAAGACATCTGTGGATATAATATATACACCAAGCTTAAAGTGTAGGGTAACAAGAAAAAAGTAGGTTTAAAATTGCTCTTTTACTTTTTCAGGTCCCTGTCTGGCTGCGCTCATCAGCACCTGCCTGGGATATGGCATCACCCTGGGGGCCATGATGGTCAAACTCCCGCAGATCATCAAAATTGTCGTTGCCAAGAGCGGAGAGGGAATCAGCGTGGTGGGGACGAGCCTCGAGCTTTTGGCTGCAATGATCACCACTTCGTATAACTTCCTCAAGGCCCACGCATTCAGGTGAGTTTTGGGTTCCCTTAATGTGATGTGTTATCTGTGTAAAGACAAAGATTAGTACAGTAACAGCATGTGATTGACTATAACAGTAAAAGAAAAGAAATCAAATATGAAAAAGAACAAATACAGTAGAAAGATGGAAGTTTGATATCGTTATCTATATCGAGTTGTGCCCTTTTGAAGCACTTTTGTTTAAGTAAGAAATTGGAATCCTTACTACCTCTGTCATTTTGTCGTATTTTTAGCTCTTTTTCTTTTTACTCTGCTCTACTCTTTACCCCTTTGTTTGTCCTTTTCTTTTTTCATTCTTCTCAGTAGAGGATAGGATGTAAAAAAATAGAAAAAAAAATGTTGGGTCACTTTGGGTTATGTGAATCTTTCTTGAGCACAACTTTATGGTGTATTCTGTCAGATATAATGTCCTGAAGTTGTAGGGAATTTTCTGTAGTAGTAGTCTGCGTACTGAAAATAAAGAGAAAGTTTTATGTGAAATAATTTGGGACATTTATCAGGCCAGAAAGTTTTGTTATACTTAAAAAAGTAGAAAATCTTCACTAATGATAAGGCTAGATATATATATGAGAAAAGTAACAAGTAACAATTGAGGTGCTCAGAGCCAGAATTCAGTGAGGGCCATTTTGAGTTTGAGAGAGTAAAGTATTCTATAAGATCTGGTGCATGTCAAAAGCTACTAAGAGCTTATAGATATTAACAGCAGTTGGGATAAAATTCTAGTTTTCTGTTGGGTTATACGAGCCTTAGCACTATCCACAGGACCAGGCATTCACAGGGTAGAGGCAGAACGTGCCCTTCCTACCTTTCTTTACCATTTGGGCTAAGAGAGGAGAGTAAAGTGGGGAAAAATGATAATGATACAAGTTTTTAACAGTGCATGTTGACTGGTTACATGACCTGTTTGTTTTCAGTTTCTATCCGAATATTCTCTTTAGAGGCTAATACTTGTCCCTTTCTGTTCAAGTTACTATAGCTTGCAATACAGTGATGCCTGATCATCAGCTATTATCATTAGAGTTATTAAAACATATTAATCCCATTGTAGTACAAACGGTAACCAGCATTAGAAAGAAAGGACGAAGAAACTTGACCTTGTTTCATTCAGGAGTTTGGCACATTGAAAGCTGAAAATGTTAGCATCCTTCTGTTTTAATGCAGGGCAAGTCCTGGCTGGCTCTTAGCATCTCAAACACATTATACTGAAATTGTGATCCTCAGAAAGATGGTGGCTATGCAGGATGTGGTACTAGAGAAAGTAATTATTATTTGTATTATTTCAATTTTATTTTTAGCAGTATTAAATTCTTATTGTAAAATATCATAATTAATGTTTATTTTTATTTTGTCTTACAGCTCATATGGTGACAGTTACTTCATAACACTTCAGAACTCAATTATTGGCTTCCTAGTGTATTACTACAGTAGCTCAGCACTTCCAGCTGTCCTCTACCTGACCGCTGCCCTCTCGACCACAGCCTTGCTCTGCTATGGGATGGTACCCCTCAGCCTTCTTTGGTATCTTCAGGCTATGAACATCCCTATGGTATTTGCTGGAAAGGTGGGTGTTGTATTTTTTTGCATTTTTTTGATATGAGGACAAATTTATTTTTGAGTGTAAAGGCAGTATGAAAATAGTAATGAAATGATTAGTTTTCTTTGAAACAAATAAAGAAAAATAGTTAGGTCAGTGGCAACTGATAAACTATGAAGCTCTAGATAAGAAAAGAATATTTTTCTTATTGGTGTGTTGTCTTTCTCAATGCAGATGGTCCAGGCCGTATCCAACTACAAGAATGGCAGTACAGGTCAGCTGTCTGTGGTGACTGTCTGCCTACTGTTCTTTGGCTCAGCCACAAGGATCTTCACTTCCATCCAGGACACAGGTGACCAGGTCATGATCATCCAGTACTGCGTAGCCACCTTGGCCAACTTCATCCTACTGGCACAGATCTACATTTACTGGGACGTTCCTGCTGCCAAAAAGGGGGGCAGGAAGAAGGACCGCTCGGGAAGCAATAAGAAGAAGCAGTAGAAGCAAGAAGTGTGTGTGGAGGTTGTACATGTGGTTTACTCTCTGGATTCAGGTTACTACAGTGTGCTTGTGGGTGTCGACGTGAGTGCTAGGCGACAAGGCCTGTGTACATAACGTTTATAGTAACAACTGTACATGAATTATCAGTTGATTTCAAATTGGATTTTTTTTTTTTTTTTTTTTTTTTTTTTTTTTCTTTTTCTTTTTCTTTATAATGTTATTGTCACAAAATTAGTAAATGAATTTTGCAGTTTGTTTTTATTATATATTGAGTTGATAATTGTTGTTGGACATTGATTGTCTCGTAAAGTCAATGAAAGTGATGTAAATATAATTGTTATTTATGTTGTATGTATGCTATGTGACTTGGTTATTTGAGAATTGTTCTTCAACTTCCATTGTTCTTCCTTCGTGTCATGTTTGTCATAGAAATGATTTTTTCTATACATGTCCTGTTGGTGTCTACAAAAGACATTATTTTTCTCCTATGTGTTGCTGTGTCTACATTCCTTTGGTCCCTCTTATAGAAAGAGGGAATTAAAACTTTGTTTTTTTAATTTATGATACTTTTATTGCCCTACTATATATCCCACATAAATAAAAGGAAGTCTAAGTTTATTGTGGTGGTTTTGCTGAGCAGATCTGTAAAGTAATTGTAAACTTGTTATATGAATTCATTGTAAAGATTCAGTATATTACCAAAATAACTCCATAATTTAGGGGGGGGGGGGGGCATAGGGTACCTGGGTTTTATTCACCTTGTTTGCTCCTGTTTCCAATTGTAAGTGCATGAGCCTCTCAAAGCTACCAGCTATATGAGAATATGCACTCCTACATGTATGCCATGCATTTTAATTCAGCCATGCCCACAGATATCAAAATAACAAATGCCAGGATATGACTATGGTTAACTGTCAGTGTGAAGAGAGGCAGGTTTTCAAAGGGCCATCATGTAGGGGATTAAGAATATTGCTTGCGAGGAAGGACAGCGTGAAAGTAACACTTAAAAGATTGATCATATGTGTTGAGCCAGGAGACTAAACTACAGACTGAAAGTAGATGTATGTTTACATCAACAGCATTAGAGAATGATACATTAGCTGACACAACATAGAAGGATGGAATTACAACAAATTAGTTTTGACATTTTATTTTAGAAAAGATTAAAGATGGAAAAAAATAAATGCAGAGCCAATAGTGGTGCATTGTCCTTAAACTCTAAAGTGTTCTTTTTCTCGGCATCACACCTTAGACATATATTTTTATATAAGAAGTTATATTGTGCTTTAGTGGATAAGAAATAAAAAGGAATTTAAAGCCAACAGAAAAAAGAATGTTACTTGAAAAAAAAAAAGTATAAAATTGTTTATTATGAGGATATCAACAGAATTGATATGTTTTAGACAATTTTGGAATACACACAAATTATTGTACTGGAACTGAGAATCTATTCTTTCATCAAAATTTATATTTTGTCAACCTTACAAAATCATTAAACAAAGTAATGATAATCTTATCATTAATAAAGGTATAATAAAAACATTAACATAACTTTGTAATAGAAACAGGACTGAAACCATAAAGGACAAAACATGAAACAAGAACGAAGTCTGCAAAATATAAAAATAGTATAACAAATTAGCAATAATGCGACTAATGTATTTTGAGCCAAAAAGAAAAAAAAAAATAGAACATTGTATTACATTTGAATCACATCATATTCAGATTCCATTCTTATTAATTTAATAAGCTGTAAAGCACAAAAGAGTATGATAAGAAACGAGGGAAACTTAGAATGCAGCATGTACTTAACTCATACCAAAGTGATAGGTTAATGGCACAATAATACATGTAAGATGATGAAGATAAGACAAAAACAGTCTTCAGTATAAGAAATGGAATGGAAATCAAATTGAATATCATAATTTCATTAAAAGAAAATAATAATTTGCACTTGTCATTTGTCGTGAAGGGGCTTGGGAGACTGAGACTGGGGCCTAATGTTGGAAAGCGCCCCTGCCTTGGACCTCAGCCCTCGCCTCAACTAATTTTGCTAGGTATTTTCTTCTCCCCTTTTCCTTTTCTTTCTCTTCATCCCCTTCTATCCACTTGTCCCAGTCGTTGATTCATTTTTGCTCTTTATGCCACAATACTTAATCATAGTGCTATATGACCTCTGATGTCTAGTACATTTACTTGTTTTAACCATTGCACTTGTTATTATCAGCAAGAAACCCCAGCACAGAATCAGATGCTTCTAAGGTCTATTCAGTATCATTACAGGGTGTTCGAGGCTAAATCCTGATGATATTTGAAGTCTCCCATAAGTGATTGTCTAAGACTTTCAACAGCTTCACCATTCGCAAACACCCGGCCTCCTACTTCTCTCCGAGGACTATTATGTATGGGGTATGGTTGAGAAAGACACCAACATCCTTTCAAGGGGCACAGTGACGACCCCATTCGCCAGGTTCCAGAGCTGTCTTGGGGCTGTGTAGGAAGCTAGGGACGGCCAACTTAAGTAATCTGTTCTACCAGCCATACTGATTAATGGTTAATAAAGCAAATAATTGTGCCAGACATCAAATAGCCATAATGTAGTTAATATTATTTTTTAAATACTTTCAATTTTTGGTTGAGATATAGTGTTTTTTTTCCATTTTCAGCTCCCTGTCCAAATATGTTCCGAATAATCTGTATACATAAAATAAGAAAGGAAAGTAGCTATTATTTAAGGTAACATAAACACAAAGCAAAATATTAATGCATGTGAAATTTTTAAGACGCAACTCATTACACTACACTATTACATCACATCTCATTTTTCTTGTTGGAATGACTGAAGATATTTCAAATTTATTCTTTTTCATATTTAAGTTGATGGTATATATATTTTTTTTTTTGTTTCGTTTCATAGTAATCTATTCTCTGCATTCTTGTGATACCTTTTTAAAAAATAATCTTAAAATATCACAAATTATCCATTACATTTTAGTTCTGTTATCTATACCTTAAGATTTATTTACCAAATTGCAATGATATACTTACTCACAAATTCCTTATTCTTCAAAATTAATAATACAAGTAACACATTTCTGAATACAGTTTGTGCCAATGAGTCTCATATCATGCAACTTATATCCTTGCAACCTTGCATGAATTAACATAAAGCACATACCATTATAAAAATGCATGAACGAATCATATTTCAGTTTGCCAAATACAACAAACTTAGGTGTAATACCTGTATGAACAATATAGAGAAAAATTGAATGTTTACATCAGTAGCATTATTATTACAATGATTATAATGCTTCCGTTGCATCCTTTCAATCACATCACAACATAACACAGATAAAAAAAAATAAAAAAAAAATTATCTTTCCAGTGAATTTACTTTCTTTCTATGATTCCTTAACTTGGATTATATCAAATGGACAAATTACAAGGCAACAGATAATACATTGGAGAAGTGTAATATGAGCTAAAAATACATGGTGCATGTGCATATTTTTCTTTTGAGAAAACAGGATGTAATCAATGCATATCTTATTGGACGTATGAAGTAAAATGTTTAATGGCAACAGATGTGTGTAACTGTGCATGTGCATGTGCATGTGTATATGCGTGTGTGTGTGTGTGTAGGGGGGGGGGGGGGGGGGTGCATGTCCATGTGCATGTGCATATGTATGCACTGCATGTGTGTATGCCATGGTGGGTGCATCTGAATATGCATTTGTGTGTGTTTTTCTGTTAACACAAATGAACCACATATCATCAGACATCAATACTTGCTTATTCCTAAATCTAAATAAGAAGTCATACAAAAATCACATAACAACCATGCCTTTGACACTTTCTGTAACATTGGAGATGACCTTGAGAAAGCTGCTCATCTTGACTAGAAATATACATACAATCATGTCTTATGTGTGTGCATATATATGTGCATATAAATATATATACATACATTATATATTTATTTATATATATATATACATCACATATACATATATCATATATATCATATACTATGTATTATATATTATATACTATATAACAGTACATTATATAAAATACAGAATATATATAACATACATACCACATGAATATCACACACACACACACACACACACACACACACACACACACACACACACACACACACACACACACACACACACACACACACACACACACACACACACACACACACACACACACACACACACACACACACACACACACACACACACACACACACACACACACACACACACACACACACACACATATCACATCCACACTAGTTTTTTAGACCATATATTTGCAACTGCACATTCCCCATTATTCCCATTTACAAATACATATTGTCATGAAAGTATCATGTTAATATTAATAATTCAATATCATATACCAAGTTTACAGAAGTTAAGAGAGATAAAAGATTTCTCCTGATTTGTTAACTAATGAGACAATTTTCAATAATTCTAATAAAAAAAAGTGTAACACCCACATTTTTTCACATACACAGATAAAGTAAATCTCAAGAATTTCTGACATCAATGATCTGTACTCCAAGGTTGTCCACATACATACAGGCATATCATATTTGCATTGACAGTTGTTAGCATATTAATATTCATATTTATAAGCACATTCATAATGAAATAACTGTACTTGTCAGACCTTCTCCAATCCATGCACAACACACATTTACTGGCCTTAAAAATATCCATACTTCTGAAGTACAGACAACGACTGTCGACTTATTCAAATACAATCAAATACTGACTAGACTTTATCAAAGCTGGCACAAAAAGATGATACCTTTCAAAGACATGATATCCTTACCAAAATATATCACTGCAAAGTCTGAGCTCCCTCACATAGTAGGAAATAACATGTGAATTGTCACACGCAATACTTTATCCCTCTAGAAAAAAAATCAGATGTCCACAATGAATATTTGGAAATGAGACATGCAGTATTTATACTTAAATCTATCAAGCAAGCCATTATGCTTTTGAATAATAAACTGAATATCTGTATATTTGATAAAATTGCAAAACCCTTATAAAAGCAGTCATCTCCCATTACACAGGAAAATGACATGGAATATTTCAGAAAAGATTATGTCAAACAAAGCATTATTATCTAAGCTCACAGTTGAAAAGAACTTCACTTTCTGAGTCTTCAACATGACCACTATGGATGCCGGTACATAAACGACATACACACACATAACTGACACGAGCACATACAACTGGCAGGACTAAAAGTTATTAAGTAACATCAAGTTACATATTAGGTTGTAAGCTTTGTTATTACAGGTTACAAATAGCTGATATTTGTGCTGACATTGTGCTGTCATTGTCATCATTAGAATCTTTAGTGTTTGTTAAAGCCTTCAGACAAAGGTTCAGATAATTGTTAATTTCTGAAACCATCTGTTCATTTCACTTGGACTTTGTGAAGCCTGTGTTGTGCATCATAATGTCATACTGCTTTCTTTGGTACATAGCAATTAAACTTTAATATGTATACTAAATTCTGGATTGCATTTGATAAAAAATTATTTATCAACAAAATACAATATGAATTGGAATGAATAATTATGAATTCTGCTGTGGAATCTCTATTCTCCATTTCTGTTTTGCATAAAACTGTCTAAAATAATGTCTTTCTACATCACTGGACCTATTCTCAAAGTGGCCACTCATCCTCTTCTTCATCAAATTCCTCAAATTCCTGGAATTCCGCTTCATCCTCTTCTGCTGCTGCTGCCTCCTCCTCCTCTATCTTCCCAGCTTCTTCCTCCTCCACCAACTTCCCCACCTCCTCCTCTTCCTCTTCCTCCTCCTCCTCCTTACACATTTCTTCTTCATCAAGAGGGAATGTAGGAGTGTCAACATCCATGATCAGGTCCTTTGACACCCGATTCTTGGGCTTCATAAAGTCTGAGTTAAATTTCATCCGGATGATGTCGATGCTGAACTGGTCAAGGCGGTCAAGGAATTGGCAGAGCTGGCCACATGACCGGGTGAAGTTAGCATCCTTAAGGCTAAGGTCAGGTGGGTCCTCCAGAGTGAGGTGGCCTCGGACCCTCTGCAAGCGAATTAGAGACACATTTTCAGGCTTCGATCGAAACAGTTCCTGGGTGAGGCTGGCAGGAAGGCACAACAAGACATCTGCCTCATTGGTAGAGTTAGTGATGGCTTCACCGTAGACCTCTGCAGCAATCTCGTGCAAGTCATTCACTGAGCGAGAGCCACCCGCATTGTAAGTGAACACCGACTTGGGAATCCTGTACTTGCGCCCTTCCTCAGTCTTGGCAATGACATTCACACGTCGTAGGAGCAAGAACGTTGGTGGAGTATACATATTTGAGAAGACAATGTGCATGTTTGTATGTGCGGGCCGCTCCAGGATGTGCTCATGCACCTTGAACATGGTCTTTGTCACACCTCCCTGGTGAAGGAAACCAAACACAATGACACAGAAGATGTTCCACACATGCCACATGGCAAAGATAAAATGCTTGGTGAGCCTCCTTCTGCTCGGCGAGTAAAGGAAGATGTCATCAGCGTGCAGGATGACCAGTGGAATCAGAGTTGGTAACAGGAACCTCGGCTCTTGGTGGGGGATCAGCGAGAGAGCCAAAACAGGAAAGATGAAGCTCAAGAGCAGCATTGTGGCCACACTGTACACCTTGGGCTTCTTTGAAATCTTGTTGAGGCATAAGTTGGCTGCATACTTGGACACTGACCACAACCCAAGGACCCCAAGAACACCATGCAGAATAGGCAGATTGACAACCAAGTGGAGGTACTGTGGGTGAAGTCCATGAGTGGCTAGGTTCTCTTGCTTAATGTTGTACATGAGAAAATTGATGGGTGTCACTGTGAAGGAGTTGCTTGTCACATTCCAGAAGACGAGCTCTGTGAAGGTGAGGGAGCCATAGTAGAAGGAGTCAGCCAGCATGCAAGTTAGGAAAACTATCACAACACCTGGTAGCAGGCTCATGCAGCGCAGGTGGAAGTAAGAGAAGTCCACTTCCTTTGTAACAACGCCCCTCTGAAGCCAATAGGCCACAGGAACAAAGGAAAAGGCCAGGAATGTTGGCCGGATGAACACGCCCAAAGTCACCACTGTTGATATGATGGCACTGTCCTTAAAGTTGTAAGGTGGGAGCTTGGTTTTCATGCGTGTCAACTTCACTTTTTCCTGCATGGAGTCAGCTGTCTCATACAAGTCCTTCAGAATATTCTCTTGCCTCATAACCTTACCGCTCTCCACCATGGACTCGCATACTCTCCAGTACAAGATGGCAATGAGAATCAGCTCTAGTGAATTGGAAAATGTCCTTGTTGCATACACAAGCATGATGTATGAACTAGCAAACACTTCAACACATTGCCACGGCCGAATATAGCACATCTTGGCTATCCTGTAAACACAGAAATCCGCGACAAAAGACAGCAGAGTCATGTATATCCGAGGGGCTACCAGCAGTATTCGCGGGGTCAGGATCTCAAATTCAAAATATGAGGCTACAACGGTCACATATCGGATGAGCAAGTATGGCAGAGACACAATAGCAGAGAAGGCGACTGACCGGATGGGGGTTGAAGTGTGGAATTCCCATGGCTTCTGTGCATCTATGTTGAGCACATCACCTGCAGGGAGAGAGAGGCTGGGGTCAAAATCTACAAAAAAAAGTTTGTGCATGCATGTGTGTGTGTGTGTGTGTGTGTGTGTGTGTGTGTGTGTGTGTGTGTGTGTGTGTGTGTGTGTGTGTGTGTGTGTGTGTGTGTGTGTGTGCATGCATGTGTGAGTATCCAAGCATGAAGATTCTTATTTCTACAACACATCCCTCCAGAAACACCATACTTACGAGCCATGACCTGTACACTTTGGTGAAATTCATCTGGATGAATGTAGCCAGTCTGCACAGATGCCAGATACAACCGAGCCGCAGCCAGCATCCACCAGAAGATGGAACTGTCTGAAATTCTAGAAAAAAAGAAATATATATATATATATTATAGATATATACTAGTCCAAAAAAATATGTTAAAACACTAAAGTCTAAAGGGGAAGAGAGAAGAGGAACAAGGAGGCCGGGAAAGAAGGAAACTGAGAACAAAAGGGAGAATTAGAGATAGAGTATAAGTGTTTTGGGTCTTCAAACACGGAAAATTCATGTGACTTGATGGAAAATATAGAAATCTTCAATAATAAGATGCTTTAAATACTATTTGGTTTCTAAAGTTTCTGTCATTGGAAGCTGCAGTCTTTCCTAAAACAAATTTTACTTGGAAGGGTAAGTAAAAATAACACAATCTGTCAATGACCAATCAAGGGTAGGCCTGAATCTCAAAATGGGGATCATTCAGAGATAGAAAATACTACTGGCCACAAAGAACACATGAAAAAAGGACCATTACATATTGACAATACTCTGCATAAACTCAAGCGAAACCCACAATTGCTTTACAAATATCACCTGTGGCAAATGCTATGGCCTCTGTACCATTTGCACTCCAAATAGCCAATAAAAGCCAATATTCTGACATGACAGAGTTTCCCATCAAATAAGGACTCTCTCCAAGCTCTATCTTGCCAGTATATATGTGAAAAAGGAAGTGAGGAAGGTGTAGAGGCCACCACAATTGTGGAACTTGGTTTCAAAATAATGTGGAACTAACTAATAAGACACTTTAAGGAGGAACATGTAAGAGAAATATTATATTATAATATAATATTAAATTATACATGCCAGGTCAGTATTATGATGTACTGGTGAATTATATGTGTGGTCCAACACAACACAAATCTTTGAGAAATTATTTGGGTAAGTTTCCTAGTTCATGAGAAACTCCTGTTATCAGTACTTTCATATTTTACCGAGTTCTTCCTAAAGTATCAGTAAGTACATTCTTCTATTGCCATTATTGCAAAATACAAGTCCTTCACCCTAGAGACCAGTCTTCAGCATTTCTTTATTCATGTAAATGTTAAACTATAAAGAAAACTGTGATCCTTTTGGCTCTCACTGCAGCATTTCTTTTTAAATAGTTACCAGTACTTCTGCATAATCATGATTTATTCCTATAAACTCTATGTATAATACGTAAGATTAGACAAGGGGACAGTGAGATATCCCATCAAAACAATTCCTTAATTTGCTTCCATACTTAAAAGTGTAATGCACCACAAAAAAAACATTATGAACCACTATATAAACGTTAAAGTCTTCTTCTTCTTTTCTCTTAGGGTTTTAGACTTTTATAAACACATTATTTCATTCTTTCTACGATAACGAGCCCCACAATACTAACTTAACAGGCTTCAGTGCCCTCCTCTCGGCTGATTTGAAGCCCTCGTAAGCCGAAGCGCGACTCTTTGACCTCTTTCGGCATTCCATTGTTAGTAAAATTGAGAGGAAAACGTTTAAAAACCGGAGAAAAGGTCGAAAATATGCTAAAAATAAGAGGCTAAATGCGAAGTGTCGAGTCTTTTCCTCGGTTTGTTTTGGTCTGAGCAATTCGGGCGGTTGGGGAAGGGAACGCTGTCGCGATAATTAGGATCCACTTAAGGTCTGTTGCCTTCTCTGTCTCTCTCCTTCTCTTACTTTCGTTCTTATATTCTCTCTTTCTTTTCTTTCATTTTTAGTCTCTTTTTTCTTACTTTCGCTGTTCCTTTATTTGTTTATTTATCTACTTATTTGGGGATGGGAGAGCCGTCGTGATAATTAGGGTCCACTTTAGGTCTATTTGCCTCACTGTCTCTCGGTCTCCTCTTGCTATCTTTCTTTCTTTCTTTCTTTCTTTCTTTCTGGTCTTTCTTTATTTTCTTTCTCTCCTATTGTTCTCTTTCTTTCTTTTCTTTAATTTTGGATATTATCTCTTCCTCCCTTTCTTTTTTCTTATTTGTTTATTTATTTAGAATTTCGTCGCTTTAATTAAGATCCACTTAAGGTCTGTTTGTCTCTCTGTCTTTCTATTTTCTTCCCTTCTTCCTTCGTTTCTTTGTATATTTGTTTATTTTCTTTACTTATGAAGTTGTTCGTTTAATTACTAATATATCTATTTACTAATCTATCTATCTATACTCAATTCCTTTCAGTCTCTCTCTATTCTCTCATTCTTTCTCTCCTCCTTTCCTTCTTTCTCTCATTCTTTATTCCTTTCCTACCTCTTTTGTTTATTCATTTATCTATAATTTATTTGTTTGTCTGTTTGCCTGTCTTTCTGGCTGGCTGTGTATTAATATAACTAATATAATTAATAGAAATAACTATTGCTGATTATCTCTCTCTGTCTGTCTATAAGGGTGTGATATATATAACAATATTAATAACAAGAACAATAAAATGTATTAATTAGAATAATAATGGCAATAATAATGATGATAATAACAATAGCAATAATAATGATGATAATAACAATGGTGATACTAATTTCAATGGTATTATACAATAATTTAAATAATAATAATAATAAAAATGATACTAATAACAGTAAATGGTAATAGCGATGATAACAATGAAATAATAACAAAATTGTTAGTATAAATTAATGATAAAAATAACAGAAAAACAATGATGCTTGTGTTAGTGACTAGGTTAATAAATTAGTAATACCAATAAAGATGATTTTGATATCCATTTTAGATTAATCAAAAATACAATTATAATAACAGAATTAATTCTTTTGCGCTCGTCTCCCTCTCCAAAAAAGTAAACATGTCTGCCCCTTCAGTGTGGTGCCGGCTGGCTTCGACCACTCAAAAAGCCTTAAATTTACAACTAACACGATCAGTTTGGACGAATAAGATAAAAGTTAATATTTACCCGTCTCTTGAGGAAAGATTAGAAGGTAAGATAAGGTGATTGTTATTGTTTTTGAGGCTGAAATGGAGAGGAGTTCAACCAGTGTGGATTAGTATTTTTCTTACGTTTTTACTTATATTTCCTGTGGTTTATTTATCATGTTTCAAAGAGTCGTTTCTTTAAACCGTTGTGATATATTTGCATTATGTCCAATAGATATATGAAGATCTGTCGGTTTATACAAGACATTCCGAAATGTTTAGTTTTTGCATAAGAACTATTCCAGCTACAGTTATTTATATTAATTTACTTTTTCACAAGGATATCATCTGGTATCTTAACTGATGGATGTGAATTTCAGATTTATTTTTTTCTAGTATAGATTACTAGTCTGGATTACAGTCTCGATTTCTGAATGACTGTGAAACAATTGCTGTAGCCTCATGGTTTTGTACTCTGCCAAAGGCCAATGAACCTACAGACCATGTATTTAGTACGACAGAGTTTGGTCTGGTACCTTCTCTAAAGATATTAAATAGCTTGGAAGGTTTACAGCCTCTAGGGTTTGTTGGCTAGAGCACCAACAGGCATAGAAGTCATAATATTAAATTGAGTATATGCTTATTCTTTCTCAAAGTAGTATTCTATGTTGTGGATATATATTTGATTATATTTTGTATCATTTGTGTTATTTATTTATTTATTTTTTACTGTATTGTTATATATAGCTATACTATTATCTATAGCAAGAAAATTACATGAATATTAAATCAAATATGCATGATAAGCTACATAGTAATTTTTATATTATATGTTATAGTTAAATGTATATATGCTTTTGTTCATAACCTACTCAAATTGTATATATTGCATAAGGATTGAGTGTATGAAAATCAATGTGTTTATGTAGATATAATCAAGAGACTAGGTAAGGGATCTATATTATAGATTAATTTAACTTTACAGAGCTAGACCACACAAGGGAAGATCCAGAGCTGTACGCACCAGTGGACATAGGTCTTCCGGAGAGAAAACCCTCTCGCAAGGCCCAGCTTGGTCAGCGATTGGAGCACGTCAAGGCTCTCAGACGCAACGCAGAGTTAGAAAGGCAAGCACGAAATGATGCATGTAAGTCTACTGTCTCTTTGTCACAGATTATTGAACATTAAGAGTTATAGCCATTGGCATAAGTATTTTATCAATTTGTTTGAAAACCTTTCCTTGTATGGTTTTATTAATACTTTTACTATTATAATGTATTTTTATTGAAGAAAAAAGAATATCTCCTCAAGTCAGATTTTTAAAATGTTTTTGATATGGTAGATACTACAGCAGTTGAAGAATTATTGACTATTGTATCTCTTTTCTGGATTTTCTCTTTACCACAAGTTTTCTGCTTTTCTAATTTGAATATAAAACTAATCATTCTCTCTCCTCTGCAATCATTTTTCATGGGGGGGGGGGGGGGGTTAAAAGAGTTGACATCTGCTTTGATATTTTGTGAAATGTCAAAGCAGATGAAGGCATTATATAACATGTAATAACTCACTAGCATTAGATTTTGACCTATAAATAAATAAGTAATATTATATTTTAGGTTTGGATTTTGACTTTCAAACATATTTCCAGATGCATCTACTTATCTTTGACAGTATATTTTTCACTCTGTTCTTTATTCCAGTGACCTTGGACCTGGATACAGTGAACGGTGACTGGGAAAAAGCGAGCGCTGCCCACCACGTTTCAGCTCTTGCACACCACTACGGAATCTTTGGGGATCTCTTTGGGAAATACGCGTACTTTCGTCCTCGTGTCCCGTTGAGCATCAGCTACGACTTTGATGAAGAAACGGAGTCTCCTGTCTACAGGGGCAACGTCTTGAAGCCAAAAGAGGTTTGATTTTATTCGATTGTGTCAGATTGTAATTTTTTTGCACATTAAATTATTCCTGTTGATATTTGAAACTTGTTAAACAGATTTTAATTTTAGAAATAGTATTTGTGGAAAGTTTTCCTTTTAGGTTTTGTTTTCTGAAAGCTTTTTTATTATTATCATTATGTTTTCTGAAGAGTTTTTTTTCTTCTTCTCCTTTTCTGATTTTTTTCTTAACTCCGTGAATTGTTTTTGCCTCTATCAGTTTTGGTCTGCCCAACAAACTAAGAATGATTTAACTGGCACTCATAGATTTTCAGAAATGTTTATTTTGTGGGAAATTCAGAATTCAGATTTGTCATTTATGCATAGTCATGAATGAAATATTTAGATAAGGAATATTCTTGCTTGTTTTGAGATTTTGTCGTAAATAATAAGCAATAATGTCCGCAGACAGCAGCAGAGCCAAAAGTTCAGTTTGAGAGTTCGCCAGACGATCTCTGGTCCTTAATCTTGACGAACCCAGATGGAAATCTCTATGAAAATGACAAAGAGTGTCTTCACTGGTTTGTGTAAGTAAATTATTGAATGGTTACTCATTTCACAATTCTTTGGATATGTAATAAATGTTCAGATGCTGTTCATCCTTAGCTTATATACTGGTTATTAGCATTTTAAGGGAAATTACTATGTTGAGAAGGTTTTTTTCTATGATGAATTTAAAATTGTAGTAAAATGGAGAGATATATAGATAGGATATTTTTGTGTTTAGCTGTCACATTTCCAAACACTATTTTTTTTTCTAAATCATTAGAAATTTCCTGTGAGATTATGTCATGTTATATTACTGGTCTTTTCATGTTTTTCTTTTCACTTTCTTCTCCCCTAACATCTAATTCAAACATTCCAGTGGCAACATACAAGGAGGGAAGCTGGAGACAGGAGAGGTCATATGCAACTACCTCCAGCCTTTCCCACCAAGAGGCACTGGTTACCACAGATATGTGTTCGTGCTGTACAAGCAGGAAAAGAGGGTCGACTTCTCCGAGTTCAAGAGGGAACAGCCTTGGTGAGTTTTTTTTTCTTGTTGATGGGAAAGTATGAGTGAAAGAATTCATAGCAAGTAATTAAGGCATAAAAGAAAGTAGAAAACTGAAGAAGAAAGAAACAAAGAGGTAAGTTACAAATTTTTACCCATAAAAGACTGCTGTGCCCTAGCTATCCTGTGTTCCCCAGCTGCAATTAACCTCAGATATTCATCTTTTACCAAGAGAAAATTTTGTCCTAGGCAAAAGCAGATTTAACCCCTTGGTAACGGGTGAAGAAAAAAAAAAAAGCTCTACGCTCTAGAGATCAGTGGCAACGCGCCAACTTTGAGCGTGGGAGTTCGGTACATCAAGCCGAATCACCAGCTTGTAGTGCTTTGGCGCGCCGCTGCAGCGTACAGCTGCACGCCACAGATCGAGCGGTTTGTTTTGACGCCTCATGGTGTGACCTGTCAGGAAGGGGTTAATGCAATCACCCCAGAATTTTCTGCTTGGGATTAATTGCTACATGGGCTCTCACTTTAGGATTTTCATCTGATGTGGGATGGCTGCCCATAGACAGTCGCATCAGTTTTCTAGGAATCCAGACAGATATTGTAGGATTGTTGTTTTTTATATATGAAGATTGTGTAAAAATTGCAGTTTCCACTTCGTGTGTTCTAGGCATCCTTTCACCTTTGTATGGAAGAAAAATATAGCAGCGTTTGTAGATTGTCCATATTAGCCAGGGGCACCAACTATTTGACTCTGTCTTTTAATTCTTTTTTGTATGAGAGCTCATTTTTTCTTTTTGACCAAACTTGCAAATGGAGGTAAATATGAAGCACAGCAGCAACCCTAATGCCATTTGTGATACTCAGTAGTAGTGTTTTGTCCCTTTGAGAAGTCAAATCATACCCATCACCATTTATTAATATATATATATATATATATATATATATATATATATATATATATATATATTAGTGATATACATTTTACAAGTCTCATTGAGAGTGGTATCTTTCAAAACAACCATATGTACATTCCTCGCAGATGGTCTTCGTCGTCTTCCTCCTCTCTGCCCCATAGCACAGGAAGCACCTTTGTGCAGTGTCCTGCCCTGGAACCTGGATGGGGAAAGCAAAGTTGAGGGACATCCCCTTGTGCTTTAAAGCTCAATCTCTGGGAGGGAATGATTTATCTCAGCCATTGCCAGGTCCAGCAGGAAGTTCACTGGATCTGTCCTGTAAACAGCATGGCTGTCTACAGTAGCCAGATCATATATATATGTATAAAAGATCTTTTTATGCTACTTCAGTGGCCTCTGCATTGAAGGGTATGATTTGTCTAGCTGGTCTGCCAGGTCAACACCTTTCAATCCATTGTTGTATGGGACAACATATTGAGGCTTCATCCTCAATGATGTACCCTTGTCATAGCCAAGGTATGGATGGTGCTCAGCATAATTACTTGCCTTGTATTCATCCATGACAAAGCCAGCATGCTCGTTGGGAAAGTCCAGAAATCCAAGTTTCCTTGCTTCCATACCTACAGGTCACAGGGCATGTGGCAGCAGTTGAGACAGACTGTCCCCACAGCACCTGTTTTCCTGGACTAAAGGAAATGAAACAAAAAGGAAAGTGTACCAATTGTTGACGTATACATGGTAGCTCTTCCAAAAGAAGACACCTGCCTCCATTAGGTCCATTACTGCCTTCTGGGATGATGGTATGGATCCCTTGTCCTTTCCTGTGTAAATTCTGAAGACAGCTGTGTATCCTGCACACAGGCTGTTGATGCCAAATCTGGTCTGCCTGCTGGGGTTGTAGGTGGTGAAACTGAGGTAACCCTTGAACTTCCTCATCAATGGAGATACATTGGTTGGGGACAAAGGTCCCCAACCAGTGTATCCCAAATATCTCCATAACTCGCCTCAGCTTCCGAATCCTGTCCTTGTCATCATGATCTGCCTCCTTATCCATGAAGTGTAGGTTTCAGGAGATCCATTCAAATCTCTCCTGAGGTATTGTGGAGGGAGAAATGGGTATGGCAACCCCCAGTTTCTGAGACCAATAGAAGACCAGGTGTTGCTTCCAAGTGATCCTCACCAATAACCTCAGACTGAGATAGATGTGTAACTCAGCAGGAGTTACTGGGTGCCACCACCTGCCCACCTCATTAGTCTGAGCAAATCTATGAGCAAGCAAATGGAATTAATTAGTTTATGTAGGTACAGTGGTCACCTTTTCTATCTGAATATAGTAGTACTGTGGATAAAACTATGCATATCAACCTGTTTCCTCCACTGTATAATTGATCAGCTCATCAGTGATGGATTCCCTGAACACATTAGGGGCATAGAATCCTCATTAAAGGCTACCTTGACACCCAGGCTGCTGCTAAAAGAGTGCTTCCTTGGCACATTCTCTTTCCTAATCTACCTGAAATCTATATGGAAATGTGTACTGAGAGGGGCTCATCACTGTCAAGTCTCAAATCCAAAGTGGTGTCATGTGTTAACACAAAATCAAGCTCCTCTTCACATTGTACCTCCAACTCTAAGGCAGATTCATCATTGGAAATTACCTCATCCCCAGTGTCATCCTCTGAGGAGCCTGAGTCTGACAGGTGAGCTGTCGATGTGGATGCCATTGGCTGCTGGTGTGAGCAAGAGCAAGAAAGTCAAAGGCTCATTCTAGCAGAATGATCACAGCCTCCCTGACTTTTTGTACAGATGACCAGTCTAACACTACCCAATCAGGTCACACCATGTGACCTAATCCTCTAATCAAAGCCATTGCTACTTTCCAGCTAGTCAGGACAAAGTACATTATAATCATGCTGTGATTACACGTTATAATTACATGTCACATAATAATCAACCAATCACGTAAAATAAGCAGCAGTGACATCTCTTTTAGGGTCAGAACAATAATAAACAGTCAGTCTGTAGTCAGTCATCATGGCAAGTGCATATGCCATACAGACTAGGGCTCCTGCAAGCCATGGCAACATTACATGCCATATGGGTTGGGGGCACTTAAAGATCACGGCAAAATTAGATGCCAAATAGGGAGAGGGGATCAAAGACATTATGTCCTATTTACAATGAATAAGAGGGAAGAAAACCACGCAACAGTTTGTGAAAGCTATCCAGGTGACTCGGCTAGAAGTTACAGTTTAAAAGTTTAGCCATTTAATAAGAATGTTCAAATTGAAAAAGTGAGCCAAGAGCCATATTGATAGTAGTAAAAGGCCAGAAAAAAGTGAACTACTCGAGCAAAGTTTTCATAATTTTGAACTTTTCACCATTGTACATGTGATTTTTGATGAAAGTTTCTTGTTTGTGTACTGTTTTGAAAGTATTTTGTACGATTTGTAATCAGTTTAACCTAGAATTGACCCTAGCCAATATATTATTCCCCAACCAAAGAATGGCATCAGCTCTTATGGACTCCTTCTGTTTAGGCATTTTTGTGGCATCTACATGGATAATGTCATTCGCTCTTAACCCATTCGCCCCGGAAATTTTCACTCGTCGCTGAACCCCCGCTCCAAGGAATAGTTGCCAGCCGCATGGGCCCCCGCAATGGGATTTTTTCTGGTATAGCGCGGCTGCACAAAGACCATCATATCAATTTTGCAGGAATCTGGCCATAGATTTTGTAGTAAAGTTGGGTTTTATATAAGGGTAATGTGTAGAAACTGCAGTTTCTCATGGTGTTTTCTAGGCATCTTTTCATCTTTGTATTGAGGAGAGATACTGAATTGCTTACAAGTTGTCTATATTAACAGATGACATCAACACTTTGATGCTAAAAGTTAGTGTTTTTTTTTTTTTTTTTTTTTTTTTTTCAAACTTTCAAATGAAGCAAAATATGAAGCACAGCAGCAAGCCAAATATCATTTTGATACTCAGAAGTAGTGCATTGTCCATATGAGAGATCAAACCATGTTTTTTTTTTCTCTTCTCTCTCTCTCTCTCTCTCTCTCTCTCAACAGAAAAGGAAGAAGTGAATGTAGCTTCACTATGATGCTCAAAAATAGCTTTGTATTGATAAGTGAAGTCACACTAAGTTTAGTATTTTTTTTTCTTTCGTATGAGTCTTGTAAGAGAGAATATAGTTCTTTTAGCTTATTTATGAATGATAAAAGTTGCTTGTTTTTTTTTTTTTTTGTTTTTATATAGGAGGTCAGAATGCGGACTTAGCTGCCTTTTACAATTACAAAAAGGAGAACAAAAAACAGAATTGTACCCATCACCATTTTTTTTTTTTTTTTTTTCCTTATGCCAAATCTCTTTGCAAGTGATACCTCTCGAAGCACCTGTAGGTGCATAACGAAAGCTTGCATGCCGGACATACAGTCCGCGTCATCTTCCTCCTTCCGGCCCTGTAGAAACGCCTCCTGTATTTCCTTCCAGGCGTCTCCCTCAAAACATGTCGAGTCCTGCCCTGAAATCTGGAAGGAGAAAGCAACATTGACGGGCGCCCTCAAGCACTGTAGGGCTCAAGGTCTGGAACAAAATTGTTGATAATTGACATGGCGAGGTCCAGTTGAAAGTCAATCTGCTCTGTCCTGTTGCCCAAATACTTGTAAACTGCATGGCGTTTCACAGTGGCCAAGTCATAAATATTTTTAAAAATCTTTTTGTACCACTTCAGTGCCCTGCACACTGACGTGTACGACTGTGTGAGCTGGTCCCCCAAGTCCACTCCATTTATTCCGTCGTTGTAGGCAACGACGCACTCTGACTTCGCGACCAGCGGACCTCCACAGCGCCGAACCTGCACTATGTGTGACGTGTGGACTGTTGACAACGTGTTCACTTGTTTCACATCAATCCAGGATAGAACCAACATGCCGGTTGGAGAACTCAGGGAGTCCACGTCAAATCACGAGGCATGTGGCGGCGGTTTCTGGACTGTAAAAAATGAAAGAGCACTGGAGAGGTGTAACAGTTGTCAACATACACCGTGTACCCTTTCCAAAAGAATTCACCCGCCTCCATCAAGTCCACCACTGCTTTCTGAGAGGACGGTAGAGACCCCTGCTCCCTGCCGGTAAAGATCTTGAACACGTCTGTGTACCCTGCACACATGCCGTCACTTGCGGAAAGTTTGTACACCTTTACCCGAAATCTGGCCCCCTTGCTCGGGTCATAAGTGCGGAAACTTAGGCAACCCCAAAATTTCCAAAGGGACTCGTTGATGGATATGAACTGATCGGGGACGAAGACCTTCCTGAAGCGATCCCCAAGAATGGTCAGCACTTCCCTCAGCTTCCATAGCCGATCTTCCTCTTCAGGTTCCCCCCTCATCGTTCTGGAAGTGGAGGTTGCGGGAAATTTGTTTGAATCTCTTGCAAGGCAGGGTCGAGGGGAAAATTGGCATGGCCTACCCCTGGATTCCTCGACCAGTAAAAGGCTAGCCGAGGTTTCTTGTTGGTCCCCATCAGCATCCGGAGGCCAAGTTAGACGTGAAGCTCAGTACTCGTGATCGGATGCCATCTCCTTCCGTGGCTCCGTGCCGTCTCATTCGCCGCTGCAAATCTGTCAGCAAGCAAATGGAATGCATTAGTTGATGTAGGTACACTTATCATCTTTGGGTATCTGGATATAGCAGTAATGTGTTTAAAAGAAAAGCTATGCAAATCAACTCTACATACCTATTCATCTCTTCCACTATGAGGTCAATCAACTCATCAGTGATGAACTCTCTGTACACTGCCAGTGGCGTCGAATCCTCATCCAGGTTAACCTTGATACCAGGTGTACCAAAAAAGCTGTACTTTCTGGGTACATTCTCCCTTCTTCTCCACCTAAAGTCTGGGGTCCCTGGAGCATTGCTATTCCACGTTTTGTTTACATGGGCAGACAGAGGCTTGTCACTGTCGAGTGTCGAGTGTCGAGTCCAACGGCGGTTCGTTGTCTGAGACGAAGTCTAAATCGTCGTCACTTGGGGCCTCATAATCAATGTCCTAGTCCGAGTCATCGCTGGGGATTAGCTCATCCCCACTGCTATCGTCATCCGAGGAGCTCGACTCTTGACAAGAAATATGTTGAGGTGGACGTCCTTGGCTGGTGACAAGAGCTCTGGCGAGAGCGAGAGCTCTGGCCTTCCATGGCTGCGAGAGTGAGGGCGAGAGCGAGAAAGGGAGCAAGAGCTCTGACCTTCCATGGCTATGATCGTTCTGCAGGAATGAGCCTTTGACTGACCTTTTATACACATAACCCCAAAAGTTATGGGGCTCGTAGAAGCCATGGCAAGATTAGATGCCATACGTGTTGGGGTCCATTAAGAGCATGGCAAGAATAGTTGCCACATGGGGCGAAGAGGTTAAGGCCTATCCGTATGGATGTTCATGATCAGAGGGCACATCAGTGGGGAACCATGAAGGTGATGTAAAGCTACTTGAACTGTGACATGTATAGAAAAAGAGTCTGTACTAGTTAGCAAGTCTTTTGGGTAATTTGTTTACTGCAATGTGCTATGATAGTAAATGAATACAAACTGATACTACTACACTGCAGTCATTCTATGTCTTACTTGAGCTTTTCTCCACGGTGCATTTCATCCTGGCCCAAAATATATTGAGCGAATGGTTTCACAGTGCAATTCACCTGTCCGCTGATTATTGTAAACTGTCTTTACTACTGAGACTTGTCAAAAGAGAAATTATATTCCTGATTGACATCATATACATTTTCCGTATCACACACATTAATGCCTAACAAAGATAGAAAGGTAAAATTAAATTTATGTTGCAGGCTGCGAGATGAAGAAAAACCATGTCTAACCCTTGCCCTGTTTGCCATGCAACACCTTGTCAGGTTGACTGTTCACTTAATTTTGAGCTTTGCCCAAGTGAACGCAGGGAGTGTGTTGTTTTGATTTTCCACTTTTGAGTTCACCTTCATTTGCTGACTTTTGGAGTATCAAAATTTGCAGAGTGACATTTTTGTAGACACCAACTCACCAGAAAATAGATTTTTCTTGTAGTTACTGTACTTAGTTATGTAATGCACAATGTAAAGAGACTACAGGTGGACAATCAGCTGTGCAGCAAGATTTACAGGGGTGTTAGGACAAAGGTGCTAGCAGTGGACTTGGCCAGGCTGACCATCTATTTAGTGAAAATTGTCTGTCATGTCAACATCTCAGGTCATTAGCAGCATATGCAAAATATAGTTGTAAGGTAGGGCTTGGGAGCAAAGCCCCCAAGTAAGAAAGTTTTTTGGTTCAGTAAAGCAATGTTTGTGGATTTCCTGAATAGTCATTGGTCAAAACAAACAAATGTACAAGACATCAAAGGTCACACATTTATGGTCAAATATTGTGGTGAAAAGGGTAAATACGAGAACAATTTGGAGAAGTGGACAGAAGAAGGGGATTAAGAGAAGGAAAAGGAAAGATGGGGAAATAAAGACTGCAAAGATAGTCGAGGTGAGAGCTTAGGTCCAAGTCATGGTGATCCTTTGCATTGCGACTCAGTCTCCGCCTCCTAAGCCCCCTACGACAACAGCGATCAAGGGATTGGAGTGGGCCAGGCTGACATAGAACAGTAAACTTTATGGGAGTGATAGTTGGGTTATCTTTACTTACTGCAGATTACTTTTATAGCTATTTTTTATTTACGAAAATCTAAGGTCAGTAGCAGCATATTCAAAATACAGCGATAGGGTGATGTTTGGGGGAGAAGCCCTGGTTAAGGAAGTAATTTTGATTGTGGATTCCCAGAATGGTTAATGGTTAAAAGGCATATAGCATCATGATAAAGTATAGTGGTGAAAAGGGTAAAAATGAGTTCACAATTTGGACAAGTGGACAGACTGAAGAAGGGGATGAAGAAAAGAAAAGGAAAAGGGAAGATTGAGAAGAAAAGACCCTGCAAATTTAGTGGAGGCAAGAGCTGATATCCCTAAGTCCCCCCCCCCCCCCCCACACACACACACACAAAAGCAGGAGCAGCAAGGGATTGGGGTTGTTTAGAGCTAACTTGGGGATTTTATGTATTCCTTCACCAGTCTAACATTATGTATTTAAAATGAATAAATAAATATATAAAGCATGTTCTTCAATTGCCATATTTTCTCCTCTACAGCTTATTACTGAAGGAGCGGTCATTCTCCACGCTGGATTTCTATCGCCAGATGCAGGATGAGGTGACTCCTGCAGGCCTGGCTTGGTTTCAGGCTGACTGGGACTCTTCACTCACAGACTTTTTCCATAATACGCTGCGTGAGTTGTACAACTTGTCTAGTTATGCCTACTTGGTTGTTGATTTTTATTAGTTACTACTATAATTTAAGATATAAAAATTTATTTGTTGCTTAATTGTGGGTTAGTTTTTCCACTTTTTTGTTTATCATTTGTTATTATAACTTTTAAGAACCTATATCATATATTTGCTTATGCTTTCCAGAGATGAGAGAGCCTGTCTATGAATATGATTTCCCGGACATGTACATGGCTCCTCAGAAACACTTCCCTTTGAGGAGGCAGTTTGATAGGTAAGTCCTGTGTTATTTATTGAAAAATAAAGAGGGTCATCATTTTCTCAAGGACAGCTAGAGGTACAAATAAGTCATGTCTTGAATGATACCTCTGAGTCTTTCTAATCTTCAGGACAGAAGTTGAAACAAGCTTGATTAAAAAAAAAAAAAAAAAAAAATTATTGAACATTTTCTGCTGTGTCAACATCTAAGGTCACATTTAAAATATAGCAATAGCATAAGGCTTTTATATCTGTAACTCACTCACTCTCACAGAATACATATTTATAGATAGATTACATTATATTCTCTTTGACAGATATCTGGACATGCATCGTGACCCCAAGCAGATTAACAAGGAGATCCTTCTGAAAAGGCTAAAAGACATCAACCCACTGGAGCGTGAACCGCCTGTCCACCCCTTCCTGCTGCACTGCCTATCAACACCAAACTGACTTCATGGGAGAAGAAGGAAATCAAGAGAGAACGCATCGGGGCTGGGAAATATTACGATCTGTACAGGGGTTCAAACAGGCCCAAGGTATAGGGGTGTTGGGAAAAATTGGGGGACATCTCGTGTTCACTTTCCAGGTGTTAAGCTATTCCTTGATTTGGAAGAGCGTGGCGATCTGTGCTTCAGATAGATTGAAACTGCAAGGGTTGTTGCCTATCTAAACTACGACTTTTGTCCATAAAGTATTAACATCTATACTAGGGTACAGACAGACATAACATGAAGAAACTAATACCCATTTTAAGACCTTTTGGATATTAATTTAGGGTTTCTTCTACTGCAGTTTAATCCTGGTCGCAGTTTAATTATTCTGGATTCTGTATATATTTATGTAGATATTTGCCTACAGATGCAGTATGTGAGGCAACCTTGGTTAAACTTTTTTCTGTAAATTTGTTTTGTATTTAATGAAAATACAATATTGAACAGTATATGTTGTTTTATTGTCTGAAGTTGCATAGGGAATCTAGAATTAAGTATGGAAGTATATATGCTGTTTTCTAAGACAAATGTAAATGTAACCTAAGGTGGTTCTGGAGTTTATAATTTCCATGTCTATATACCATAACAAGTATAAAAGATAACAAAGTGAAATAGACTAGTTTCTATACTACTACTCCTCCTCCTCTTAAGCCCTTGCTCATTGTTTTTACCCTTATTAGGGGCATTAAAGGCTTGCTCTTTCATCAAATAGCCTATTTATTTATTGATTAATGCTACATCAATGTCTAATGTCATTTACGACATATTCTAAATATAGCGATTGGGTGGGGCTTGAGGGCAAAGCCAGGTACGGAAGTTTTTTTTTGGGGTCCTAAGGCAATGTTTGTAGATTCCCAGAATAATTTAAGGTTAAAAGTAATACATTTGCTAGGTATCGAAAGTCATATTGCATTATGATAGAATATTGTGGCAAAAAGGGTAAAGATGAGTTAACAATTAGGATAAGTGGGCAGAAGAAGAGAAGGAAAATGTGTTGAGCAGAAGGGTGATGTGCAGGTCGGGTGATCCCCTAAATTGGGCCCGTCTCCGGCCACTAAGCATCCCCACAGCAACAACGGCTCCGACCACTGACACTAATATCCCTTCCTTGATATTTGCTGTCAACTCTATCCATTCCAAATTATCCACCCAGGTCATTACTCAACCTTCAGAATACATCCCTTCCCCTCTCCCAACATCCGCTCCATCTCCTACTGTACAGCCTTCTGCACTGTCTATCCTCTTCCCCTTTATTACTACTATCTATCCTTATTATCCTCTCCACACCACTACCTCACTCCACACCACCCCATCTTCCTCCCGCCCTCGTCCTACTGCTTCTACCTCTGTAAACCTTTTGAATACTCTTTTTGGCTCGGCCAAGTGGGATCGATTCTTTGTGATTCTCCACAGAGGGCATCAGGCTGTGGAGCGGCAGTGTTTGGCTGGGTGGCCAAAACACCATTTGATATTGACGGGAAAAGGGTCGATATGGACACTCCACTAATATAGACTTCATGGGGGAGTTCATGTTTATGGAAGCTAATCTTAGGAATATTGGTGCAGGACTTCGCTGGCCTCTGGGAGGAATAGTATAGCATTGTACTGCACCACTGTATTACAGTCAGCCCAAAAACACGGAGACGCAGAACATGGGGACTGTAATAGGCAGTTGAGCCCTCAATATAGTGCACTGGTTACGACTGGTTGGGTAGTGATGGTGGTTATACGGCTTGACCCTTTATTAAGGAAGACTACGGACAATATGAGACATATGAGAGTTGGGTAATAAAATCTACATGAAATGATAGAACAATATAAACTAAGACCAAGTTCTATGGCTGTGTGTGTGCAAATGCTTCCCAAGGGTGCTATACGTAAAAGAAGAGAGATCCCCCAATTTTGACAAAGTCGCTCATCTTGTTTACATTGCGAGAGTGAATTCTAGACATATACTACTATGGGGTTCCAGGGGGCATAACCCCCTGGGTATGCATATATATTACCATGGGGGTCCAGGGGGCGTAGCCCCCTTGTCTAGAAGCATATACTACCACGAGGGTCCAGGACGCAGAGGCCCCTGGCTAGGGAATATACCACGTTGTTAGGTTAGGTTGGATGTTGGGTTAGGACGTTTCGTTTAACAACCACGGGGTCCTGTTTTACCCCATAATCTCCCCGATATACTTCATGGCCCTCCTTTGCTATTGGGACTATTAAATCAAGATTGTCGATGGAGATGGTGATCATATCTCCTCAACGATTCATTTCCACAAGGAACAATGCCTAGAATCGTTGAAAACAGTGGATTTCATGCAGAAAAATATCAAAATTGTTTCGAAAGTAACCCACTACCCTCTTCTACGTACTGACCAAGAATACAACACAGTAAAGGAAACCCATTAAACGTTGTCTTAGGGTAAGAGCGGTGTCGCGTGTCCGGCCAGCCAGCCCTGGGGGTCGGAGGCTGGTGGGGACCTTGTCAAGATGACCTCTGGGAGCAAACTGAGGCTTGGTCATGCTAGGGCACAAGCAGTTGGGTCATCCTCGGGCACAAGCAGTGAACGTCCACCGGAAACGTGGCGTGGGACAGCAGCTGCAGGAAATGTGGGGGGAGCGAGGCGAGGTCACCGTTTCCGTCTGTTTAACGACCTGCCATAGGGCCGCAGAACACGGGGAGGTTAATGTTACCGAAAGCGACACACAGTGATAGAGGGAAATGGACATTGCGGCCTCATATTAACCGCGAAATGACAAAAAATTCCGCTGCATGTCACCCCATCTAGCGATAAATAGAAAATAGGGAAAGTTAGGTTTGGATTTTGGGTTCGCATAATACATACCCTGGTTTCCGGATTTTCTGTGGAGGGTGCTTCGCTCTCGGTAACAAATACCGGAAATCCAATGTTTCCAGCAATAATGATAATGATAATGATTAATGATGATTAATGATGATGATGATTAATGATTAATGATAATTAATGATGATTAATGATGATGATGATAATGATGATAATGACGATAATGATGGTAATGATGATAATGATGATAATGATGATAATGATGATTAATGATGATTAATGATGATAATGATGAATGATGATAATGATGATGATTATGATGATTATGATAATTATGATGATGATAATGATGATAATGATGATGATGATGATTATGATAATTATGATAATGGTGATGATGATGATGATGATGATGATGATGATGATTATGATAATTATGATAATGATAATGGTGATGATGATGATATTCAAAAATGAGGAGGGGAGGAGAGGGGGGATTGACGAGACCCAACCCTCTCCGTCTTAATGGCGAACTGAAGGTTCATGAATTCCCGAAGGCTCTTGACCCGACCATACTTCTTGAAGGAACCGAACCTGAAACAGTTCTGGTTCGCGAAGCTTTACAGACGTAGTTCAGTCGTTAATTACCCAGTTGCCAGTTTCGGAGAAGAAGCCTGTGATTTACAGTCAGTGATTTATAATTATTTACTTTACTAGAGTTGAAACACCCACGATGCTCAAATTAGATGTATGGAGATCTAGTTTGTGGGTTTTTGTACTATAGTAGAGCTTTACCCTTCACATGACCATAGTGTTATATGACCTTTGATGTATAGGACCTTTATTTGTTTTATCTGTTAACCTTAATCCCCCCATTTCCGTCTTTCTGCAAGTTTTATCAACCTGTTGTCTTACTCTTTTACTTGATTGTTGTTTCCTTCTGCGTTATCATTTTTCCATTCTTTCTTTTATCAATCTCTTTATCTATTATCTTCAATGAACTGATTTTCTTTTTTTCTTTTCAACATACACACTGTGACCACAATATTGTCTTTCTTTGCATAACAGGAAATATTTCTACAGGAAGCTAATTGAGATATGTGATTATATTTTATTGCATTTCATGTTGCTAATATCAACCAAGGTCAGATCCATGATATAATTAAG
>NC_061825.1:38203562-38206062 GCF_019202785.1 Penaeus chinensis
GTTGCAAACTCCACACACTGGTATCTTTTCGTTGCAAATCGCAAACTCATCATATCCTTTCGTTGCAGACTTCACTCACTAATATTTTTTCGCTGCAAAGCCACAAACGCTAATATCCTTTCGTTGCAAACACCATAATCCTTCTGTTGCAGACTTAACCCACTAACATTTCCTCGTTGCAAAGCCCCACCCACTACCATCTCCCCGCTGCACCGATTTCTCTAAATTTCTTCATCATCCTCATCCGAGCCTACGCCATCCTCCTCTCAAGTCCACGCGAAGGATTCCACTGCAGGTCAACACTCGCTCTCCTGTTCAATGGGAGACCGGGATTCACTCGCAGGCTGGCCGCTCGAAGCAGGGTTCGGTATCGCCTCTGCGGGCGGACTCGCCTCGGTCGCCTCGGTCACTTCCGCTGTTTCTTCTTTTAACTTCGTTTCTTGTTGCTCCTGTTGTTCCTGTTGATGAGGTTGTTGCTGTTGCTGTTGTTGTTGCTGTTGTTGCATGAGCAGTCGTTGTTGCAGCTGTAATTGCTGTTGGGTTAGATGGATTAGAGACTTGTTATTATTTTAGAAGGGAATTAGAACTTTGTTTTGAATTTATAAATTAATTATGCTATGGATCTTTAATTACTGAAACTATCTATTTCTATTTAAGAAATGAATTATCATGACAAATGTCTTTAAATACTGAATCTATTTATATTCATTTATTTCTGTTTAATTATTTCGCTTCTAAATCTGCTAATGAGAGTCAGTTACGCGTTTAGGAGAGTTAGGCGCGGTTCCCTGCGACTCTATACCTTGGCGTTGGCGAGCGCCTGGTGCCTGTAGTGGGACGCCAGGAGCTCGAGCGAGGCCAGGTAGGCGGCGGTGGACGAGGCCGAGTTCTGCTTCTCCACCTGCTGCCTCTGCTCCTCCCGGCGGACGGGCGAGGGCGACCGCGACCCTCTAGAGACGTGGGGGCGGCCCGTGGACGTGACGGAGGGTCGCGGGAGGGACAGGCTGTGCGTGCGGAGGGCGGGTCTGGGGCGCGGGAGCACGGCGGTGCGGCCGTCCCACATCGGCCCCTGCAGTGTCTTGCGGATCACGTCGACGACCCTGGGCGCCGTGGAGGGGGCGCCGGCCGTCGCGCCGCCGCCCGCGCCGTCGTGGGGCCGCGTCGCGTGCACCAGCACCGGGTTGATGGCCTCCGTGAGCAGCATGACGTTCTCCGTGAGGGCGGCGAGGCCGAACACGTCCTCGTAGAGCGGCAGCGGCGCCGTCCTGCGGTGCACCGGCACCAGCAGGCCGCCCTGGCTGCTCACGAGCGCCGCGGCGTCGGACACGTGGCGCAGGCGCAGCGGCTTGGGCGGGCGCGGCGGCGGGCGGTCGGCGGCGGCGCGCGCCCGGCCGCTCGCCGCGTCGCCCTTGTTGATCTCGATGACGGTGACGTTGGCGTCGCCGCAGCGCCGCTCGTCCTCGTCGCTGGGCGCGGCGGACGACGACGCGGGCGACGGCGGCCCCGAGTGCGGCGGCGACGGCTCCTTGCTGCTCACTTCGGGCGACGAGTAGCCCGACGACGACGACCCGTCGGTCGCCGCCGCCTCCTGGGGCTCCTCGCGCCGCCCGCCCTTGCCCCAGCGCTCGGCCGGCGCCGCGCGTGGCGGCTTGGCGACGGGCGGCGCCGCTGTGTCGGTGCGGTACCGTGGCGCGACGCTGAGGTTGGTCTGTGCGCAGGAGGCGCGGCGGCGCACCGGCCGGTACGCCTCGGTCTGGACATCCGGCCGTGCGGAAGGACGGCACGCGCAGCACGATCTTGTTGCGCTGCAGCTCCCCGCGCGGAAGCCGCTCGAGCAGCGCGCGCGAGTCCTCGAGCGCCTCGCGGTGCGCCACCTCGTACTTGCTCGGCTTCGAGGGCGGCTTCGGGCCCTTCTTGAGGATGCCCTTCGGCGCCCTCGCGTCCGCCGCCTTCACGCTCTCCGCGATGTTCTCGTCCGACTTGGTGGCGCGCAGGAGCGGCGGCGCGCCGTGGTCCAGGATGTTCGTGAGAACCTCCTCCAGGCGCCGCAGGTTGGCCGCGCTGTCGCCCTCGGCGCGCTTGCGCTCCGGCTTGGCGGGGGCGGCGTGGCCCGCGGGGCCCGGGCGCGTGATCATCATGTTCTTGTCGGCGAGGCGCAGCGGCTTCTCCAGCAGCGACGACCGGGGCGGCTTCCGCACCTCCGGCCGCGGCGGCTTCGCGGCGTCCGGCTTCGGCGGCTTCGCGCTCTCGGGCTTCGGGGGCCTCCGGTCCTGCTGGCGCGTGAGCGACGCCTCCCGCGAGGACTCGCCGTCGGAGTGCAGCGGGAGGATGTTCCGCGGCTGCGGCGCCGGCCGCTTGCGAGTGTTTTTGATGTTCTCCTCGATGACCGGAAGCGGCAGCGCGCGCTCGAGCGCCGTGACCCGCTTGGCGATGCCCGGGTGCGCGTCGCGCAGCAGGCTCTCCGTGCGCACCGGCGGCTCCGGCGCGATCTCTGCGGCGC
>NC_061825.1:38218562-38231062 GCF_019202785.1 Penaeus chinensis
GTGGCTTGCAATAGAGGCAAAAGAGAGTGGCTCGCAATAACTGCTTAAGAGAGTAGCTTGCAATAGCGGCTTAAGAGAGTGGCTTGCAATAGTATCTTAAGAGAGTGGCTTGCAATAGCGGCTTAAGAGTGGATTGGAATAGAGTCTCAAGAGAGTGGCTTGTGTGATCAATTTTCTGGGTACTTAAGTCTGCATGCATTTGCGAAAGATGATGTGTTTTTGCATTAGTTTTTTTTCACACGATGTTTCTTTTTTCCTTTTTTTCCCCCTTTTAGATAAGAGTAGAGTGTGGTTCGAATTATTCAAATCCGTGGAGAGATGACCGTTGTTGATAATGCACGTGACTAAAAAGTAAATTGATTAAGTCATGTTGCCGGCAATAAGGATAAACATTTGAAGGTCACTAACATTTTTTTTTTTTTTTACTAAAGAATAACTATGAGAAAGATGGTGAAAGGAGGAAAAGAAAGGATCTGAAAAGAAGAGGAAAAGAATAGGGTAAAATAGGTGTGTGTGTGTGTGTGTGCGCGCGTGCTTACGTGCGTGTACATGCATATATACATGTATATATATATATACATGTATATATACATATATATATATATATATATATATATATATATATGCGCGTATAAAGACAAGGATGTGAAAGAGACGAGGGAATGAAGAAGGGAGGGAGGGAGGGAGGGAGGGAGGGAGGGAGGGAGGGAGGGAGAGAGAGAGAGGAGGGAGGGAGGGGGGAGGGGGGGGGAGAGAGGGAGAGAGAGAGAGAGAGAGGGGGGGGGGGGAGAGAGTGAGAGAGAGCAGGCAAAGAGAAAGAAACAGAGGAAAACAAAAGAAAGAAAGAAAAAGAGAGAGAAACATGAAAACTGACAATTAACAAAACACACACACATCACGATATACCAAGAATGCAATAAATCAACACATGTCACCAACCCATTTTTTCCACCCGTGCAATCCATCGCAATTTGCATTTCCTTGTCAACACTGACCGAGGAACACATAACCAGGTAACTCCACTTCCATTTAACTTATTGAATGAAAACATTAATCTGACCTGCCTGGTGAGGGTCTATCTGTTTAGAGATACCTTGACCTTGAGAGAAAAGACGCAGCATCACATTTACATAAATTAGCACGGACTTCCTGCATCCTGACGTCTCGCTGTGTACATCAGGGGAATTGTGTATAGATCGTAATGTCTCTTGTAAATGGGTATAAGTGTATATGACGTGTAATAAAGGTTTAGATTAGTGTAAATACGTATAGAAAATGTTTGTGTAAATCAAAGTTTACAGAAATAATACTTTTAAATGTAACTCGACGTAAATGTGTAGTCCATAATACTTGTGTAAATAAACATAACTATACACAGATCACAAAAATACCCGAGTGTAAATCAGTGCAAAATGAGCCTATATCACAACACTCGCGTAAATCAAAGATAATATAAACCATAATCGCTATCTCAATGTAAACGTTCGTGGATAATATAAACGTCATGATCTCAATAATTACTTATTTGGGCCTCGATCAGAAGAAAGTTAGATAAAACTTTCTTCGGCCTCCTCCCCAACGGCTAAGAAAACGGTCCTTGGCACCAATTTGTCCGCTCACCCAAACCTCAGTCCCTCCCTCCTTCCCTCTCTCTCTCTCTTTCTCTCCTCTCTCCTCTCTCTCTCTCTCTCCCTCTCTCCCCTCTCTCTCTCCCCTTGTAGTCTACCTCGTTGATAAGGTGACTCTTGAGTGTTTAATAGAACCCTATTTTCATTGATTGAATTCTTAAGCCTTATTAGAGGCGAATTCTCTTGTATTTCATTCACTTTCTTTTCTTCTCTGTTTGTCTGTATGTCTGTCTGTCAAATATACGTTTCATATACATGGGAGTATATGGTATAGTGTGGTCATGTGTTACATATTTATTTGAAAGTTGTATTGCTATTCAATGGAGATTATGAATGAAAACGTCAACGATTTCCTTGATCATATATTTTCATTACTAATCTATACAATTTCTATCCGTCTCTTCATGTATGGACTTGCCGTATACACTTAAAAAGAAACACACACACATACACTGTGTGTATACTTATGTTAGTGTAAATGTATGTATTTTATATTCAAATGAATTACCTCTATACATGTCTCTGTATGTGTGTTTGTGAGTGAGTGAGTGTCAGTGTGTGTGTGTGTATGTAGTGTGTGTGTGTGTGTGTGTGTGTGTGTGTGTGTGTGTGTGTGTGTGTGTGTGTGTGTGTGTGCTTGCGTGCGTGTACATGTATGTATGTATGTATGTATGTATATGCTCGTATAAAGACAGCCGCATACTGCATAACTACATACATGTACGTGCACACACAAAACATACAAACACACGTCCATGATCGGACACAAAGGTCAACCGCAACGAAGGCGCTCATCCGGAGAGCGGGCGGTCCAGCGTCAGCCACTCAATAACATTAAGTGAACGTGAGGCGGCCTCCCCCCTGTCCCTCCTCCTCGACCGCGGCCTATATCGCTTTATATCAACTTAATCGGGTCACTGATCACACGTCGGCGGTTGCAGCAGGCAGGAGGGTGAATAGGAGGAAGGAAATTATCCGGAATTAATCTCGTTATGATCGAAATGACTCCTTATATGAGGCACAGTTGTTACATGGTCAAAGTTCCCACGGATAATGGCGGCCGAGCCTACAGCCGCCAGAGCCTGGAGTTATGTGGTTTTGTAATGCCGCGTATCATCCGAACTAGATCAGATATTTGTTCTATGGAATCGAGAGGAAGATTCGAGAGAGCAGTTGCTAGTTGGAGCGTGAACGAATGCGGGAATGCTGAGGGAAATCGTCTATTTTATATCTTGGAAGAATGGTTGGTAATAAAAATAAGAAAAAAATAAAGAAAAATAAATAAATAAATATATTAAACTTGTGAAATCGAGTAAAATATTCCAGATATTTCCACATTCTCTGAAGGGTTTCAAGGGAAATCGTCTTTTTTCTTGAAGAATGTTCGATAATGAAAATCGGAAATTTACAAATAATCTTTACAAGAAATCGAATAATTATTCCAAATATTTCCACATCATCTTAGAGAGTTAGAACTACAAGAATTATTTGTCATTTCACAAACATCAAGTCTATGCTTACAAACAATTTAAATTACCTTTTCTCCTGTTTTTACTTAACCCCCTGCAATTAACGAACACCTCCGAACACATTAACCGGAAAACCCGCCCTAAAACCCGGTTAAACTCACTTACCGACATCGAATAATTTACACCATTTTTATTATTATTATTAACTTCTTTTTTTGACAAATACCCGCAAATAAAGCTGACCGGCAAATTACCCCCCCAACCCCTGGAGAGACAGACACCCCAATTACACGCTAACACAGTGCTAAACAGACAAACTAGGCTATCCCGTCATTCATAATAACAGTAGCAGTGGTTAGCGAAGGGAATGTATGGTTTTACAGACAGGTAGCGCCCTCCGTCTGGCTGCTCCTGACGCGCTTCACCGACTCCGACGTCGCTGAGGACTTGGCTGACTGACGGACTGGACTGAGACGCTGCTTACGAACTTCTTTGGTTGGGCTTCTGGCGCATTGGTTTCAATGGCTGGAGATGATGACCTTGTGTTGTTTTTGAGGGCGAGTGAAGGAATGCTATTTTTTTTTAATTATAATTGTTATTGTTATTATTATTAGCAGCAGTAGTAGTAGTATTGCTGTTGTTATTATTATTATTATTATTATTATTATTATTATTACTATTATCATTATTATTACTATTATTATCATCATTATTATTATTATTATTACTATCATCATCATTATTATTATTATTATTACTATCATCATCATTATTATCATTATCATTGTTATTATTATCATTATTATAATACTGTATTACTAATTAGTATTTTAGGTTTGTAAAATCTACATGAAGAGAGTTTAATTCTCACTCTTGTTACAGTTACTATTGTAAATAAATGTTTGTTCATATTTCATGTGTCTCATGAGAATTCACTCTATTACTTACTCATCATTAATGCATTAACAAAGCCTCATAGGTATGATAGAAACAACATGAGAATTCATTAACCTTTTCACTATGAATATCATTAGCATTATCATTACCATCGTTTTCATCACTCCCCCCCTCCCCCCCTCCGGTCTTCATTGTCATTAAATGTATTATCCTCAAAATACCTTTACCGTCTTCTACCAACACAAACAACAAAGACGTAAAATTCACAGAAACTAAACAACAAAACACTTGGAGCAAAAAAAAAAAAAATTCTTTGTTAGTCTATGGTTTACGACTGTCTCTGGTCGTGATGACGTCGGACTGGCAAAGGCAGGTCGGTTGCGGTTTCCTCTCTCCTCTCTTTCTCTCTCTCTCTGTCTCTCTCTCTCTCTGTCTCTTTCTTTCTGTCTCTGTCTCTTCTCTATTCTCTCTCTCCTTTCTCCTTCTATCTCTCGCTTTTCTCTTTCTTTTTCTGTCTTTGTATCTCTCTCTCTCTCTCACGCACACCCCCACCCTCCTACACAAACACTCTCTTTCCCTGTCTCCCCCCCCTCTCTCTCCCCCCCCTCTTCCTCACTCTCTCACCCTCTCGCTCTCTCTCCCACCCTCCTCATTATCCTCATTATCATCAACACAAAAATTCTCTGTTTTATCACACCCATGACTGTTCTAACGCCATTATCTTCACCCTCCCTTCCTCATCCTTTCCTTTTTATTACCTGTTGTTTTCAAGTCGTTTTTGTTTTAATATTTTATTGTCTGTACTGAAGAAAGGTCAAAAGCAAGCCAAGGGCAAACTGAAAGCAACCCAAAGCAAGCCAAAAAAAAAAAACCAAAGAGCAAGCCAAAAGCAAAAAAACATAAAGCAAGCCAAAAGCAACCCGAAAACCCAAAAACGCAAGCCAAAGCAACCTAAAGCAAGCCAAAGCGACCTAAAACGAAGCCAAAAGCAACTCCCCCCCAAAAAAACAAGTCAAAGGCAACCCATAAACCCCAAAAGCAACCCGGTATTGCTTTTGTCATTTATCCCTCATTTCTCTCAAGCAGGATTTCCGGAAGAGAGAGAAAAAAAAAAATTGTTTATCTTCCAAAATCAACACAAGGGAATCAAGTCTTGTTGATTCTTCGTCGCCGGATCTCGCTTATGAAATAACTTTTTCCTTTTTTTTTCTCTCTCTTTTTTTTGTCTATTTACGAAGTGTGTTAAAGAGCGTCGTTTTATTATAAGGTGAAGGAAATTCTTTTGTTTGTTCGAGAAACAATGATAATAATGATCTTTCTTCTTCTTTTCTTGTTTACTCATTTTTGTTTACTTGCTCCATCTTTTTCTTTGCTGTTTTTCGTTCTTCTGTTATTTATTTTTGGTTATTTTCATCTTTTTCTTTGTTGTGTTCTATTTATTGTTATTTTTCGTTATACACTTCTTCGTATTAGTGTATATCGTCAGTGTTACCAATATCATTATTATATATATTTTCATCAATGTCTTTGTCATTATTAATATAATAATCATAATCATTATAATCATTACAACTGACTTTTATCAAAATCCCTATCACCTCTAATCAGCATTTTTCCCATTTATTTCCATTTATTCCCTTCTGTCTCCTTTTTTTCGATTTCGTTTCGCACAAGTAATTTACAAAGATCGTATAAATAACATTTTTTTTTGCTTTTCGTTTTAAATCCCCCGTTTATAACCCGATGGCGTAGGCCTACATCTCAAGACCACGCGAAGCAAGATTTGTGGAGACGAAAGGGTTAATTAAAGAAGAAGAAAAGTCACATGCGTGTAAAGAATATGGTTATTGCGTTTGTGCGTGTGCGTCCGTGCGTGCGTGGGTGTATGCGTGCGAGTGTGTATGTGTGTGTGTGTGTGTGTGTGTGTGTGTGTGTGTGTGTGTGTGTGTGTGTGTGTGTGTGTGTGTGTGTGTGTGTGTGTACGTGCGTGCGTGTGTGTTTGTGCGTGTGTGTGTACGTGTTTGCGTGTGCATTTGTGCGTACGTTTGTGTTTGTTTCTATGTGTTTGTACGAGCGCGTTTGTTTGTATGTGTGCGTGCATGTTTGTATCTATGTGTTTGTATGTATACGTATGAGCGTGCGTATCTCCATCTAGCATGTTGCGTGTAACAGACAGCTAAACTCGTTCAAGCCACATAACCCACGTGCATGAGCGGTTCAGCGAGCCATGCAGAAGATCTGTTTGCATGACGGCCTCTGAACAAAAGGTTGGCACGGGACGGATGTGCATGACGGAATAAATGCATCTGAGGCAGATGTTATTGACAGTTTATCACGACTGCCCGTTTGTATGTAAGCATCAACGAGTGTGTATGTGTGTATGTGTGTATGTGTGTGTGTGTGTGTGTGTGTGTGTGTTATATGAGAGAGAGAGAGAGAGAGAGAGAGAGAGAGAGAGAGAGAGAGAGAGAGAGAGAGAGAGAGAGGGAGAGAGTGAGTGAGAGAAAGAGAAAGAGAGAGAGAGAGAGGGAGAGAGGGAGAGAGGGAGAGAGGGAGAGAGGGAGAGGAGGGAGGGAGGGAGGGAGGGAGGGAGGGAGGGAGAGGGAGAGGGAGAGAGAGGGAGGGAGAGGGAGAGAGAGAGAGGGGGAGAGAGAGAGAGAGAGAGGAAGAGAGGGAGAGAGGAAGAGAGGAAGAGAGGAAGAGAGGAAGAGAGGAAGAGAGGAAGAGAGGGAGGGAGAGAGAGAGAGAGAGGAGAGAGAGAGAGAGAGAGAGAGAGAGAGAGAGAGAGAGAGAGAGGAGAGAGGGAGAGAGAGGGAGGGAGGAGAGAGAGAGAGAGAGAGAGAGAGAGAGAGAGAGAGAGAGAGAGAGAGAGAGAGAGAGAGAGAGAGAGAGGGGGGGGGGAGGGAGAGAGGGGGGGAGGGAGAGAGGGCGAGAGGGACAGAGAGGGGAGAGAGAGAGAGAGAGAGAGAGAGAGAGAGAGAGAGAGAGAGAGAGAGAGAGAGAGAGAGAGAGAGAGAGAGAGACCGAAAGCGAGAGGAATAGAGAAACAGAGAAACATAAAAAGAAAAACGCAAATCAACACATCATTCCAGAAATCAATCGACGAACAGATTCACTCGGGCCTTATAACACTACAACAGACAGACATATTTTCCCAAAATTATACCACCAACGCCCGTTACAGCAGCGTGACGTCATGCCACATCAACCCTCGCTTTCTGCTACATTAATTTTACGTTAAATGTACATTATATTTTCACGTCGTATTTGCAATCTCTCGCTTTTTTTTTTCTTTTTTTTTTTAATTCTTTCTATTTTTTTTTTTTTTTAAAGAGCTGTTTTTTTCTTTAAAGGGAGGGAAGAGGGAGAAAGGGGGGGGGGGGGAGGGGGAACTTTGAAAAGAACGATAAGTCGATTAAATTCTATGATGATGATGATGATGATGATGATGATTATCTTTATTATTTATTTATCTTTTCTTATTATTCATCATGAGAAAGTGTTGCCCAGTCTTTATTACGTGAAGGTTGATAAATGTAAATAGCAATGAATATGCAAATGAATATTAACTCTATAGACACGAAATGGAAGCGAAATAGAATAACGGTATATACAAAAAAAAAAGTGATAACCATTAAAAACAAACGAAAGTAAAATAATAATAATAATAATAATAATAATAATAATAATAATAATAATAATACAACTATTACTAACAATAATGATAATAGTAATAATAATAATAATAATAATAATAATAATGATGATGGTGATGATGATGATGATGATGATGATGATGATGATGATGATGATGATGATGATGATAATAATAATGATGGTAATAATAACAATAAAACATGTTGACCGCAAGCCTATTTTCGCTGATAAACAAAAAATAATTAATTATATTAATCTACTAAACGAATAAACGAAAATAAAAAAAAAGTGAAAACGAGAAAATATAATAAAAGGAAACAGAAAAGTGATATGCAGTCCAGTTTATACCAGCGACCGCCCGCATAAACCCATAACCCGATAAGAATCAAAATATATAACCAGTAATAATATATACATTAATTAATGAACAAGAATAAAAATCTCCATATAGACAATAATCAAATACACGACAATAATGAACATAAGATAATATAATGAAAACACGGTCCAGTGCAGTCTACGAACTCAGCGACCGCGGGGGTAAAAGTTAATAAATTAGAATAAAATAAGTAGATATCCACTGATTAATAATAATAATGAAACATTAAAGGGAAATAAGAAAATAAAGCTGAAAAGAAAAGACCTGATACTCCAGTCTAGTCTACAGACTCACCGACCGCAAACACAATAATAATTATGAACAAATATGAATGTAAATAATAATCCAATAGTCAAACAAAATAAACAAGAACATAAAAGATATGGCAGAAAAAGGCAAAAAACAAAAACAAAAACAAAATCAATCTACGTTAGATAGCCAATAATTCTAAAAATGAAAAGATTACAATGATATATTCCACTCTAAATTCAACGACTACAGGTGTAATATGTTTTAAAAAATGGCAATAGTTGTTACAAACATACACGGAAAAAGTTAGAACGAAGTGATAAATAACGAAAAAAAGAAAGAAAACGAAATGAATAACGGATAATGACAGAAATAATAACAGAAAGAAAAAAATGAAAAGGTTTCGGTCAGCCTTGCCCAAGACCTCAGAGACCGCAGGAGTAAACCCAAAATTAATCAACAAACAAAACTGTAAAACAAAAAGAGAAAGGGAAATGAAAACGAATTAAGACAACCAAGAAAGAAAGAAAGAAAGAAAACGAAAGACTATAATAATGAATATGAAGATATTAAGAAAAAGAAAATAGACCTGCACTGTAATAAACAGGGAAAGAAAATGAAAACGAATATAAAAACAACCAAGAAAAAAGGGAAAACTAAAGAATATGATAATGAAGAAAAAACTAAATTAATAAAAGGCACCGTCCAGTCCAGCCCGCGAACTCAAGGGACCGCAGGTGTAAACCCATTCAGACACACAGTAAATAAATAAATAAATAAACAACCAATCGCGAAAACGAATTAAAACAACGAAGCAAATAACAAAAACAAAACAAAAAAAAACACACACACACGAAAGAACACGATAACGAAAAAAGAAAAGCAAAAAGAACCAAAAACTAATTAAAAGTCGCCGTCCAGTCTAGGCCCGCGAACTCAGAGACCGCAGGCGTAAACCCACAACGCGCCTTTCTCATACTCCTGTGTATAATCCCGAGCAAGTTAACAGGCAAATTAGCGTACAGGAACGACCACTAATGACATTCACCTCCAGATGGGAACTCTATGGAAACAGACGAATCCACAAGGTCGAAGCCCCCCTTACCTTTGCACGGGATTTTGGACATTCTGGAGGTTTTCTTAGAAAGAATGGGAGGGAGGGGGGAAGAGGGGGTTATGACACGTTATATATATATATATTTTTTTTTTCTTATATTAAGTTTTCTTGTGTGTGAATGTCCTTCTGGGAGATCACAGCTGTCCTCGCGGTCAAACTGGCGGGCCGGGATGGGTGCCTGGAAAGGGGGGGGGGGGAGGGAGAGAGGGGGGTACATGGGCAACGGGATTTGTTGGTGGGGGGAGGGGGAGGTGGGGGGGCGGCTTGAAGAGGTGTCATTGCCTTTGGGGAACGTTGCTGACAGGATTATGAATATATATATATACACACACATGTGTGTTTGTGTATGTGTGTATGTGTGTGTATGTGTGTGTATGTGTGTGTATGTGTGTGTGTGTGTGTGTGTGTGTGTGTGTGTGTGTGTGTTTGTGTGTTTGTGTGTTTGTGTGTGTGTGTGTATGTGTGTATATGTGTGTGTGTGTGTGTGTGTGTGTGTGTGTGTGTGTGTGTGTGTGTGTGTGTGTGTGTGTGTTTGTGTGTTTGTGTGTGTGTGCAGACACAAAACAGTCAGACAGACAAGCTAATCGGACCCGCAAATAGGCAATTAGACAGACAGACAGATAGACGAGCGAATCAGACACGCAAACAGACAAACAGAGACAGGCAGACAAGCGAATCAGACACGCAAATAGGCAAACAGACAGACAGGCAGACAAGCGAATCAGACACGCAATAGACACAGACAGACAAGCAAATCAGACAGACAGACAGGCAGACAAGCAAATCAGAAAGACAATGCCAGAAAGACATTCGCAAACCCATAACCATAAACACGTCCACACACTCATATCGCAGAAAACAGTTGACTTAACAGTACAGCGCGTCACAAGCACATGCTACGTGCGCCATCACTGTCCAGCATAGATGAGGTCCCCAACATTCACTTAGCAGTTGTTGGACACGCACTTAGCCAAGTTCATCTCCATAAGTTTGTCATTAGAGTAGCGAGACGATATTTTTGACTCGCGTTTGTCTCCCTCCCCCCTTCTCCCCCCTCCCCCCTCCCCCTCCCCTCCCCTCCCCACCCTGTGACCATTTCCCTACCCACTGTTGATGGTTCTTGCTGTCCGACCAATTACTGTAGTTGCATTCCTTGTTGTATCCTTTCTAACTGTAGTCCTATTTTCCTCTTTTCCCTTCCTCTGTTTCCTCCTTTTCCTCTTCTTCCTTTCCTCTGTACGCCATCTCTCTCTCTCTCTTCTTCCCTCTTCCCTGTATCTATTCCTTCTTCTTTTCCCCTCCCATTACCCTCGTCCTCTATCCCCTACCTCTCTCCCCCTTTTTTCTTCCTCTCCCCCCCTCCCCCTGTATTTACCCTTTCTTCCTCCTCCTCCTTTAGCTACCCTTTTACTCTAGCCTCTCTCGGTCGCTACCCTACACCCCCCCCCCCATAGCCTCGAGCTGCCCCCTACTCCCCCCCCTCCCATTTCCCTTACCTTAGTGGAGAGTGTTTGTGGTCTATGTTTTAAACTCACGCGCTCACATCCATTAACAAACATTTAGAGGCAATAACTGTTTTTCAAAATTAGTGTTGTTATTATTTTCACCGCCATTACTATTAGTTATAATGTTGGTATATGTTTCTCTGTTTCTTTTCAAATACTTATTTCAGCATAAGATTTACATCATTTCGTGGATAAGCGTTCCAGTAATATGGAGATTCATATTATGTTTCTTACTATAAACCTGCTGTTTATCTATTGAAAAAAAGAAAGAAGAAAAAAAAGTCCCCAAATTCATGACGTCACACTCGCGCTGTGCCGTGACGTCATCGCCGCCCACTCGAGACTGCGTGGAGCCGTGAGTCAGCGGCGCCCGGGATGACGAGGGTCGGCTTTTCCGTCACGTCCTGTCTCTCGGTTTTCTCTCTAAGTCTTTCTAATTTTGTCTTTCTCGCTCGCTCCGTTTACCCACCCTCCCACCCTCTCTCTCTCTCTCTCTCTACATCTCTAATTTCTTTCTTTCTCTCTACATCTATCTCTCTATATATCTACATCTCTTATTTTTCTCTCTCTTTCTCTCTCTCTCTCTCTCTCTCTCTCTCTCTCTCTCTCTCTCTCTCTCTCTCTCTCTCTCTCTCTCTCTCTCTCTCTCTCTCTCTCTGCTTATTTATCTGTCTGTCGATCTTCATTTTTTTTTATCTCTTCTTTATTTCTGTATCACCACTTATATTATTATCATTTTTAGAAGTATTCGATAATTACATATTTCATTAGTGCTGCCTTGGCTATCAAAACAATTACAAAAATCTGTCATCCTTATTAACATTATCCTCCTCCTCCTTTTAATCGTCTATTTTAACATTTTCTCCTCTTTCTTCTTCCTCTTCCTCCTCTTGTTTTTTTCTTCTTCCTTTTCTTCTTCTACTAATTCTTGTTTTTTTTTTTTCTCCCCTTCCTTTTTTTCTTCACCTTCCTCTTCCTTTTTTTCTTATTTTACTTCTTCCTTCTCCCCCCCCCCCCCCACCTTTCCTCACAAACAGTCACAACATTTACCCAAAAATCTCAGTCACAAACAAACATTCAAACTACCTCCGTTATTTCGTCTAATTACCCTCATTAACGTTGTTTACCTTTAGAACTGCTTGTTATCTGGTCTCCCTTGTTTTCCCTAATTACACGGAAGGTATCCTAACTAGCCCGTAATTGGATAATGAAAACGAGCTGGTTTAATTAGTGTCCTGGTTGGATAAAGTGCGTGCGTGCGTGCGTGTTTAATTTTGTGTGTGTGTGTGTGTGTGTGTGTGTGTGTGTGTGTGTGTGTGTGTGTGTGTGTGTGTGTGTGTGTGTGTGCGCGCGCATGCGTGCGTGTTTATGGGAGGGAGGGTGAGGGTGAGGGTGAGGGTGAGGGAGAGGGAGGGAGGGAGGTAGAGAGATAGAGAGAGAGAGAGAGAGAGAGAGAGAGAGAGAGAGAGAGAGAGAGAGAGAGAGAGAGAGAGAGAGAGAGAGAGAGAGAGAGAGAGAGAGAGAGAGGTGTAAGAACAATATGATGTCAATAATAATAATGACCATGACAATGATGAAATTAATAACAGTAACATCAGT
>NC_061825.1:38241062-38243562 GCF_019202785.1 Penaeus chinensis
TATATACACATATATATTTGTGTATGTGTAATATATATACATACATACATACACAAATATATGAATAATGACACCTATAAAAGTTCTGAGCCCCGGCCACACTCCGCGAAATTTCGCACATCAGAGGAGCAACTCTCCATCCCATCCTCCGCCCTCTGGTTACGGGACCGGCTTAATCGGTAACGAGTAACGCGATACCTGTGTGAAGATAACGTTTAATGGTCAAAGTGGTGGAACAGGTGTAAAATATATGCACCCTAGGCTATCCTCCCCCTCCCCTCCCCTCCCCTCCCTTCCCCTCTCAATTATATATATAAAAAAGGGGGGAGACAAAAGAAAAAGAAAAAAAAACGGATAAAAACACTCAATCGAGTACTCTAACGAGGGGCCATCATCTCGGAAAACCGTTAAAATTCGCTTTAAATACGATAAAAAAAAAAAAAAATATGGCGGGAACTTCTATCAACCTGTAAGCTCGCGATTCAATCAGACGTGAATATATAATAATATATGTTTTAGACAAGCCTCAACTATCTTTCTTAAAAATGATGATCATTATATATGTATTTTTCTCTTCTTTTTTTTTCTCCAACATGGCGCCCAAAAGTCACGTCTCACTACCCGATAACAACGTATATATATATACACACACAAATATTCACACATTACTCCGTTTACGCCCACTTAACGCAGGCAAACTGTCTTAACTGCGGCAATCGGCAAATGCTTTCATCACGGCTAAACTCCTTAAATATAACCTGATGTGTGGCTCATTACTTTCCTGTGGCGCCTTAACCACCACCACCACCACCACCACCACCACCACCACCACCACCACCCCCACCACCACCACCACCACCACCACCACCACCACCACCACCACCACCACCACCACCACCACCACCACCACCACCACCACCACCACGCCTCTGCTCCTTCCACCTGCTGGGGGAGAGACGTCAGTAGCTACAGCCGGAGGAGGAATTCTGCTTTACCTGATCACAAGGCGAGGGAGGGAGGGAGGGAGGGAGGGAGGGAGGAAAGGAGGGAGAGGGTGGGGGAGGGGGAGGGCAGGGAAAGAAAGAAAGAGGGGGAGCGAGGTAGTAGTAGTAGTAGTAGCAAATAGTAATGTTAGTGGGACTAGTAGTAGCAGTAGTAATAATAGTAATAATAATAATAGTAGTAGTAGCAGCAATAATAGTAATAGTAGTAGTTGTGGTAGCAGTAGTAATAGTAGTAGTAGCAGTTGTAGAAGCAGTAATAGTAGTAATAGTAGTAGTAGTTGGAGTAGTAGTAGTAGTAATTGCAGTAGTAGTTGTAGCAGAAGTAGTAGTAGCAGTAGTAATAGTAGTAGTAGTAGTAGTAGTAGCAGTTGTAGAAGCAGTAATAGTAGTAGTAATAGTAGTTGTAGCAGTAGTAGTAGTTGTTGTATTAGTAGAAGTAGTAGTAGCAGTAGTTGTAGTAGTAGTTGATGTAGTAGTGGTAGTAGCAGTGTAGTAGTAATTGTAGTAGTAGTTGTAGTAGCAGTAGTAGTTGTTGTTGTTGTAGTAGTAGTAGTAGTAGTGGTAGTAGCAGTAGTAGTAGTGTAGTAGTAGTAGTAGTTGTAGTAGCAGTAGCAGTAGTAGTAGTAGCAGTAGCAGCAGTAGCAGTAGCAGCAACAGCAGCAGCAGCAGCAGTAGTAATAGTAATAGTAGTAACAGTGGTAGCAGAAATAATAGTAATAGTAGTGGTAGTAGTGGCGGTGGTAATGATAATACCAATAACAGTAGAAGCACTAACAATACCACTAATATTTCCAACATACAAGACACTAATCATAAAAAGAACAAAAAAAAAACACACACGAAAAACAACAACAACAACAACAACCTGCGAGAGCGGCGGGCCTGCAGCGGTCAAGGGTTCCGTATGCGTAAAGAGCGGTTCTCAGCTTTATAATTAGCGAGATTCTCTTGCAATCGCGACAGGCCAAACAGCTGACGGGTTCCTGTCTCGACGTCAGCACCGATGCCGCCTGATTCTGACTGACAGGGACTGACAGCCAAACCACAGTTGAGAAAAAAAAAAGGCTCCTTAGGTTACTTACCTGTTTAAAAGGAAGGGGTACCGAGTTTATGAATATTGGACGGTGTGTTATGAGAGGGAATTGTGTTATCGCGATACGAAACAAATATATAAGTATAAAAAGATGAAAATTTAAGTATAAAAAAAGGGGAAAATTAGGAAATTCAAGTTATGTGGCGAAAGGCCTTTTTTCGATTTTGCAAAGTAGGCCTACAGTTTGTTAGACTTTTTTAAATGAAAGAAAATATAAGCAAACACGATGTGATTAAACCCACCAGAGTATACCATACCCCCCCCACACCCCCAAATGCCACAGTACGAGGAAAAAACGACCCGTTTGCTTTCCTTGGCTACCGTCCCTGGCGACATTGGCAAATCTTCGGGTTAAAAGTCCGTTTTGCTTCCGACCGGCAGATGGCAGTCGTGTCGTGGCGGC
>NC_061825.1:38246062-38251062 GCF_019202785.1 Penaeus chinensis
TATCAGACTGATTATATTTATCATTACCGTGATCATCAATATTCCAACGGTATGCTAATTATCACCCTTATTATATTCATTGTTAATCCACATCATTATTGCAATTATCAAAATGTTGCACTTTTTCTGACGGCAATTATTAGAACTGAATCTGTGGCCGATTTATATTTTTTTATTGTTATCACTGATATCTTTGGTAATAAAGTGCATGTGCATGAGCGTGATCGTGAGGGTGTGCGCGTGCGCGTCCGTGTGTATACATATGAATGTCCACATCAACAACTCTAAAAACAATCATAGAGACATTAATACAAAAAAACTATACTATAAAAAACCCGCTATTCACAATCACTACACATTCCCAAAACAAACAACACAATCCCCACAATCAGACCGCTCAGCATACAAGGCAACAAGGTCACTGTACTTTCAAACTACCTTTAATTACGCTCACTGGAACGAGACCGCTGCGAACACGTGAACTCTTGGGAAGAACATGTACTCATAATCTGATTTTGCAGATTCACATGCACGTAAACTGGAGATCATTTGCGTCAGGGCGTGTGTACAGTGCAATCTCTTTTTCTCAGGAGTACAGGGGTAGAGCAGGCACTATTTAGTGTGTGGTATGTAGAGAGGAGGAGGAGGAGAGGATGGAGAGGAAGAAGAGGAGGAGGAGAGGATAGAGAGGAAGAGGAGGAGGAGGAGGAGAGGATGGAGAGGAAGAGGAGGAGGAGGAGGAGGAGGAGGAGGAGGAGGAGGAAGAGAAAGAGAAAGGGAGGGAGGGGATAGAGAGAGAGAGAAAGGGAAGACCGGGAGACGAACGGAAATGTAGATAGAACAGCTAAACAGAGAGGTAAAGCCAACCGAAACAAAACAGACCAAAACAACAACAACAACAAAACAAAGCAAACCAAAACCAAAGATAAAAAGCAAACCAAAACAAAACGAACAGAAAAAAAAAAACTAAGGAGAACCCCAGCCCCTCACCCTGCAGAACGCCGCCAGAGGACCACAGGCGCAATACAAACTCCCCCTTTTTTCCCCCGCCTTTTCAACCACAGCCACACTTGCCACGGCGCCCGCATAACGGCAGACCGGACACCAGCGCCGATTTTCTATGGCCTCTGAAACCCGCTATCGAAATCGTCAGAAAATTCGCGGAAAGGCAATTAAAAGCGATACCGGGGTTGACGTTACGAGCCCGGGGTTTACCTTTTTTTGTGTGTGGTTGGGGGGGGAGATTGGGGAAGAGAGGGGGGAAGAGGGGGGGAGAAGAAGAAGAAGAAAAAGAGCAAGGAGAAGAAGAGATAGAAAGAACGAGAGATTAAGGAAAAGACATCTACACAAGTAGAAACAAAGAAAAATCGAAAGAGAAAAAGAGACACACAAACAAGAGAGAGAGAGAGAGAGAGAGAGAGAGAGAGAGAGAGAGAGAGAGAGAGAGAGAGAGAGAGAGAGGAAGAGAGAGATAGAGAGAGAGAGAGAGAGAGAGAGAGAGAGAGAGAGAGAGAGAGAGAGAGAGAGAGAGAGAGAGAGAGAGAGAGAAAGAGAAAGAAAGAGAGAGATAGATAGATAGAGAGAGAGAGAGAGAGAGAGAGAGAGAGAGAGAGAGAGAGAGAGAGAGAGAGAGAGAAAAGAGAGACACCCAGACAAAGAGCAAGAAGAAGAAAAAACAACAGACAGACACCCAGAGACCGAGTAAAATAGAGTGAGAAAGAGAACGAGAGAGAGAGAGAGATAATGCAATCAACACAGCATCTTTCCCATTCCGAGCCTGAGTGCCAGTTAAGAGCAACCTCCCCCCCCCCCCCGACCCTGCCCCTCCCACACAGTGCCAGCCATAACACTCCTTAAACATTAATTCTCTTCTTCATATATTCCCTCGTTCCCTCCTCTCTCTCCTCGCGTTCCGTTGCCTTGACGTCATTTACATAAATCTCTTTGATATTTCCTCCGTTCAACACGTTTTATTTTCTATCCGTATTAATTTAATTCATGATCATTCATTAAAATATCACATCAATATATATTTCTTTATACCATATCATTTTTTTTTTTTATTATTTCATACATATGACTCTCTTTTCATTTCATTCATACCAATTTCCCCCAGAGTCCAATCGTAAAAAAACATCTTTATTCAACTGACATATATCTCATTTATTTCATTCATACAAAAATCCGTTATTTCAGCCCCGCTCCCCCCCCCCCAAAAAAAAAAAAAAAAAAAAAAAATCTCAAACCTATTCAACAAAGATCTTTTATTTCAGTCAAACAAAACGTCTTTTATTTCCGTCTCCAGTGGATAAATTGCATCACTATCTTTTATTTCTCGTTCGTTCATTCACAAATATTTCATTCAAGATCGTGAGCGTTTACTATTACATTTCACATATGACATTTCCTTGAAGATTGATACTGTTATTGGCGTCACTTTTTTGTTTTTTGTTTTTTATACCGCTTCTTGTGTTTCTTTCTTTTATATTCGTTTATTGCGAGTTATTTCTTTTATTATTCATTTCCCACTGCCTGTCTTCTTTCCTTCGTGTCTGTTTGTCTATCTACTATCCTCTTTCTGTGTTTCTCGCTGTTTCTCTTTCTCTGTTTTCATTTATATCTGTTTCACTGATCTTCCTTTTCCTCTTTTTTTTTCTCTCTCTCTCTTCTAATTTTTATCTTTTCATCACGTCTTTTCTGCTCTGCACCTCTCTCTCTCTTCTTCTCATTTCTCTCCTATTTCCTTCTCTTCCCCATTTCCCTCTACCTCGCCATCAACGGTACTTGACCCGTTGCCTAATCTCAAGTATACCATTTCCAAGGCAATTCTTAAATGGTATTACTTTACAACACTTTAAAACACTTGACCTGGAGCTCCCTTCCCGTTTTCTATGGGAGTGTCATGTGTCCCGTGATGAGGTTTGCGCTAACGGTCCTTTGCAAAAAAACAAACAGTTGTGTATTGTATAGTATCGCACGAAATCGAATTCCAATGCGAGTACACGGACGCACGTACATACACGCACAGTCAAAATAATATGTAAAATACATTTTTAAAAATCTATTCTATTCAAAATCATCCACTTTCCAGCGACTCTACCTTTCGAACTTCAAAACCTAAAAATTCACAAACACACAGAACATCCACACACATTCAGACAAACACAGAGAAGAACATCCACACACACATTTCGATAAAGACACACAAGAACATCCACACACATTCAGACAAACACAGAGAAGAACATCCATACACTCACACATTTCGATAAAGACACGGAAGAACATCCACACACATTCAGACAAACACACACAAGAACATCCACACACATTCAGACAAACACACACAAGAACATCCACACACATTCAGACAAACACACACAAGAACATCCACACACATTCAGACAAACACAGAGAAGAACATCCACACACACATTTCGATAAAGACACACAAGAACATCCACACACATTCAGACAAACACAGAGAAGAACATCCATACACTCACACATTTCGATAAAGACACAGAACATCCACACACATTCAGACAAAGAAACAGAGAACAGTCACAGACATTCAGACAAACACACACAAGAACATCCACACACATTCAGACAAACACACACAAGAACATCCACACACATTCAGACAAACACACACATTCAGACAAACACAAACATTCAGACAAAGAAACAGACAATAGTCACACATTCAGTGCCCGAACACAACAGGATCTAGTGAAGGCGCGGACGTTGGCACTTTCCAGCTGTTTTTCCCGGAGATGAGTCACCGCCCTTTGTTTTGACTGCCTCAGCTGGGATCGGGGGCGATTAGGCAACAGACTGACTGAATGAAGGACTGACTGACTGACTGGATGACTGAATGAATAAAAGACTGACTGAACGACTGGATGGATGAAAGACTGGCTGAATGACGGATTGAACGACTGACTGACTGTCTTAATTGACTGATTAACTGACTGACTGACTTAATGAATGAGGAGTGAATGAGTGTGTGAGGAATGAGTGAGTGCTTGCATATGCGCGTAGAGTGAGTGAGTGAGTGAGTGAGTGAGTGAGTGAGTGAGGAATGAGTGAGTGCGTGCATATGCGCATGAGTGTATATGCTTTTCATTTCCTATTTCGTCTTCATTTCTTCTTTCTCGCCGCACCAGACATCCCTCCACTTCCCGGGAGACACGACGCAGGTCTCTATCGCCAAATCAAGCCCATGCTTCCTCCTGCGGCAAAACGACGCGGACGGAGGGACTGAGGTGAGAAATAGAGATTGATAATAGAGCGAGATACCCCCCTCCCCTCCCCTCCCCTCCCCTCCCCTCCCCTCCCTTCTCTTCACTTCCCTCTCCTTCCTCCCTTCCTCCTTACCTTCTACTCTCTTATTATTTCGTCCTTCTCTCCTTCCTCCTCTTCCTCTTTCCCTTCCTTTCCCTCTTTCTCTCTTTTTACCGCTTTTCCTGCTTACTTCCTCCTCCCCCCTTCCTCCCCGCCTTCCCTCCTATTCCCTTCTTTCCCCCCTCCCTTTCTACCTCCCTCTCCTCCTCTTTTTTCCTCACTTTCCCCTCCCTCCCTCGCTCTCCTTTCCTCCCTCCCTCTCCATAATTCCCTCCCTCCCTCTCTCTCTCTCTCTCTCTCTCTCTTCCTGTCATCCCTCCCTCCCTCCCTCCCTCCCTCCCTCTCCTCACCCTCCTCTAACCTCCCCTCCCCTCCTCCATCCCCCCCTCCTTACCCCTCTCTCTCCCTTCCCCTCTCCTCTCCTCTCTCCTCCTATCCTTTCCTCCCTCTCCTCACCCTCCCTCATTCCCTCTCCCTCCCCTCCCCTCTCCCCTCCCATCCTTTCCTCCCTTCCCCTCTCCTCTCCTCTCTCTCCCTCCCTCCTTCCCTCTCCTGCTCCATCACGCAGACTCCATCTTCGTGACAGCGGAAAGACTCAAGCGTTCACTGCTGTAAGGATGATTCTGTTTTTTTTTCTGTTCTTCTGTTTT
>NC_061825.1:38256062-38263562 GCF_019202785.1 Penaeus chinensis
GAGTGAGGGAGGGGAGGGGAGGGGAGGGGGAGGGGAGGGAGAGGAGGGGAAGGGGAACATAAGAAAAGGGAGGGGAGGGGAGGGGAAAAGAGAAGAGGGCACATGGGAAGAACAGGGGGGGGGGGTGCGGAAGGAGGGAAGGGGGATGGGGGAGAAGGGGCACGAAGGGAGAAGAGGGGGGAAGGGTAGGGAGGAGAGGGGAGAGAGGGGGGGGGGAATAGAGGCATGTAATAACAGCCCTGGGGAATTTCACATCCAATAAAGTACAGAAAAAAGGAAATGTGTCTGTGTGTGTGTGTGTGTGTGTGTGTGTGTGTGTGTGTGTGTGTGTGTGTGTGTGTGTGTGTGTGTGTGTGTGTGTGTGTGAGAGAGAGAGAAAGACAGAGAGAAAGAAAGAGAAAGAGAGAGAGAGAGAGAGAGAGAGAGAGAGAGAGAGAGAGAGAGAGAGAGAGAGAGAGAGAGAGAGAGAGAGAGAGAGAGAGAGCGAGAGAGAGAGAAAGACAAACCGACAGACAAACATAAACAAATAAAGAAACAGAAAACCAAGAAAAAATAAGACAAAGTAAAACAAAAAAATAACAAAAGAAAAAAAGAAAAGAAAACAAAACAAAATCCCGTGAACAAGCAACTTTCCAACCACCCAACCGCCCAACTCCTATTTCGCGGGAAAATTGTTGTTCTTGAAGGAAAATGAAGATTTCGCCTTCGTCTTTGCTGTCGATTATAGTCATTTCGGAAATCGAGTTTAAATGAAATCAGGTGTGTGATTCTAATAGTTTGGTTGTCTGCTTAACTTAGGAAGAGAATGAATCAGATAGCTATAACGGGTAAAATATTCCGTAATGAGGAGGATAATAACTTAATAACAATATATTAACAATAAATAAGATAAAAAATAAACAAAAATCGCAAAATAATGACACAAAACAGAAGGTGAAAGATTTATATCTAAAAAAAATAATGATAATAATAATAAATAAATATAATCGTAAAATACCAGATGAAAATTCAATTCCCCAAGAATGTATTTGTACACCTAACATATACAAACATATGAATAAACAAAAATACAGATAATAAATAATTTAATCGCACAAGAGGATAAAATTTCCAAAAAAGGAAACTCAAAAATTTGCACGAACGCCCAAGAATTTCGCCTCGAGAAATAACTAACCATAAATAAATAAACATATGGATAATAAATAAACAAATATACATAAAATAAATGAATAGATCGCTCAATAAGGCACACAAAAGGATAAGATTTCCAAAAAAAGAAACTCAAGAACGCCCAAGAATTTCGCATGAGCAGCCTTGACGAAGACCCAGCACAGAGCCGCAAGGAATTCGCTTTTGACCGACAGACAAATGAACAGGAAACGTTGACGATAATTACGAGGCATAAAACGATCTTTGTCTTTGTTTTATGCGCCGTGTATCACGTGAAGGCGCGGGAGCAGAAACAAATCATTATGTATCAAGGAATGGACACGTGGACATGCCGAACATACGTGGATATTTTTTTACGTGGATATACGTTCATCAGTTTATCAACCTATCTACCTTTATGAATAAAACGCACGCACACGTACGTACGCACGCACACGTACGTACGCACGCACACGTACACACACACACACACACACACACACACACATTACCTATCTATCTAGCTATCTATCCGTCTATCTATCTCTATCTACATACATAAACACCACCAATCTGCTCTTACCCTCCAGGGAATCGCGCTAAACCTCCCAATTCCGTAGAAAAAAAAGAAAAAAAGAAAAACTCCCTGGATCCTTTATTTCCCCCGGAACGTAAAATATTTTCTCTCTCCTTTTTAAAAGACCGATAAAAGACCGTAATTGCCGAGTGTCCGAAGCCGCGACGTCGCTATCGAGCTTCTTTCCGCTTCGTCCCTCGAAGGAAATTTGATCCATTAAGATATCTGACAGGGATATGCAGTCACGCGGACATACGCACACGCTCACGCGGCTGTACACGGACATAAACGCACATATTCAAGGACATGCACACATACACAAACATATCTACACATTCACAGCCATGCACACAGACACAAATGTATACACAAACATTCACGCACACAGTCTGCATATATGCGCGTGTGGGATCAAACGCAATTGTAAATGCTTATTTATTAGCTCGCTCATTTCTTTCTCTTTCCCCTCCTCCCCTCTCTCTCCTTTTTTTCCTCTCTCCCTCTCCCTCCTTCCTTCCCCCTCTCCCTCTTCTCCTTCTCTTTCTCTCTCTCCCTATTTATTACCTAGTTCCTTTACCTTCTTCTAACAGTAAAGAAAGGAGTTGTATAAATAATAAACCAATTGATTAACTGCCTAAGAAAACAACAAAGCAAAATTGCTCTTGGCAGATGTGACATAAAGGAAAAATATCGATAATATTTCTTTAATATTAGTCAATATCATGAGAAACAATAGCTAGTAGAATGATGGGTAAAAATGATGATAATGATGAGGATGGTGATGGTGATGGTGATGATGATGATTAAAATGATAATGATAATGAACATGGTGATGGTGATGATTATAATGATAATGATAATGATGGAGATTGTGATGATGATGATGATTATTATTATAATGATATAGATAATGATTGATGGTGGTGGTGATGACGATGGTGATAAAATAATACAACAAAAACAATAATGAAAATAATGATAATAACAATAAAAACACATAATAACATAACTACAGCAATAATGTTCTTACTTGCAATGTCACACTGAAATCTTACACTGCCATAACTGTGCCTCAGAGAAGCGCATATGCCAAGCCAAGTATCATTCTCATATAACAAGGTTGTAAATTTGCATCTTGCATAAATTGCAAACTAAGGGCGCCGCAGATGTAACGTACATGTGATGTATCGTTCGGTATAGCGTAGTTTTTTTTTTTTTTTTTTTTTTTTTTGTACGTACATGCTGATACGCTCATATATACATGCACATATACATAAGAGTATGCATAAACACATGCATGCATACGCAGACACGTATACATGCATATACATACGCACACATGCATACATACATAATCCTGTTCATGCTCGCTCTCTCTCTCTCTCTCTCTCTCTCTCTCTCTCTCTCTCTCTCTCTCTCTCTCTCTCTCTCTCTCTCTCTCTCTCTCTCTCTCTCTCTCTCTCTCCCTCTCTTTTTTTCTCCCTCTCTTTCTCTCTCTCTCTCTCTCTCTCTCTCTCTCTCTCTCTCTCTCTCTCTCTCTCTCTCTCTCTCTCTCTCTCTCTCTCTCTCTCTCGGATCGCGCCTCAAAGTGCCGTAATGACACTTAACTGGACTTACGACACCGGTGTCATCACGCACTCACGTGACACACTTCTGGCTCCGGAGATGACACCTCGTTCATCTCATATATCTCGGCTGGCAATTACCTGCAACGAAAGAAATGCACTTAGTCAAATAACACAATTATGCAATCAAGTTATTTAGTAAATACGTAAATTATGTAAAATAATGTATGTCTATATCTATCTACCTACCTAGTAATTTATAAAGATGCAGTTATATTTAGGTACAAGTGAAGATGCATACCATTCATAGTATACACTGCAATACTGCACAATAGCAGGAAAATATGAGAAAAATAAATGCAAAAAAGGCACAAGCATACACATACATACATACATACATTCTCTCTCTCTCTCTCTCTTTCTCTCTTTTTTTCCTTTCTTTCTTTCTTTCTTTCTTTCTTTCTTTCTTTCTCTCTCTCTCTCTCCCCAAAAATACCCTTCCTCCCACACCCACTCCCGCAATACACCCTTTCCCCCCACTCCCCCCCCCCCTTTTTCTCCACCCACCCCTCCCCAAATAGCCCTTGACCGCCGCCTATGCGCAAATACCAACACTTCCGGGTATAAGCCATTACGGTGACTCAGGAGTGCCAACTGTTTTTCAGCCTCATTGCACTCGAGTGAATTCCAGCTCGAGCGATCTCTTCCTCCTCCCGCCGCCGTCGTGCGTGACGTCAGTTGCATAAACAGATCGACGTTGAACTTCTAAAAAGACTTGGTGTTTGTCCGGGATTCCAGGTATGCTTGGGATCATTGGCTTTTTTTTTTTTTTTAGTTTTTGTCTCTATCTATCTATCTTTGTCGTAATTTCTCTCTCTCTCTCTCTCTCTCTCTCTCTCTCTCTCTCTCTCTCTCTCTCTCTCTCTCTCTCTCTCTCTCTCTCTCTCTCTCTCTTCCTTTACGTATATACATTTCCTCTTTCTCTCCAGTTTTTTTTTCTTCTACCTCTAAACAACAACAATCACAAAGACAGAAAAACAATAAAACGAAGATAAACACGAAACAAAGAGAAAAAAAAAAGCAAACATATAAAAAACCTTAAAAAAAAAAAAGAACACAAAACAAAACAACAAAAAACTTAACCCAAAGCCACAAACAGACAATACGGACGCGGCCTGCATGTAGTACTCTCAGCTCGCTCTCTTTATTGCACCGATTGCAGGCGATTGCACGGGCCCTGGCGGAAGTGCGGCAAGTAATACATCTTCTGCGGGAGGGACTGTTTTTTTTTTTTTTTCCCCTCTCTCTCTCAAAGTCCGTTTGTTAGTTTGTATCAATTAATCTCTCTTCAGATACGGAAATGTATACAGTTTATATGTAAACACACACACACACACACAGAGGGAGACGGGACGGGGTGGGGGGGGGGGGGAGAGAAAGAAAGAGAAAGAGAGAAAGTGAGAAATAGAGAGAAAGAGAGAAAGAGACAGAAAGAAAGAAAGAAAGAAAGAAAGAGAGAGAGATAGATAGATAGAGAGAGAGAGAGAGAGAGAGAGAGAGAGAGAGAGAGAGAGAGAGAGAGAGAGAGCGAGATGCAGAGTAGGCTTGGAAAAAAAATCACCCTCTTTTTCTCCTCTCTCTTCTTTCCTCCCTTCCCTCCTTCCTGCCTCCTACCCACCCTCCCTTCCTCCTACCGCATTAGTAAGAGAAAAATAACTAAATAGACAAAAGTAAAATAAAATCATTATAACAACAACAACAATAATAATAAATAAAATAAATCGATTTAATCAATTCAGGCCGCTTGTTCCCTCGCCCCCGCCAGCATCACGCAAGGACACGACCAGCATCCAGCTAAAAAGGGACGTCTTTAAGCCAAGGAATTTCGTATTAACGTTCAGAGCCTTCGATGCAGGAAATTCAGTTGGGTGTCGAGGTTGGTCGAAGGAAATGGTGATGAATAAATATAATGAGAGATTTAAGATAGAAAAAAAAAAATGTAAGACGATTTTGCGTTTTTTTTTTTTTTGTGGTATTATTATTATCATTTTTTTTTTTTTTAAGTGGTGGAATGTGGTTTTCGTTTTTTTAACTCATTAATATTGTTATCTTTTTTAATATATATATATATTTTTTTAATGGAATCATACGGTTTACTTCAATTATCAACCAACGGATAATACATATACCTTACAATTAGGACATACGACTAACTCGATATATTCCATTATCCTCTGTTTCACTCAAAATAATAATAATAATAATAATAATAATAATAATAATAATAAAATAAAAATAAAAATAACAAAACATTTAAGAATGCAATCCCATTTCTGACTCAATCATTCACCTCACAAAACGAGTGTGGCTCCCGGTACATTGCTACAATTAAACTGCTGTAGCATTACGACCAGGAAATGACCCAACGACAATTCAGGTCTCGTTACAATTAAGAGTAAGGACTAGTCTTAAAACCTCCCACGCTTCTTGCTACACTGACCTCCGCCGCGGTCTCTCTCTCTCTCTCGCTCTCTCTCTTTCTCTCTCTCTCTCTCGCTCTCTCTCTTTCTCTCTTTCTCTTTCTTTCTTTCTCTCTTTCTCCCTCTCTTTCTTTCTCCCTCTCTCTCTTTCTCTCTCCCTCTCTCTCTTTCTCTCTCCCTCTCCCTCTCTCTCTTTCTCTCTCCCTCTCCCTCTCTCTCTTTCTCTTTCTCTCTCCCTCTCTCTCTTTCTCTTTCTCTCTCCCTCTTTCTCTTTCTATCTCCCTCTCCCTCTCTCTTTCTCTCTCTCTTCCTCTCTCCCTCTCCCTCTCTTTCTTCCTATCTCCCTCTTCCCCTCTCTCTTTCTCTCTCCCTCTCCCTCTCTCTCTCTTTCTCTCTCCTCCCCCCCTCTCACTCTCGGCCATAAAGCACTATAATCTGTGGTCTCTGTGTAACCCAGTTAGGAAATCGGCCTGTACAAGAGACCTTCTATCTCATTACAGTTATCTGTGAATCGTTTACAAGACCCTTTACACATACACACACACACACACACACACACACACACACACACACACACACACACACACACACACACACACACACACACAAACACACACACACAACATTAAGTGCCTCGTGTTATAAGAAAAAAGCAAATTAGTCTCGAGACATGCGATTGTTGATTGTGTATAGGTAACATTGCGAGCGAGGTTGGCATAGGAAGGGGGGGTGAGGGTGGGGGGAGGGGAGTTAACTGTTCTTTATTTTGATGGATAGAGGGGGAGGGGGGGTCATGTTAATATTTGAGGTGGGGGAGGGGGCGGAGACGGGGGGCGTGGTAATTGTTTGTGTCTGTTTGTTCGTATGTTTTTGTTTGTTTGTTTGTTTGTTAATTGTATGCCATTTTTTTCTTCTGTACATTACTGGTTGTTTATTTTCTTCATAATTTGGCCTGTTTCTTTCTTTCTTTTCCTTCTCTCTCGTATAACAAAATAAATATAAGAAACTGAAAATAACAATAATAATAATAATAACAATAATAATAAAAATAATAATGATAATGACAATAATAACAATGATGATGATAATAATGATGATGATGATGATGATGATGATGATGATGATAAAAACAATAATAATAATAATAACAAAACAACAAAAACAATCATAACAACAATAATAATATCAATTCGACGATCTCAAAAGATCCGAAACGCCAGGACCCCCCCCCCCCCAAAAAAAAAAAAAAAGGCCATACGAAAAACCACAGATTTCCTTATTCCAACTTTCGGATCAAACAAGAGACGCTTTCTCTAAGGCCCCGTGTTCGCCTCCAGGAAAGCGTGGAAGTGGGAGAAATGGATGACAATAATGATAAGGAGGAAGGGAGAAATAATAATGCGATGATGGTGATGATGATGGTGATGATGGTGGTGGTGATGGTGATGATGATGGTGGTGATGATGGTGATGATGATGATAAAATGATTGATGATGATGATGATGGTGGTGGTGGTGGTGGTTGTGGTGATGATGATGGTGATGACGGTGATGATGACGACGAAGATGATGATGATGATGATGACTACGAAGATGATGATGATGGTGATGATGATGATGATGGTGGTGATGGTGATGATGGTGGTGATGATAAAATGATTGATGATGATGGTGGTGGTGGTGGTGGTGGTGGTGATGGTGATGATGATGACGACGAAGATGATGATGAT
>NC_061825.1:38268562-38283562 GCF_019202785.1 Penaeus chinensis
CCCCCCCTTCCCTCCCTTTCACCCCCTTCCTTCCCTCCCTCTCACCCCTTTCCCTCCCTCTCCCCCCTTTCCCTCCCTCTCACCCCCCTTCCTTCCTTCCCTCTCCCCCCCCCTTCCTTCCCTCTCGCCTCCCTTCCCTCCCCCTCACCCCCGCCCTTTCCCGCCCTCTCGCTCCCCCTTCCCTCCCTCTCACCCCCTTCCTTCCCTCCTTCTCGCCCCCTTCCTTCCCTCCCTCTTACCCCCTTTTCCCTCCCTTTAGCCCCCTCTTTTCCTCCCTCTCGCCCCCCCCCCTTCCCCTCCCTCTCGCCCGCCCCCCTTCCTTCCCTCCCCATCCTCCTCCCTTCCTTCCCTCCCTCTCGCCTCCCTTCCCTCCCTCTCACCCCCCTTCCTTCCCTCCCTCTCGCCCCCTTTTCCCTCCCTTTCGCCCCCTTTTCCCTCCCTCTTACCCCCTTTCCCCTCCCTCTCGCCCCCCTTCCTTCCCTCCCTCTCGCCCCCGCCCACCATAGCTCCTTCGCGCCACCGGATGTTCTCGCAGCAATCACTGGTTACGATGGTGTTATTCGTCACTATTGATGGCCTTTTTGCGCGACGCTTAGAGAAAAAGAAAAAGTAATGTGAGGGCGAGGGCGAGGGAGGGGGAGGGGGAGGGAGGGAGGGAGGGAGGGAAGGAGGGAGGAGAGAGAGAGAGAGAGAGAGAAAGAGAGGGAGGGAGGGAGGGAGTGGGAGAGGGAGAAGGAGAGGGAGAGGGAGAGGGAGAGAGAGAGAGAGAGAGAGAGAGAGAGAGGGAGGGAGAGAGAGAGAGGGGGGGGGTGATGATCATAATAATCATTCCAATACCATTAAAAGTAACCATAACACTAATGGTTTAAGCAAAAATAATATTCAGGTCAATGATAATATTAATACTGATACTATTACCAATGATAACAATAATGATGTTGAAGATGAAGACGAAGATGAAAATGATGAAGATGATGATGATGACGATGGTGAAAATGATGATAATAACAGTAATACTAATACCAACGATAATAATGACGTTGATGATAATAGCAATAATAATACCATTGGTAATGAAAATGATGATGATGATGATGATGATAATGATGATAATGATAATAATACTAATGCCAATGATGATGATGATGATAATGATGATAATGATAATAATACTAATGCCAATGATGATGATGATGATGATAATACTAATGCCAGTGATGATGATGATGATGATGATGATGATAATGATAATACTAATGCCAATGATGATGATGATGATGATGATGATGATTATGATGATGATAATAATAATTCTACTTCGCCTGAAAGACAGACAGACAGATACACTATCCTTAACTTTCTTAATCTTCGCCTAAGTACCTTAGCTAAAAGAGAGATGGAAAGAAAGATAAAGAAAGAAAGAAAGTGGATGTGATGAAAATAGAAAGGGAAAGAGAGAAAGGACGATAGAAGAGAGAAAGAAATGCAAAGATAAAGAGAACGAAAGCAAGAAGGAAGGAAGGAAAGAGAAGAACGAAAAAACACCAAGAGAAAGAAAGAAAGAAAGAAAGAAAGAAAGAAAGAGAGAGAGAAAGAAATTTAAATAAAAATAGCCATCCTAGAAAAGAAAAGAAAAGAAATAACATCATAAAAGTAAAAAAAAAAAAAAAAATCCCCAACGCGTGTTCCCGCCCACGACGAGAATTTCAAGCCAGTGGAACCTCTTGACGCCGCCCGCATGTTCCGTCCGCCCGCTCAGGCAACCCCTTCACCTTCCTCCTCCCTCCCCCCCTCCCCCCCTCCCCCGCCCATGCAATCCTTCCATGTAATCCTTTTTATCCACGCCCTCGACTCTTTATCTGTCTGTCTGTCTGTCTGTCTGTCTGTCTCTCTGCCCCCCCCCTCCCCCCCTCCTCTCTCTCTCTCTCTCTCTCTCTCTCTCTCCCTCCCCGCCCCCCTCACGCCCGTCTCGGTTCCTACGCCAATTTTCCTATTTCTACGCCCATTTATTTACGGGCATCGAGAGCACTGTGATGTAATTATATTACGGTCGGTTAGTGACGTCACTATTTTATATTTATTTCATGAGGTCATTATTTATTCTCCTTTGGTAGTTGTTATCATACGTTACTTGATGATAATGATAACGTCACTTTATATTCCTCTTGATGACGTCATCATTATACCCCACTTGTTGACGTCATTATATCCCACTTGATGACGTCATCATTATACCGCACTTAATGACGTCATCATTATGACCCACTTGATTACATCATCATTATACCCTACTCGATGACGTCATTATCACATCCGTTAATGTCACGCCACCTGGTAGCTGTTAAGCGAGATACTGCGGGCGAGATGGTCGAAAATGCAGTTCTTATAAGGGTTAATTTAGACCTTGCTTTTTCTTATCATCTTCCTCTCTCTCTTTCTCTCACTCTTAGTCTCAGTTTATCCCCCCCCCCCCCTCTTTCTCTCTTATTCCTTCCTCTCTCTCTCTCTGCTTCTTTTTCTTGCTCTCTTTACTGCTTCCTCTCTCTCTCTCTCTCCCTCCCCCCCCTTCTCTCTCTCTCTCTCTCTCTCTCTCTCTCTCTCTCTCTCTCTCTCTCTCTCTCTCTCTCTCTCTCTCTCTCTCTCTCTCCCCCCCTCTCTCTCTCTCTCTCTCTCTCTCTCTCTCTCTCTCTCTCTCTCTCTCTCTCTCTCTCTCTCTCTCTCTCTCTCTCTCTCTCTTCACCTCTGGCTGTGTCTGTCTCCCTTCCTCTCTCCCTCTCCTTCCTTCCCCTTCCCCCTTCCCTCTCTCCCCCTTCCCCTTTCCCTATCCCCCTCTCCCTCTAATGGATTTCCACGCCTCGAAAGGTAGACCGATAGTGTGAAATAGGTAAGAGCGATAATGAGTTACACGGCACTTTACACCCCACGGCGAGGAAAATGTAGTCAGGGGAAAAAAAAAGACTCGTTACCTTTGGCACAATCTAATATGAAAAAAAAAAAAAAAAAAAAAGACGGACGAAATGGTGTGGAATAACGAGGCAGGGTAGGTAGCCCCGTAATCAGCTGTTATCAGAGAGAAGCGTTCAGTTCCTCATTGACCACAAGTCAAGGTAAATATTGTCTTCTTTTCCCATTCCAATTCGATGCTGCTAGTAAAGCGGATATGCATGTATTATGGACCAAACGTAATTTAATGTCGGTAATGATTGTTATCGATGTTCTATTGCCGTTTTCATACAATCATACTAGTGTTTCAATGCATTTGTCATTGTTTTCATATCACTGTTGTAGCTGTAACAGTTACCACCAAAACTCCCTATTATCATCGTTATTATTATTATCAATAACGTATTCTATTGCATTCGTTATTATCTCATTATTGTTTTGTGGTTGTAGCAATTACTACAAACACTCCTATTATCATTGTTATCATTATCATTACGTATATTTATCTTCAATAGTTAGCTAACAAATGCTACTCTTCCAACTTCCATGTCTAATCCTAAATGATTTATATATATAAAAGACTATTCCAACCACAGTTCAAAAAAAAAAAAAAATAAAAAATAAACGTAATAAAAATCAAACATATTGTAAAGTCTCCAGGCCTCTTTATTTAAAGAGAGGTCAAGTAAGGCTTGATAACGTCATCAGCTGACATCTTAATACGGGTGACGTCCGGTTCTTGCCTCGGTCAAGTGCATAATGTTCACGCAAGACATTACGCGCTGCTGATCTTATCAAGGGAACGTGTAAAAAATAATGAAGTCTCTCTCTGTCCACTTTTTTTTTTTTTTTTCCAGGTAGTTTAGACAGACAGACAGAGACAGACGCACACGCACGCACATGAGCACATACACAAACACAGACGCGCGAGGGCTCTCTCTCTCTCTCTCTCTCTCTCTCTCTCTCTCTCTCTCTCTCTCTCTCTCTCTCACACACACACACACATTTACCATTGCAATTCTTCTAAAACTCTCTTTTCATATACAAGATCCTGATTTATGAAGTAATATAACCGGAAAAGTCGGTTCACTAAACTGAATCGCATTCTTTGTGCTCGCATTTCGAAAACCAGAAAATATACTTTGCAATTTCACTCTTCTTCTGTGTGATAAAATCGTCCTTCGTGTTATAAATTATGCCAGTCTTCATTTACATATTGTAAACTTTAGGAGCATTATTCTTAAGAGAATTGCTTTACTTATTTCTGAATGTGCATTACTTTATGTATATCTTTTGCTAATAGAAACTACTTATAAAAAAACGTACATAAACACATTCGCACAGACGTACACACTTATTATTAATATCATGAATTACCGTCAGTAACAATATCCATTACCTAACAAGCCAACGGAAATGTAAATAACAAAACAATATAAATAACAAAAAAAAAACAAGAACTGTAAAAAAAAATAAAAAAATAATACAAATAGAAAAAAATACAAAAGAATAAAGCAAAAATTCAAATTAAACACACACACACACACAGACACACACACAAAGTACTATACCGTTTCATCTTCGTACGGTTTCAAGTCTGCGTTTAATCGGCCGGCCGGGTATGAGATGTGGTTGCAAATACGGGATTGCAAAGTGTGAGATTGTTATTGTCTTTTCTTGTGTTTTTTTTCTATTAAGGGTGGGGGAGGTTTGATAATCAATCGGTATCACTTTTTTCTTACTCTTACTTTTTCTTTTTAGATTACTATTTTTGCTTTGTTTTTTCTTTCTTCCTTTTTTTCAATTCCCTTATTTTTGTATTTACTTTACATTCGCGACTTCCCCCCCCCCCCCACCACCACCCTCTCTCTCTCTTTCTCTTCTACGCCTTCCTTTTTTCTCGTGTTCCTTTCGTGTTCCCTCTCACATCCTTCCTCTTACTCATCCTCCATCTGTTTCCCTTCCTTGTCACTTTTTTCTCCCTCCGTCCCTCTCCCCTCTTCTCTCTCTCTCTCTCTCTCTCTCTCTCTCTCTCTCTCTCTCTCTCTCTCTCTCTCTCTCTCTCTTCCTTTCCCTTTCCCTGTTCTTTCCGCTCCCCCCCCTCTCTCTCCCCCCTTCCACCCCCTCTTGTTCTTCCCCCCCATTCCGCCCCCCCCCTCTCCCTCTCCCTCTCGTATTCACTTCCTGTTCGCAATATTTCGAACCGCAATGGACAGCCCGCATTTACTCTTTACTATTTCTAATGTTTCCTTCAACATCAATCTTCAACGAAAACCAAATCCCAATTTAGCCCCACAACACTGATATAAACATAGCCTTCTTGTAACTGTATCCTCGACCTTCATGTATATTGTATCTCGCGTATTGTATGTTGTGTGTTGAGCCTTGTATTTTGTGCGAATTGCCTCTTATCCCTATGCTCCGCAGGGTCTAATGTGTATGTTGTAAACACAATACTAGGAAGCGAGCGCGTGGGGGAATATTTTCGTGTTGATGTGAGTTGAAAGATTATGAATGGTATTGAGAGAGGAGAAGGAGAGAGGGAGAGGGAGAGGGAGAGGGAGGGGGTGAGGGGGAAGGGGAGAGGGAGAGGGAGAGGGAGAGGGAGAGGGAGAGGAGAAGAGGGAGGGGGAGAGAGGGAGAAGGTGGGACAGAATGGCATAGAGAAAGACTGAACAAGAAATAGAGAGAGAGAGAGAGAGAGAGAGAGAGAGAGAGAGAGAGAGAGAGAGAGAGAGAGAGAGAGAGAGAGAGAGAGAGAGAGAGAGAGAGAGAAGAGAGAGAGATTGTTTCATTCCTATTAAATTCTCAAGTCTCTCCCTATTCACTACTAATCACTAACAACCCCTATTTACCTGTTGCTAACGACCATTATGTTCTAAACACCCAAGTTCCTCCCATTCCCTCGTTCCCCTTTTAGCGGAGAGAAAATGCCTGGACGACATGACTCGTTGATTCATTTTTGTTATTATTATTTATCTTTTTTTTTCTCCTCATTTGCGATAATCATGCGAGAGTTAAGTGTCGTAATTTTAGACTTGATGTGCGCGGAAGCTCTCTCATAGTTCACTTTCTAGCTCACTTTTGTTTTCCTTTTTTCCTTCTTTTTTTTTTTACTCTTGTTATGACAAGTTTTGAATCGTAATTCGGAGAGAGGGAGAGGTAAAATAAAATAAATTAAAATAAAACAAAATGAAACAAAATAAATAAAGCGTAACGGATTATTTTTTTACACAAACGCAAAAACAAACACATAAAGCACACACAAAACAAACACAATACCTCCCTTTACCCATCTTCAAAAAACAACAAACAAAAAAAGCAACAACAAAACTTAAGGATTCCATCTTCGAATCACATAACTGTCTTTAAAAGCTGTATTTCACAACATCGGTCACTGTAATCGATACAGACCGACCGCCCGAGATGATGGTGATGACTGTGTGGTGATTTGACCGCAAAACCTGCCTTAGAAATGGCCGCTTCTGAGCGAGTGTGAGGTTTGAGAAGCAGATTCCGAGATTACCGGAGAGAAAATTGAGAGGAAGTATTGGTTTCTGCAGAAAGCGTTTATCGGTGCAAGCTGGTAGTTTACGACAGATGTAGAACATGTCTGGCGGAAGTTTTAGTCCTAGTGAACAAACGGCAGAGATAGCATTCTTAACTGCGAGCAAAGAGAAAAAACAAAAACACTTAGAGGTGTTTACTTTGTTTATTTTATAGCTCCTTGGCTACAGCCCAAAATATAATTTGTTTGGGATGCCACGGATGATCAGAAAAATGATCATTCCGTATGATGATGGTGTTGGTGATGATGATGGTGTTGGTGATGATGATGGTGAATATGGTGATGATGGTGGTGATGATAATGGTGGCGATGGTGATGATGACTGGAAGTGTAACGAGGAAGATGGACAGAAAGGAAATGAGTGGAGGGTAAAAAACAATAATGATTGAGGAAGAAAGAGAGAGAGAGAGAAGAGAGAGAGAGAGAGAGAGAGAGAGAGAGAGAGAGAGAGAGAGAGAGAGAGAGAGAGAGAGAGAGAGAGAGAGAGAGAGAGAGAGAGAGAGAGAGAGAGAGAGAGAGAGAGAGAGAGAGAGAGAGAGAGAGAGAGAGAGACCAAAAGAATCACTGTCGACACACACACACACACACAAATAAATACATACCCATACATTCCTGTCCCTATTCCTACCTATTGACAAACAAAGGTGCATCTTCAAAACACAAGATTTCACACACATACGCAAGCACACTCCCAAACATTTCCCGGGAAAGTGAAAGCGGCAAGCAGGCAACCCTCTTGACCGCAGAGTATTAAAGCGTTCTTTAGCGAAAGTAAGAAAATAAAGAGAGCTCTTTAAGGTCTGCTTATTCTTTTCGTTTTCTTTTTAATTTCCTCGTCTTCCTTCTCATTTCATTTTACTTTCTTTTTCATTTCCTCGTCTTCCTTCTCATTTCATTTTGCTTTCTTTTTCATTCTCTCGTTTTCTTTTGTTTCTCACTTCCTCGTTCTTTTTTTTCTTTCATTTTATTTTCTCTCGTTTCGTCTTCCTTTCTTTTTCGTTTTCTCGTTTTTTTCAGAGGGAAACGGGGGAAGAGAAGAAGAAGAAGAAGAAGAAGAAGAAGAAGAAGAAGAAGAGAAGAAGAAGAAGAAGGGGAAGAAGAAGGAGAAGAGGAAGAAGAAGAAGAAGTAGAAGAGGAAGAAGAAGACGATGACAAAGAAGACGATGAAGAAGACGATGACGAAGAAGACGATGAAGAAGAAGAAGAAGAAGAGGAAGACGAAGAAGACGAAGAAGAAGAACAAGAACAAGAAGAACAATAACAAAAGAAAAAAAACTAAAACAAACTCGCTCTCTCTAATCACCCATAAAAAAAAACATGAATATTAACATCTCGCAAGACATTCTTTCCGACCTGACACGAGCAACTCTTGAGGTCAACAAAGTCACTTAAGAGAGCGAGGAGACTGACATGCTCTCCGGCGTCTTCTGAACTTTCGAAATGACTGAGGATAAAGGAAGGGAAATGTTCCGTTTCTGGGAAGAAGAGGGGGGGGGGGAGGAGGAGGAGGAGGAGGAGGAGGAGGAGGAGGAGGAGGAGGAGGAGGAGGAGGAGGAGGAGGAGGAGGAGGAGGAGAAGGAGGAGGAGGAGGAGGATGGTGGTGGTGGTGGGGGCTGGTGAGGATGGTGGGGATGGTGTGGTGGTGGTGGTAGTCGTGGTAGTAATGATGATGATGATGGTGAATACTTCGATAATAAAACTGTTACTGCTACTACTACTACTACTAATAATAATAATAATATCAAGAATCACTATCATTTATATTCATTATAGATACGAGAGAACAAAAAAACATCAGTTTACAAATCAGCATGAAAAGCAATATATCACAAAATGAAGCCAAGGACGACTTTTAAAAGTGAAGTCTTAATAAAAACATAAAAAAACAAAAACAAAAAAAAAAACACGCATAATATATACATCACACAATAAAAAAGATAAAGATAAAATAAAATGAAGATAAAATAAAAATATACACAGAAAAGCAACAAAACCAAATACACGGACAGAAAAACAACAACAAAAAAAACATAAACAGAAAAAAACATAAACTCACAGAAAAAGTTTAAAAAAAAAGAATAAATAAAAATAATAATAAATAATAAAAATATTAACAAATTAAAAAATAAACAAATAAATAAATAAATAAATAAACTCCCCCTTAATCCGACGAGAAGTTAAAGGGACAAGCGAGTGAACCATTGCCGACCTCAGGCTGTTTCCGGTTCAGTAACAGCGGAAGCGAGCAGGGAAAGGGGGGGGGGGCGAGGTGGAAAGGAAGGGGGGGAGGGTAGGAGGGAGAGGTGGAAGGGGGGGAAGGAAGGGGGGAGGGGGAGGGGAGGGAGGAGGGAGAGGGTAAGGGAAGGAGGGAGGGGAGGGGGGAAGGAAAGGGAGGGTAGGAGGGAGAGGTGGAAGGGGGGGGAGGGGAGAGGGTAGGGAGGGAGGAGGGCGAGGGGAGGGGGTAGGCAAAGGAGAGGGAAGGGAAGGAAGGAAGGAAGGAAGGAAGGAAGGAAGTGAGAAGAGGAAAGGGTGAGGAAAGAAGGGAGAGGCAGCAGGGGAAGAGAAAGGAAGGAAGAGAAGGGGGAAGAAGAGGGGAAGGAGAGGAGGGAAGAGAAGGGAAAAAAGGGAACAGAAGAGAGGAGGGAGAGGGAGGGAACAAAGACGATAATATTTCCGTAATTAACAAAACCATAATTTCCTAATAATAAATAAATAAATACATATAAAAATATATAATAATAATTAGACAACAGCAATAACAAATAACTTATAAATAACTGCCTAATAATTAAAAGCAATTTCCCAACTCTCCGCTTCCGTAACCGACGTCAACATGAATCTACTCACATACTTAAGGTTTTCACGAATTGTTATAATCTCTAAGTTAGTCGCCGATTAGATAAGGCTAATATTGTGGGGTTTTTTTTGATTGCCTGTTTATTCGACATTATCATCCGCGTCAAAGTCGTTGCTTGAAATCACAAGCAGCTTTGAAATATGTATAAATGTCTTGAGAAATGAAAGGAAAAATAAACGAACTCTTGATAAGAATCCGTCTATAATAAATCCCGCAAAGAAACGGGGGGAAATAAATGAAAATCTGTCTATAATAACGAAAGCACTTCGATAAAAATCTCTCTATAATTGGACAAACAGTATTAACGTTCCAAGCCTTAACATTAAACTAAACCGTTCCTTAATTTCGTTCATGAAACTAAAACGAAGAAAGACGATGTTCATTTTTTTTTTTTTTTTTTTGCCTCTTTTCCTTTTGAACATCGTTATAGCGCGTCAAAGAGGGGGGGAAAAAATAAACACAGTAGTAACATTACAATCCGACTTGTAAAATCTATACGGACCTCAACCGCTCTATAAAAAAAAAAAAAAAAAAAAAAATCGTTCATGAAACTAAAACGAGCAAAGCTTACGTTCACCTTTTTTTCTCTCTCTATTTTTTTTTTTACTCGTTCGGCAGTCGTTATAATGCGTCTAAAAGTCAACGTGTTCTTCGCTCCCCTCTTCTGCCTCGTTGTACATTCAGTCCCGACAATTACGAGATGACAAGACGCTGTTGTCACTCGTCGACTTAACTACAAGCCGATCGTTCTCCGCGGGTGTTGATGGAGAGGAGCTGACGTGCGGGATTTGCTTTCGTTTTGTTTTGTCTCTTTCTCTTTCTCTCGCTTTCTTTTTCTCTTTCTCTCGCTTCCTTTTTCTCTTTGACTCTCTCTCTCTTTTTTATCTTTGTCTCTCTCTTTCTTTTTTCTTTGTTTCTCTCTTTTTCCTTCTGTCTCACTCTCCCTCTGTCTCTCTCTCTCTCATGTTTGGTTATTATATGTGTATGTGTGTATGTGTATGTGTGTGTATGTGTGTGTGTGTGTGTGTGTGTGTGTGTGTGTGTGTGTGTGTGTGTGTGTGTGTGTGTGTGTGCGTGTGTGTGTGCGCGCGCGTGCGTGTGTGCGCGTGTGTGTGCGTATGCGTGCGTGCATTTGTGTGTGTGCGTTCGTGTGCGTAAGCGTGCTTGTGCGTGCGTGCCTAAAAGACCAAAAAAAAAAAAAAAAAAAAAAAAAAAAAAACACAACACCACAACTTCACTCCTCTAAAATCCCCTCCTTCACCAAACCTCTCTCTCTCTCTCCCATCCCACTTCCCTCTTTCGTAATACCTCGCCACCCACACCGCCATCACTTCCTCCTTTTCTCCCTCTCTCGCCCCTTTCCTCCTTCCACCTGTGTCGCGCCATGCTTGTTTACACCCCCGTCCCCCCCCCCTCCCCTCCCCGTTCAACGAGCTTCATTACGACACTCCTTAAAAGTAATTACTCATCTATGACTTTAACCTTTTTAAACAGTCTATTGATGGGATTGACTTTCATCGACTCGAAATACCAGTAATTATGCGGGAAGAGAGCGAGTGAACTTGCGCTCTCGTGGTCTATGGGAGTTTGTTCTCGTTACGTGCGAGAGAGAGGGGGGAGGGGGGGGGATTTCTATATTTATTTTTCTGATTCTTTTCCCCTCTTTTCCTTTTCTTTCTTATATTGGGGGTGTTCTTTCTTCTATTTTCTTTCTTTTCTTGTTTTTTTTTTCATCTTCCTCTTATTCGTAAAATGTTCCAGATTTTGTCATCGCTTTTTCTTCCTGGATTCTCTCTCTTTCTTATTATTCCCCTTCTTTCCTTTCTTTTCTCTCTTATTCTCTTCTTTCCTCTTCCTCTTTTCCTCTTCTTCATATTCTCCTTTCCTCTTTATCTTTTCTTCTTCCTCATATTCGTAAATATCGCAGATCCACATTCCACGAACCATCTATGATCATCTTCCCAATCAATCATCACAGATATTCACAAATCACAGAGTCGCGTATTCCTCTAAATATCAAAATCCTCATGAAAAATCCTACTTATCCTTGCAACAAATACTACATTACAAAACGCAAAAAAAAAAAAAAAAAAAAAAAAAAAAAAAAAAAACAACAACGCATGCAAAACAGCGTGAAAAAAAAAGAAAAAAAACATTCACATACATTCCACGTCAAGTCATCCACGTGTCCTCTCCTCCTCCTCCTCCTCCTCCTCCCCTTCTTCTTCTTCTTCTTCTTCTTCTTCTTCTTCTTCTTCTTCTTCTTCTTCTTCTTCTTCTTCTTCTTCTTCTTCTTCTTCTTCTTCTTCTTCTTCCTCCTCCTCCTCCTCCTCCTCCTCTTCCTCTTCCTCCTCCCCTTCCTCCTCCTCCTCCTCCTCCTCCTCCTCCTCCTCCTCCTCCTCCTCCTCCTCCTCCTCCTCCTCCTCCTCCTCCTCCTCCTCCTCCTCCTCCTGCTCTTTCTCCACCCTTTCACTCGTCATCCATTTTCCACGCCCCTTCCCCCCCACCCTTCTTTTTTCGAAGCTGTCGCCACGCCCCTTTGTCGAGGCGCAGGAGTCATTTGCATATCGTGAGAACCCGGTGTCTTGGTACGGTTGAAGACGTGCCCAAAAGTGACGTGAAAGCGAGACGTGTTTTCAAGTATTGGCTCACCGTAGATGGGTGTGTTAACATATGGTATGTGTAGGTGCGTGTGAATGTTATATAGATATGGGTGTGTATATATATGTAGACTACAGTCTATCTGTCTTCCTGTCCGTATACATTGATAAGCATTAATTCTGTGTGTGTGTGTGTGTGTGTGTGTGTGTGTGTGTGTGTGTGTGTGTGTGTGTGTGTGTGTGTGTGTGTGTGTCTGTGTGTGTGCGTGCGCGCGCGTGTTCATAGCGCATAAACAAATACACATAAATGTTTACATATATGCTCTGTATGTGTGGATATGATATACAGTCAGAAAAATAAATTTTGTTACCCACTGAACAAAATAATATGAAAAATTGAAGGTGGTTAGCAGCGTTATCAGGTTTTAACAGAGAAAAGCGTTCAGTTCCTAATTAACTACAAGTAAAGGTAACAACCGTTTCTTCTGACTTTACATTTGTAATTCCTAATAGACAGGAACAAAACATTGCATCTTGATGAAAATTATTATCAAGATGAAAATTATCATTCCGCTCACTTGCTATAAAAACTACCAAGAAAAGACTGAAGGAAAAACAAAAATAATAATAAACGATAAACATGAAATATACATATAAGGAAAAACAAAACAAAGAACACAATTGTAACTGATGAATTCGAACATTTTTTACTAAAGGACCGTAAGCAACTTTTTTTTTCTTTTCCTTCTTTATTTCTATATTCTTTAAGCATTACAAAAGCTCCCGGAGTCAGTCACACTTGGGGGCAGTCACACTCGACGGACACTCCCGCTGCTGCAAACCTCAAAGAACGATTAGTTTGTCTGTCTCTCTCTCCTTCCCTTTTCCTCTTCTCTCTCTCTCTCTCTCTCTCTCTCTCTCTCTCTCTCTCTTCCACTTTTCCTCTTGTCTCACTCCTTCCCTTTTCTACTTTCTCTCTCCTTCCCTTTTCTTCTCTCTCTCTCTCTCTCTCTCTCTCTCTCTCTCTCTCTCTCTCTCTCTCTCTCTCTCTCTCTCTCTCTCTTTCTCTCTCTCTCTTTTTCTGCCCTTTTTGTCTATAAATTTCTTTTGTTTTGATTGGCTCTGTCTTTGCCTGTTTGTCTGTTTCCTGTTATATCTGTTTTAATTTAGCTATCAACATCTACTTCACTTCCTCTCTCCCTCTCTTATTTCGTTTTTCATCCATTTTACCTTTCCCCTTTATTTTATCCTCGCTTTCTCCTATCCCTTCCCCTCCTTATTATCCCCCCCTCCCTCCTTCTCTCCCCATAATTGAAACTTTTGGATCATTCCATTTAATTCTTCTTCCTCCCTCCCTCTCTTATTCATCAAATTTATCCTCTCTGTCTACTCTCTTCCCCTTCTCTTTCGCTCCCTCCTCTCCCCTTTCCCTATCTCCCCGTCCTCCAATCCTTCCTTCCTCCTTCTCTTCCTCCTCCTTCCCCTTCTCCACCCCTCCCCTCCTCCCTCCCTATCTCCCCATTCTAAGCCTAATGAGAACATTTATTTCCGAAGAGAGAGACGTCCGCAACACCTTCATTTATCCGGAACATCACTTTTCCGGACCTTCACTCATCCGGACCTTCACTCATCCGGACCGCCACTTATCCGACCTTCACTTATCCGGACAGACCGCAGAACGGGAACAAAACACTCTGTAAGTCCTTTCGGAACCGCAAAACGAGAGAGAAAAAGGAGAGAAAAATGAAGACTTTGATTGGGAAGATAAACGGAATTCAAGACGATTGAAAGGATGCTGAAGAAGAAGAAGAAGAAGAAGAAGAAGAAGAAGAAGAAGAAGAAGACGAAGAGAAAGGGAGAAAGAAGAAAAGGAAAAGGAAGAGAGAAAGGGAGAGAGAAGTAAAGGAAAAGGAAGAGAGAAAGGGAGAGAGTAGTATAGGAAGATGAAGAGAGATAGAGAGAAAGGGAGAGAGAAGTAAAGGAAGATGGAGAGAGAGAGAGAGAGAGAGAGAGAGAGAGAGAGAGAGAGAGAGAGAGAGAGAGAGAGAGAGAGAGAGAGAGAGAATGAAAGAGAGAAAGTGAAAGAAAGAAAGGAAGAAAAATAAAGAGAAAAATAAAAAGAAAGAGAGAAAGAAAAAAAGAAAGAGAGAGAGCGAGGGAAAGAAAGATAGAATTTGCTGTATCACTTTATTCTTAGATATTTACTGCATTCTTGTTATGTAACGGCACGGATTCTTGTAAAAGAAAATATTAAAATAATATGGCAATAATATTTAAAGATACTCAAGAGCAAACTAGAAGTATAGAAAGAAAGGGAATGAAGGAGAAATAGAGAATGAAAGAAAGGGAAAGAGAAAATGAAAGAAAAAAGATAATGATATACAAAAACATCGAAGTGAAACGCAGAAAAGGCATTACAATTAACGCACAAACAAACAAATAAACACACGCATACACGAATTGAAAGAGATCACGCAACCGCCGGAGAATAGAATAGAGGAGGAGAAGAAAAAGAAAAAGATGAAGAGAAGGAAGAAGAAGCAGAAGAAAAAGAAGAAATAAAAGAAGGAGGAGGAGGAGGAGGAGGAGGAAGAAGAAAAGAAGTAGAAGAGAAAGAGGAAGGCAAAGAAGTAGACGAAGAAGAAAAATAAGACGAAAAAGAAAAGAGGAAGACGAAGAAGAAAACGAAAAATAAAATAGTAGAAGTAGGAGAAGAAAAAGAAGAACATGAAGAAGAAGAAGACGACAAGACGATGAAAAAGAACAACAAAGCAAATAAACGAACAAGAACAAGACAACGACGACGACGAAGAAGAAGAAGAAGACGAAGAAACAAGAAAGACAGAAGGGAGGTAACAAGGGAAGGGCCGACGCACGTGTCTAACTACCATGCATTATAACCACCCTGTTCTACCGCCCCTGTCACGTGCCGTCCGTGCATGATGGCGGTCACTTGCATTCCCCCCCTGGCAATCGGAAGTGGGGGGGGGGGGGGAGAAAGAGAAAGAGAGAGAGGAGAGAGGAGAGAGAGG
>NC_061825.1:38286062-38288562 GCF_019202785.1 Penaeus chinensis
GAGAGAGAGAAAGAAGAAAAGAGAGAGAGAGGCAGAGACAGACAGACAGTGAGAGTGAGCCGGACAGAGACACACAGACAGACAGCTAAACAAAGATCAAGACAGAAACAGAAAAAATGACAGAGACAAAGAAAGACATACAGACAGACACACAAACGGACAGAAAGACAAGAAACAGACAAGCAGACAGAGAGAGAGAGAGAGAGAGAGAGAGAGAGAGAGAGAGAGAGAGAGAGAGAGAGAGAGAGACAGAGAGAGACAGAGAGAGACAGAGAGAGACAGAGACAGAGACAGAGAGAGAGAGAGAGAGAGAGAGAGAGAGAGAGAGAGAGAGAGAGAGAGAGAGAGAGAGAGAGAGAGAGAGAGAGAGAGAGAGAGAGAGAGAGAGAGAGAGAGAGAGAGAGAGAGAGAGAGTAAACGAGAGATCCCGAGCAGGCTACAGAGTGCCCCGAGCAGGCCAAAGGGGCAAGTGTAATAAAAACTCAAGTCAAGGTCTCATTTGCTGTCGAAACCTCACTTTTTCTTGTTTACTTTCGCTCGTCCTTAAACCTCGAAATAAACTTATCTCTCGGCTGGTGATTTTGAGAATTCCGATAGGCTGCAGTTCACGGGGATTATGTAAATTAGGCGTTGGTCGTCTACAACACTTGTATGTATTATGGACACGGCTACTCTAGCCATCTATGTGTACCTATTTATATATTTACTTGTGCATGTATCTTTCTCCGTTTCTCTCTTTCTCTTTCTCTTTCTCTTTCTATCTCTCTCTCTCTCTCTCTCTCTATATATATATATATATATATGAAAATGCTAGTTCTTTTTATACAAAATATATATATACACACACACATATATATACATATATATAATACATATATATATATGTATGTATATGTATATATACACAAATCTTCCACAAAAATACATAAAAAAAAAAACCTTCTCCCTCGTACCCCAGAGCACGGAAACGCGCATCCAGCATTTCCAAAAATCCTTCCGGTCTTTCGCAAAATAATAATCCGTTATATCATTTTCCGCTTCCAATTATCCGGAAAAGACGCGATCCGACTTCCTGTGTTTCGGCCGCGGAGGTCCGGGGGGGGGGGGGGGGTTAAGGAGTGGAGTGGAGTGAAGGGGTGGGGGGAGGGGTTAAAGTTGGGGATGGTCAGTGAGTGAGGGGGGGAGGAAGGAGGGGGAGGGAGAGGAAGGAGGGGGAGGGGGAGGGGGAGGGGGAGTAAGAGTGGGGGGAGTAGAAAGGATTCGAATGAGGGGGGGGAAGAGGAAGGAGAGGGAGAGGAGTGGGGAGGGGAGTGGAAAGTGTTCGAATGGGGGAGGGAAGAGGAGGACGAGGAGGAGGAGGAGGAGGAGAAGGAGGAGGAGGAGGGGGGGTTCCTTAGGGGTACCAGAGAAGGTAGGGGGGAGGGGGGGGTCCAGAAAAGCTATTCCTAATAAGTCAAGTGTAGATTATTATTATTAATATTTATTGATTTATCTTATCATTATCATTATCATTATTATTATTTTTTTAAGTAAAGTGAAAACGAAGGGAAAAACAACCCATCATTACTCGATCAAATTTTTTATTTTTATTTCAACCGTATTTCCACCACTTTTGAAAACAAATTACCAGATAATAATGGAAGGAAGGGGGAGGGGGGGAGAGAAAAGAAAGGGGGGGGGGAGGGTGTCCATAGGGGATTCTCGGGGGTTAATGGGAAGGGGTTGGGGGGTGAGGGGGGGGGTACCTGGGGGTATGGAGTTATTCTATTCATTCACTTTCATTTCTTATTAATTTCTTATTTATTTATTCCTATTTCTATTAATTTTACCTATTTATCTTTTTTTTTTTTTCTTATCAGAAGAGCAGGGAGTTCTAAGAGAGAGAAAAGAGAGAGAGAGAGAGAGAGAGAGAGAGAGAGAGAGAGAGAGAGAGAGAGAGAGAGAGAGAGAGAGAGAGAGAGAAAGAGAGAGAGAGACGAAACAGAAAAGGTTCTATAGAGAGTTAAGTAGGGTTCTTAATGTTCTCTGGAAATAGTTAAGACAAGAGGGAGGAAGGGAGAGAGAGATAGGAGAGAACGAACGAACAAGAGAGAGAGAGAGAGAGAGAGAGAGAGAGAGAGAGAGAGAGAGAGAGAGAGAGAGAGAGAGAGAGAGAGAGAAACTCGAGTAATAGAACGAAAGAGAAATAGCCAGAAAGATTCCCCAAAACGAGAACGACAACGAGAGAAAGAGAAACCCGACCGATCTCCACCCTAGGAGACCACAAGAACAGAAGAAGAGAGAGAAAAGGTGACAGGGAGAAAGACAAAAGGGTACAGGAGCAGGAACAGAGGGGGGAGAGGGAGGGGAAGAGGGAGGGGAAGAGGGAGGGGAAGAGGGGGTGAAGAGGGGGGAAGAGGGAGGGGAAGAGGGGGTGAAGAGGGGGGAAGAGGGAGGGGAAGAGGGGAGGGGAAGAGGGGAGGGGAGAGAGGGTAGGTAGAAGTAGAGGGGGAAGAGGGGG
>NC_061825.1:38296062-38300164 GCF_019202785.1 Penaeus chinensis
AATAAGCTCTTTACAAGGGGCTAAAATGCAGAGTCTCCAGGGGTCTGGTTTTGAAGCTGTTGAGATTCAAATGTTGCAGGAGGATGCATGACTTCGGCATTTCCTGGTTGCGTTTAAAGGACAGGCTGTGACTAGCAAACGTTTTTTTCTTTTTTTCTTATCTATTTTATTTTACTTTATTCTAATTATCTATTATTATATGCGTATAATTTATCTTCGAGATTTTACTCTTTTTTTCGACATTTTACTTCGGAGCATTTCAAGTCTGTAAATGATAATATTATATGTGATATTTTAGCTTGAATTTTATTATAATATTGTCTACATTAAACTGATCATGAGTAATATCTTTGACGTATATTTCATCTAGAGACATTTTACTTGTGAAATTCCTTATATAAGCAAGTGATAAAACCGTACGTGATATCTTATCATGAACATCACTACAGTTTTATCCTTATTATTAAACTGATTATCACCAGTCTCTTTTCACTAAATCTCATATTTTAAAGTTCACTCTTTCTCGACCCCCCCCCCAACAACCCCCCCTCCCCTCCCCTTCCCCCCCTCCCCTCCCCTTCCCCCCCTCCTTCGTTACGCACCAATAGAGGAAAAGGGTTTAGCGTCTTTCTAATTATCATTATTTTGCTATCGGTGCTCTTATTATTCTCTCTTTATTGGTTTTTCTTACAGTGTCTCGCATCCTAGAAGTTGCTGCTTCTGTTTTTGTTGTTGTTGTTGTTGTTGTTGACCAGAGGCAAGAATTCCTTCGCGCTAGAGAGAGTTCACTTGTCCTGGAGCTTTTTTGTTTGTTTGTTTTTCTGTTTTTGTCAACTGTTGGTACGGTTTTCACGTGTGGGTGCACCTCAAATTTTACCTTTCAGTTTGTTTGTATGCTCGTGTTTGTATGATGGATAGGTGTTTGTTTGTTTGTTTGTTTGCATGTGTGTGTGTGTGTGTGTGTGTGTGTGTGTGTGTGTGTGTGTGTGTGTGTGTGTGTGTGTGTGTGTGTGTGTGCGTGCGCGTGTGTGTGCGCGTGCGTGCGTGTGTACATCCACATAAATACGTACAAAGCCCCTTAACACCAGCATTTATATATATAAACAAGTCATCCTTTTGCTTCTACCATTCACTAACATTCACTTACAAACTGTCTGAGGTTTTACAAAAATAAACTCACTCCAAGTTCTGAAGCTTGCAGACCAAACGTTTCCTTACCTGCAAAAGAATAAAAAAACAAACTATTAGAGACAATTAAAGACAATTAAATATAATAACATCCACCTATCATGCAAGTTAATCAATCTAACGTCATAAAAAAAAAAAAAAAACATCCGAATTAAAGTGAAATTCGCTAAACTACAGAAAAAACACAGAAAAACACATAACACTCAATAATTAATAATTTATAACTTCCTTCTTTCCTATCCACTACTACGTATATACTTATCTATTTCCTATAAACTACGTATATATTTCTTTCTCTCCTATAAACTACGTATATATCCAGAGACGATACAGCAAGACAGATAACTTTTGCAAAGACAGGCCTAAATGACGATACGTAGGCTGTGATCAATAGAGCTGAAACTACCACAGCAGAAAGCGATAGTTGGGAAGGACGATGATCTGTGAGAGAGCGAACTGCTTTTAAAAGTTAATGATCGGTTTGTTCTCTGCTGTGACGGGCCGTTTGATGTATTGTTGAAGAAGGGAGATGGGGAAGGAAAAAGGAGTTGGTAAATGTTCTATGAATGGTGCTGCTGCGGTGACCAATCTAGACACTACTGCGGAGGTAGGCTATAGCCCAAGTCAATGCCGGTCCCAAGCCCGGGTAAATAGAGAGGGATGGCGTCAGGAAGGGCATCCGGCTATAAAAAAAGAAAAGAAAAACAAGATAGGGACAAAGCTACAGAAAAAAAAACTATTGCGATAACTACATTGCGTGAAACTGTTGTGCATTATGTAACTTATACTACACCTTAGTTAATAAATCGTAAATGACATGATGCATTCCCATATGTTATTAGGATAAAATGTGTTGCATCACATCAATGGCTTTGCACGATGATTCGAGTGAGCGTAATTCAACAATATCTGTGTGAATAATTGATTTTCCATTACATGATTTTTTTATGGTTGAGTATTCAAGTATCTTCATATTTTTCCCCCTTTCTCTTTACTTTCCCTTCCGTAAATCATTTGATGTTAACGAGAGAGAGAGAGAGAGAGAGAGAGAGAGAGAGAGAGAGAGAGAGAGAGAGAGAGAGAGAGAGGGAGGGGGAGAGAGAGGGAGGGGGAGGGGAGAGAGAGAGAGAGAGAGAGAGAGAGAGAGAGAGAGAGAGAGAGAGAGAGAGAGAGAGAGAGAGAGGAGGGAGGGAGGGAGGGGGAGGGGGGGAGAGAGAGAGAGAGAGAGAGAGAGAGAGAGAGAGAGAGAGAGAGAGAGAGAGAGAGAGAGAGAGAGAGAGAGAGAGAGAGAGAGAGAGAGAGTGTGTGTGTGTGTGTGTAGACTGTTCTGTATATTAGTAGCGGATCAAGGGTAATACATGATATAATTTAACTACGGTTGTGCTGAAATTAAAATTGACAATAACATATCGGGTGAAGGCATAGTTATGACACTGAATATAGTGATGATGATGGTGTTAACGACGACGATGATGATGATAGATGGTGATAATGATGATGATGGTGATGAAACTGCTATCGATAACTAAATCAACAACTCCAATACTAAACAATACAACACAAATACTGAAGACACAGAGCCACATTCCGTTACAAAGACGATACAAAAATAAAATAGAGTATTTACAACTGTTCCTCGTACACTGAAAACAACATATATTTGTTCCTTAACTACAGAGGAAGTACAGAGTCAGCAATCAGCAGTGACTTTGCATATCAAAATCCCAGAAGAACTTTAATCGTTTAAACTTGACTGCATTTTTTTTTTTTTTTTTTTAAAGGAAAGGACTTACATACTGACAGATGTTGGTATACTGACGTGTGTGTGTGTGTGTGTGTGTGTGTGTGTGTGTGTGTGTGTGTGTGTGTGTGTGTGTGCGCGTGTGTGTGCGTGTGCGTCGTCTGTGTGTGTGTGTGTGTGTGTGCACATGCGTACCCATATCTGTGTACTCGTGCATATTTTCATCCACGTATACATATTTTTTCCTGCATCTGCACATACACCCGTGTACGTGTGTGTACTTTCCAGGCGTGCATGACAGAGCGTTTTAATGAAGTCCGTCAGTCGTCACACTTGGAGGAAATCGCAGCTGGCAACTCAACCTCGGAAGTGCATCGCTTTTGCAAGATAATTCAATTGCAAAGCCGTGTAATTGTTCCTTCCTCCCCCCCCCCCTCCTCCTGCAAATCTTAATAAAGGAAAGGAAATGGAAGGCAAGACGGAACATAGAATTTGAAAGGAGAAATAAGAGGTTTGTTTTAATCTTGTCTGCCGATTTTTAGTACTTCGTGAATAGGGGAGGATGTAAGAAACGAGAAGAGGGTAAATAGAGATAATATATTTCTATTTATTTTTGGTTGTCATTCAGTCAATCAATAGAAGTGTTGCACGCAAACGCACGCTAAACCCACATTCACACTTACGCAGCATGAAAAAAAAAGACAATATCTATAAATGTAGCGTTATCTCTCAGACAGACAGACAGACAGACAGACAGACAGACAGACACACACACACACTAAAAGAGCAACGACCTTGTAAAGGCAAACGAGGTACGCTCGGCTGCAACAGTTGATCCCAAACAACCCAATGATAACATTCAGAACAACCATTAACCTCCACACTTATTCCTAGAACAACCATTAACCTCCACACCTATTCCTAGAACACCCATTGACCCCTACACCTATTCACAACAACAGTAACATTATCACGAAAACCTCTCCCGGCCTTACCAATTCCGCCTCCTTCCCTTCGCAAAATACGAGGCATGTAACTCAGGATTCCATCTTTCATTACCGTTTTCTTCTTCTTCTTTCGTTATATAATGGCTAAGGAACTTTTGGCCTCGAGACCCACGCCTCCTGAACTCGCAAAAGGTCTTGTGTATAAATTTTCTTTTCTTCTTCTTTG
>NC_061825.1:38300264-38315264 GCF_019202785.1 Penaeus chinensis
CTGTTGTCTGGGGAGTATAAGGATCGTGTGTCTGTCTGTCTGTCTGGGGAGTGTAAGGATCGTGTTTATAGTTTTCCCTTTCCCTTTACAGCTCCCTTGCTGTCTTTCTAATGTCTGTTTGTCTGTCCCTCACATTCCACCCCCCCCCCCCTTCATTCTTCCTTGTTCTGTATATCTCCTTCTCTCTTTCCTCGTACCATCTCCCTCCCTCTTTTCTCCTCTCTTGCTTCTTTACGTTTTCACCCTCCTCTCCCGCTCCTTTTCTCCTCTCCTTACCTACTTCCTCCTCTTCCCTCCTTCCCCTCACCCCTGCTTCATCTCCAACTCCCCCCCCCCCCCCTCTCGCTCTCTCGTGCTTCCTCTCCTTCTCTCTTACTAACTCCCCTCCCCTCCCCTTTCCTCCTTCCTCCCTTCCCTTCCCTTCCCGTCCGTTTCTTCCGCCCCCTCCACGCCCCAACTGCAGTTTCAATGATACAGGAAATCGCGGTCAGCTAATGCGATAATCTCATATAATAATCCTTAACTTTCGACCTTGTATACAGGCCAGTATTACGGACCGACCACAATGTCCGTTTACATGTACGCAAGACAGTGCTAGCAAAACGCCTTCTGTGCGATGCAAGCGGCCACGATTAAATGCAAATATAAGAACGATATAATGGCCTGTTTAGATCCAGCAACTAGGTGTAAATGTCGGGAAGTGTACATTGCCCTGTTTCATAAAGGTGATGGATCGGGTTGCTTAGTGAGTGAGCCATTTTTTGGGGGGAAGGAGGGAAAAAGGGAGGAGAGGGGAGGAAGAGAGGAGAGAGGGAAGGCAGAAGAGGAAGAGAGGAGAGAGGGAAGGCAGAAGAGGAAGAAGGGAAGGAAAAAATAGAGTGGGAGGGGGAGAGGAAAGCAGAGAGTGGGAGGAGGGGAAGGAAGGAAGGGAAGAGTGGGAGGGTGAGGAAAGGGAAGGGAATTAAGGGTGGGACCGGAATGAGGGAAAATCAGAGAGTGGAAAAAGGAGGAAGTGAAAACAAGGACGAGGAGTAGAGAGAAGGAATGTGTACAGGCCAGCAAGGGAAGAAATAAGGAACGGGAAAAGGAATGAGGAAAGAACAGAAGAAGGAAAGAAAGACGACGGAGGAATCAAACTTTAAACCAAAAACGCAAACAAAACTTCGAAAGGAACAACATGGAAAAACAAAAAAAATCAAACCTCTTTCCCCATACCGCTTCCTCAGGCCACATACACCAGATACAAAGACCATCTACAGACCAACGATGTTAATAATTGACCCTCGATCACCACCGCCCCAGGAAGCCGAGAACTAACCAAGGTCGCTGAGGTTCTGATCACAGATATAATGCGAACAGCTGTTATATCGTATTATAATAGCCTCGAAGAAACGATATAACGGAGAGGCCTTCGTATTTTCCGGTTCATTTCCATTCGTTTTCTTGTCAGAGGAGGAGAGGAAAAGGAGGGGGAAGAAGAGGTAGATGGGAGGGAAAGGGAGAGAGAACGGGAGGGAAAGAGATATGGAAAGGGAGAGAGGGAAGATATAAGAAAGGAGGCAGAGAAATAAAAAGAGAAGAAAAGTTTAAAAGCGAGAGAAAAAAAAAACCGAAAGAGGGAAATGGGATAATCCCGATAAGGAAGAAATTTGACGAACAAGAGAAAAGGAAGAGAAAAGGAAAATCCAAAAGAAACCGAAAACTATTATGAACACGAGGAAGTGAGAGAGAAAAAAATGATGAATAAAATTTGATAACTTGAATGTAATATGGACCAACAAAAATATATTCCATAATGAAGACTCAATTACTAAATTACCTGGTACTTGTCCTTCATTTTAAAATTTACCTTTTATATATATTTTTCCTTGCTTATTGATCGTCTGTCGTTTTGCCTGTTTACCTACTGTTTACCCAGTTCGATTAGATGGTTAGCTGTTATTTACCCTTTTCAGCTTTTGTTTATATAGTTGTTACTCATAATTCATCGATTCTCCGCTTATTGCATAGTTGTTTAGAATTATCTTTGATTATTAGTATTTACTTCATTGCCGCTCACTTTCTTTTTTTTTTTTTTTTTTTTGTAAATTCTCTCTCTCTCTCTCTCTCTCTCTCTCTTCTCTCTCCTCTCTCTCTCTCTCTCTCTCTCTCTCTTTTTCTCTCCCCCTCTCTTTCTCTCTCCTTCTTTTCTCTCTCTCTTTTCCTTCTCTCCTCTCTCTCTCTTCTTCTCTCTCTCTCTCTCGCTTCTCTTTCTCTCTCCTCTCTCTCTTCTTTCTCTCTCTTTCTCTCTCTCTCTTCTCTCTCTTTTTCTCTTCTTTCTCCTCACCTCCTCTTTTTCTCTCATCTCTCTCCTCTCTCTCTTCCTCTCCCTTCTCTCTCTCCTCTCTCCTCTCTCCTCTCTCCTCCTTTTACCTCTCTCCTCTCTTCTCTCTTCTCTCTCTGCTACTGCTGTTGCTTTTGGGCAACTAAAAACAAAAAAACTATTAATACCATTGCTACCAAGCTACACTTAGTAGTATTACCACTATTCCTACTATTACTACTTCTATTAACAAAAACAATGAATATAACTATTACTACTATAACGCCAGTATTACCCCCCCCCCCCACAATGACTATACTAGTAAAATTAATAGCAATACGGTAATAATATTAGTAAATACACTTGATAACAACGACCAACACAGCAGTCTAATAGAGCCATCTACCCCCCACCTATAGAACCCCCCCCCCCTGCTCATCCTCACCCCCCCACCCCCACCCCACCATTAATACCCCGACTCGCTTTAACATCGCACATTAATGATAGTGTCATATAGCCTAATCCCTATGACCATTACAGTCTATGACACGATCCTCCCCTCTCCCTCCCCTCTCGCCCCTCCCCCCCTCCCGCTCTACTCACCGACCCCCCCCCCCCGCCTCCTCCTCCTCCTCTTACTCTCCCCCCTCCTCCACCTCTTCCCACCCCCTTCCTCCACCTCTTCCCACCCTCCCCTTCCTCTCCTCTCCCCCACCCCCTTCCCCCTCCTTCCTCGCCCCCTTCCTCCTATAAGAACGCGTCATATGGTGTGCCCGCTGATGGCCTGGTGGGGAGGGGGGTGGGGGAGGTTAATGAGCTTACGATAGGCCTAATTACCCCCGTGATTAAGCCCGTGATTTCCGTGCGGTGTCCTTCGCGTCGATTGGATCAAGATGTTGTGTGGAACTGTTCTTGTGTTGGTATTACTCACTGGTGTTGTTGTTATCGTTACTTTTATGTTTTTGTTTTTGTTTTTTTCCTTTTACTATCATTATCATGTCTATCGAGTTTATTGTTGGGAAAGCTGGCTTGTTATCATTATCGTTATCATTATTCATATTATTGGTTATAATTATTATAATCATTGTTGTAATAATAACAATAATAATATTTAAAAAAAAAAAATTATTATCATTATTACTGCTATTGTTAGCATTATCGTTACTGTTATTATCATTATTATTACTATTACTATTGTCATTACTGTCACTAGCATTACTATTATCATTATCATTATCCTAATTATCATCATCATTACTACTCCTACCACTATCATTATCATTTATCACTACTGGTATTACTTAAATCATTGTAATTTTTATAATTAATAAAAAAAATGTTTTCAAACATATCTTATAATGAAAAATAATAATAATACCAATAACATTAATAATAGTAGTAATGATAAAGATGATGCGATAATAATAATAGTAATAATAGCAACAACAACAACACTAATGATAATATTAATGTAGCGGAACGTCTGATCATTAATAATTGATAATTACATAGACAACCGTCGCATACAGCTGTTGCCTTGTTACCCCTTTCCTTATTGGTGCTTTGGAAGAAGAAGACGAAGAAGAAAAAGAAAAAAGAAAAGAAAGTTTAATGTGTTTTGAAGATGTTGCTTGTGAAAAGTGAAAAAAAAGGAAAAACAATTATGAAGTGTTTTATACATAATGATGAATACGGACATACATGCATATACATAGACATATACATACATGATTGCTAGACACCAATATGTATATATGTGTTTGTATGTATGTATGTATGTAGGTATATAGATAGATGGATAGATAGATAAATAAATGTATAAATAAATAAGTAATAATCAACAGCTAAAATGAGCGTTACAAAAAGTTAAAATAAATAAATCATTGTATTAGTACGAAAAATAATATAACTTACCACTAAGAACACTAGTAACAAATCCACGAAAGAAAACAATAACAAAAAAACTATAAAAAAAAAAAACAGGTCTCTGTTACGCCGCCCCCCCCCCCCCTCTCACGCGCCGCCATGTACGTACCACTTACCCCCCCCTCTCGCCGTGCCTGAGCCTGGTATTACACCACGTAGGCGCGTCAGACATACCTGTAATTAAGAACCAGCGTCAGTTATCGATACAGGTGACATTCCAAGCCTATTTTTTTTTTTTTTTTTTTTTTTTTTTTTTTTTTTTTTTTTTTTTTTTTTTTGGTGTGTGTGTGTGTGTGTGTGTGTGTGTGTGTGTGTGTGTGTGTGTGTGTGTGTGTGTGTGTGTGTGCGCGCGCCTGTCTGTCTGTCTGTCTGTATGTCTGTCTCTCTCTCTCATGGCTACGCATGGAAATCCAGAAATAAACCGACAACATACAAACATTCAGATAACAAGACCGAAGGAAATAACAATAAGGAAAAAAAGACAAATAAAGCAAAAAAAAAAAAAAAAATGGCACACAAAGACACGCACAAACAACAAAAGCAACAAAAAAAAAAAGCAGCAAGCTAAAAAATAAATAAACAAATAAATAAATAAAACAATAAAACCGCAGAAGCAAAATATAGCAACAACAACAACAGAAGCAACAAAACCGAAAGTATGTATATATATTTTTTACTTATTATTTTTTTGTTCGGACGGTCAACACGGTGTCTCAATCCGTGTCATAAAACCGCCGTAAAGGTTATTTTAATAGTTAATTTTTACCGCTTTTATCATGGTCTTTTCGCCATTTCTTCCTTTTTATTGCTGCTATTATTATCATCATCATTATTATCATTATTAGTATTACTATTATTATTATTATTATTATTATTATAATCATCATCACTATTATTATTATTATTATTATTATTATTATTATTATTATTATTATCATCATCATCACCACTATTATTATCATTTTCATTATCAATATTATTACTACTACTACTATTACTATTTTTATTATCATTATTATTATCGTTATCATTACTGTTGCTATAATTACCATCACTTTCGTTATCATATTTGTTGTTGCTTCTATCATTACTACTAGCCGGATTAATATCTATATTACAAATACTTTCGCTATAATTAAGTACCATTTTCTAGTTACTATCAACACTAAACAGCAGTTCAATTGTCATTATTTATCACGACTAATAACTAATCAAATCAATTATTAATCATTATGATCATCCTTATTATCAGTGTTACCAACAGCATCGGTGACATTGGTAACGATGAAATCATTACCAATATATCTTTACCGTTTCTTGTTTCCATGCATTTTTTTTTTTTTTTTTTTTAAATTCTTTATTAATTTTGTTATGTCATTTTGTTTTTTTCTTTCGTACGTTTCTTAGAGCTTTTCTCTGTCTACGCCAGAAATTTTGTTTATCTTTCTCTTTCTCTCTGCCTCTCATTTTCTTTTTCTTTCTCTTTCTCTTTCTCTCTGCCTCTCTTTTTCTTTTTCTTTCTCTTTCTCTTTCTCTCTCTCTCTCTCTCTCTCTGTGTCTGCCTTTCTGTCTGTCTGTCTGTCTGTCTGTCTGTCTGTCTGTCTGTCTGTCTGTGTCTGTCTCTCTCTCCCCTTCCCCCTCCCCCTTTCTGTCCATATTTCCCTCGCTCTCTCTCTCTCTCTCTGTCTGTCTCTAAGGAATTTCTAGGTCACCTAAAACGCAGGAAACTCGCGTGTGGTCGGACACTCAGAATGTGTGGAAAGCTGGTTGAATATGCCGGAAATGTTGCACTTCCGGAAGCGTGTGTGTGTGTGTGTGTGTGTGTGTGTGTGTGTGTGTGTGTGTGTGTGTGTGTGTGTGTGTGTGTGTGTGTGCGCGCGTGTAAGTATATAATAATATATGTATATATGTATGTATGTATGTATGTATGTATGTATGTATGTATGTATGTACACACACACACACACACAGACACACACACACACACACACACATATAAGGGCGTGCCTAAGCATGCATACATGGCTATGTGCATGTTGCTATGCGGTGATATGTGGGTTTCATCTCGCGAAGCATATGTGACAAAAGATATCTTTTTATATTAATATCTATGTTTTGGCGGATTGCAGGCTTGATTGTGAATGACTAGTTAACTAAATTGCAACTTCTTAATGATAAAAAAATATTATGCAATAGTAAATTGTTATTTGTAAATTATGAATCATTATGTGACAAATACGTCTATTCATCTATACAGATATACATTATTTTATAAAAAATGTTGATACGTGATTTAGGTGTTCATGTATACGTGCGCAAACACGCATACTTACATGTGGACAGACAGGCATAAAGATATTCAAGGAGGTAAAAATATACAAATTGATCAGTAGACAGTTATGGCAAATGAAGACAGATAACGAAGACATACAGACAAGCAGACATAGATATTCACTATAGTATACAGACAAGCAAACTAATAGACAGAAACACAGGCACAGACATAAAAACACACATACAGACAGACAGAAACGCCCACATGCACGCAGACAAAGATCCAAACACACACACACACAGGCAACCACACGTACACATAGACAAAACACACACACACACACACACACACAAACACAACCCCCCTCCCCCCCACACACACAAACAACCCTGACCTTCAGCCCCCCCTCTCCTACCCTCCCCCCCAACTCAGAGTTATGTAGAACAAGCAACTCCTTACCGTCACCTACTTTCACCTGAAGACGACCACCTAAGCGTCAAGTCATTCACAGGGGAGACGGAGCGAGGTAGAGTTACGTTGCCTCTTCATCTCTTTCTTTATCTTGCTTTCTTGCTCTTTCTCTTTCTTGTTATTTCTCTTTCTCTTTCTTTCTTTCTCTCTCTCTCTGTCCTCTCTTTCTTTCTTTCTTTCTTTCTCTCTCTCTTTCTGGAGCGAGGTAGAGTTACGTTGTCTCTTCATCTCTTTCTTTATCTTGCTTTCTTGCTCTTTCTCTTTCTTGTTATTTCTCTTTCTCTTTCTTTCTTTCTCTCTCTCTGTCCTCTTTCTTTCTTTCTTTCTCTCTCTCTTTTTCCCTTTCTGGTCTAGTCAAGGAAGAGGTGAAAGAGAGGGAGAGAGGGAAAGGAGGGAGGAGAGGGGAAAGAGAGGAGAAAGAGGGGAAAGAGAGGAGAAAGAGGGGGAAGAGGGGAAAGAGAGGGAGAGACGGGGGGGGGGGAGGGGACAACCTACGCCCCTGTCTATTACCGGAAGTGGGGTAACTACGCACTGCCGTCGTGATATATGTCCGGTGTGTGCGTATATGTGTGTGTGTGTGTGTGTGTGTGTGTGTGTGTGTGTGTGTGTGTGTGTGTGTGTGTGTGTGTGTGTGTGTGTGTGTGTGTGTGCGTGCGTATGTGTGTGTGTGTGTGTGTTTACCTCTCTCTCTCTCTCTCTCTCTCTCTCTCTCTCTCTCTCTCTCTCTCTCTCTCTCTCTCTCTCTCTCTCTCTCTCTCTCTCTCCCCTTCTCCTTTCCTCCCTCTCCTTTCCTCCCTCTCCCTTCCTCTCATTCCCTCCCTCTCCCTTTCTCTCTCTCCCTCCCTCTCTCTTTCCCTCCCTCTCCCTCTCTTTCCCTCCCTCTCCATTTCTCCCTCTCCCTCTCTTTCCCTCCCTCTCCATTTCTCTCTCTCCCTCTCTTTCCCTCCCTCTCCATTTCTCCCTCTCCCTTCCTCCCTCACACGAACGCAAGCCCAAAAGCACATAAGCACGCACCAAATTCGCTTACTAATCCTGCTTGAACTTACAGTCCAAATCCACCCGCATTATATACACTGGCGGCCAGGTATTTGCCACTGTTCTACATAACGAGTTTGGAATCATTCTACTTAACGAGGTTGAAATGGAGATGAGGGGGGGAGAGGGGGAGAGGGAGGGAAAGAAGGGGTTGGGGGAGGGAAGGAGGGAGGGAGATGGAGATGGAGAGAAGGTGTGGGGACGAAGGGAGGAAGGGAGGGAGGGAGGGAGGGAGAGAGAGAGGGAGGGAGGGAGGGAGGGAGGGAGGGAGGGAGGGAGGGAGAGAGAGAGACAGAGAGAGAGAGAGAGAGAGAGAGAGAGAGAGAGAGAGAGAGAGAGAGAGAGAGAGAGAGAGAGAGAGAGAGGGAGAGAGAGTTTGACATAAAAAGATAATTAGATAGTAATATAAAACATATAATAGGAGAGAAAAATAGACAGACAATTCTATGACAGCTGAATCGTATCCATTTTCTATGAAACATCACATTCCGTCATACTGCCTCGTCTGTGCATGATGCAAACAAATTCCAAAATCACATTCACACGACCAAGAACATACACACACACGCACACACACAAAAATCACTATTTTAACCCCAACAAGGACACGAAAAAGTACATCGAAACTACGTGAAATACACATTTTATTAAATGAAACAAACTATGCACCTAACCTTGGCCAGTCTCTGGTCACACGTAAATTTCAACTAACGGGAAACAGTTTTCGTAAAAAAGGGAGGGAGGGGGGGAGGAGGGAGGGGGAGGGAGAGGGAGGGGGAGGGAGAGAGAGGAAGAATGAGAAAGAGAGAGAGAGAGGGGGGAGGGAGGGAGGGAGGGAGGGAGGGAGGGAGGGAGAGAGAGAGGAGAGAGAGTTGGGGGGGAGGGGGGAGGGGGAGAGAAGAGAGAGAAGAGAGAGAGAGAGAGAGAGAGAGAGAGAGAGAGAGAGAGAGAGAGAGAGAGAGAGAGAGAGAGAGAGAGAGAGAGAGAGAGAGAAAACGGAGAGAAAAATGACTCGTTAATCTATGCCTGTAGTACACTACTGTCATGTCACCTGTGCATGACTTTAAACTTACTCCAGGCCATTCCAGTGTATTCTAGAAGATGACAAAACTTTGTTTGTCTGTAATTCTCTTGTTACTAAGCTCTTACGTTAATACAAATCCTGATTTGAATTTGGAGTACTGGGGAATTATCGTGATAAACCGTATTTCACGACAATCGAATCTGACCTTGGAAAAATATATGATTTTTTTTCTTCTTCTTTTTTTGACAAAGTTTCTAGCCTGTTAACCCTACAGAAAATAGCTTTTAGGCAACGTGCATTCCCGCCCCGACATTTTATCTCTCGTTCTCCCCCTCTTCCTCTCTTCCTTTCCTTTTTTGCTCTTCTCTCTCTCGTTCTCCCCCTCTTCCCCCTTCGCTTTTTGCTTTTCCCTCTCCCTTCCTCTCTCATCACGCCACTTCTCTCTTATTCTACCCCTTTTCCTTCTTCCTCTTCTCTCCCCTTTCCTCTTTTCCCCCCTTCTCTCGTTCTCCCCCTCCCCCTCTCCCCCTTCCTCTCTCGTTCTCCCACTCTCCCCCTTCCTCTCTCGTTCTCCCCCTCTCCTTCTTCTTTCATTCTCCCCTTCTCCATCTCTTCCTTATTTCTCCCCCTTATCTCGTTCTCCCCCTCTCCCTCTCCTCTCCCCCTTCCTCTCTCGTTCTCCCTCTCTCCCTCTTCTCTCCCCCTTTCTCCCTCGTTCTCCCCCTCTTCCTCTCTCGCTTTTTGCTCTTCTCTCCCCCTTCCACTCATAGGTTATTGCCCCCCCCTCCCCTTTCAGTTTTTGGTGTATATATATTTTTTCTCACTTGCTTCTGCGCGATGTCCGCTCGGTCTGCCTTGTGTTAGGTTCACATGCGTTTGTTTGTCCAGGAATCTCGTTATATTTTTTCCTTTCTATGTGTGTTTGTCTGTCTGACTTTTTTGTTTTTACTTTCTCTGTCTCTTTGTCTCTTCTTCTCTCTCTCTCCATCCATCTCTCCCCCTCCTCCCCTCTCTACCTTTCAATTTCTCTCTCTCTCTCTCTCTCTCTCTCTCTCTCTCTCTCTCTCTCTCTCTCTCTCTCTCTCTCTCTCCTTTCCTCCCCCTTCTCACCATCTCACAAAGAGAGAGAGAGAGAGCGAGAGAGAGAGAGATAAAGAGAAAGAGAGAGAGAGAGAGAGAGAGAGAGAGGAGAGAGAGAGAGAGAGATAGATAGAGAGAGAGAGAGAGATGGCGTGCTTCAACCTAGCTCTCTCTCATCCCAAACAGGTGTTACGTCATCCTGTTGCCGTCACCCTCTTAACCCCCCCCTTCATGACACCCTCTTAACCCCCCCCCTTCGTGACACCCTCTTAACCCCCCCTCATGACACCCACTTAACCCCCCTCATGACACCGTCTTACCCCCCCTCATGACACCCTCTTAACCCCCCCTTCATGACACCCTCTTAACCCCCCCTCATGACACCCTCTTAATCCCCCCCCCCTTCATGACACCCTCTTAACCCCCCTCATGACACCTTCTTAACCCCCCCCCCTTATGACACCCTTTTACCCCCCTCATGACACCCTCTTAACCCCCCTTCATGACACCCTCTTAACCCCCCCTCATGACACCGTCTTACCCCCCCTCATGACACCGTCTTCCTTTCTCGCTACCCCCCCCCAACCGTCTACCCCTCCTCCCCCCTCACTGTTATATGCACTGTACTCTCAAGTTTGGTTTTATTGTGTAAATTGGAGCGAATTAAACTTTTCGTATCTCCCTGCCTATCTATCTATCTATATCTTATCTACTCAAATCTATTAGTCTATCTGTATATCTACTTCTATCTACTCAAATCTATTAATCTATCTGTATATCTACTTCTATCTACTAAAATCAATGAACTATCTGTATATCAAGTCAAATTCATTCATCAATATGTAAATAAATTCAAATCCATTAATCTATCTATATATCCACTCAGATTTCTTAGTCGATATCGAGAAATAATCAAATATAGTTAGATATAGCAACGCATATCAACTTACCTATCAACAAGACTATATTTTAGTCAACAAAACCATCTCTCTAGTTTCTATAATATCTACAGTACATTTTCTTACCAATTTTGAAATTTTGCAATATAGAAAAAAACATTTAATTACTCGAAAATACTACTATGAAGAGAACATAAAATCGCATAAAACAGGAGAAAGTTGCGAAAGGGAAAAAATGTTATAGTTTCCCCCCTACGAGGATCTTGAACAATGTGAAGAAAACGGGTCAAATATGGAACAATTTCCCATAGGAGGCAAAAAGTTATATGCGGAGAACGCTATCTTTTATTGTTTTTGTTTATGAAAGTAAAGGTTTCTTTGGCTGAAAATAACTGCTGACTAACTAAACCGATAGATAAATGAGTGAATAAATAAAAAATAGATATCTAATATAGGTAAGAAAATGGTTTTGAGATTAGTAATGGACCGTGAAGTAATGACAGAAAATATTAAGAAAAGGTACTTTTAAAAGTGAATTTGTAATATACACTTAAACTTCCGTGAATCCCAACTTTTATGATTATTTTATATTTTATGATTTTTCTCCTCTACTAGCTTTATTTCACTTAATCTAATTTCCTTCTTTCTATTTTCTATTATTGCTTACTTTCTTGTGTTTCCTATTCTTCTCGTTCTCCTAATTCTTCCTCCTCTCCTTCGCCCTTTTTTGTTTATTTCTCTCTCTCTCTCTCTCTCTCTCTCTCTCTCTCTCTCTCTCTCTCTCTCTCTCTCTCTCTCTCTCTCTCTCTCTCTCTCTCTCTCTCTCTTCTCTCTCTCTTTCTACTCCTTCACTTCATTCATTCCCTTCTTCCCTTATTTGTTTCTTGTTCCTTTTTCATCATGTTCTTCTCCTCCATAGTTTCCTTGTCTCTCCTCCTCCTCCTCCTCCTCCTCTATTTACTCCCCCTCCCCCCTCCCCCCACAGCGATCAATACATTTAAAAGACTAGTTATTTTTCGTTATTTTGCTATTTAAGTAATACTTTCACAAAAGGCATTCAACCTTTTTTTTTTATTTCTTCTTCTTTTTCCGTTTCTTTTCCCTTCCCCTTCGTCTTCTTTTTGTTCTTCTCCTTTTCCTTCTCTTTCTTCTTCTTCTCCTTTCCCTTCTCTTTCTTCCTTTCTTCCTCTACTTTTCCTTTCCTTTCTTCTTCTATACCTTTTCCCTCTCTTTTTTTCTCTCGTTTCTTTTTCTCCTCCTTCTTCTTCCTCTTCCTCCTCTTCTTCTGCTTCCTTCATCGCCAATTCTCCTCGCCGTGTCTTCGTTGTACATTTACCCACTCTGACGTAACTCCTCGCGAATTTTTCGTATTTTCAGTATATTCATGCCTTTAATCCATCATCATCAAAGTTATTTTCACTATTATTGTAATTAGTTTCATTGTTGTTACTAGTACAGCGATCGTCACTGTTTTTAGTTGTATATATTATCATTTTCATATTCACTGCCTTTATCGCTAATATTATTATCACCATTATTATTATTGTCATCATCATCCTTATTACTACTATCATAATCATTAATATCACACATTCATCACCATCATTTCAATTCTAACTAATCATACTATCACCATCATCATCACCATTACCAAAATCATCAGGGAATATCACTATTCTATCATTACTATTATCATCGTTATCTTTATCATCATCACTCTGCTACGTCGCCAATATCCGTACAGAAGGTCGCATCAACAATATGTAGTTAGTAGTTTGGGTTAATAAATGGCTTGTTTTTCGTTCACATCTGCCTTGTCCATATGTGTACTTTGGGAGAAAGTGCAGAGCGTGGGAATTTGGGGAGGAATGTGTGGGTCTCAAAAACCTTATAAATTCTCTCTGTTTCTTTCCGTCTTTCTGTCTCTCTCTTTCTTTCTTTTTTTATTTCTTTCCTTCTTTCTTTCTCTCTCGTTCTCTATCCGTCTCTCTCTCCCTCTCTTTCTTTCTCTCTCTCTCTCTCTCTCTCTCTCTCTCTCTCTCTCTCTCTCTCTCTCTCTCTCTCTCTCTCTCTCTCTCTCTCTCTCTCTCTCTCTCCCTCTCTCTCTTACAACCATACATACACCCATCCCATCCCTCCTTTCAACCCCCAATTTTAGACAAACCTACCCATATGTCTCCCTCTCCCATTCACAATAAACTCTCATGAGCGCCCACACGTCCTCTGTCACGCCCACGAAGGTCCCACCCATTGTATTGTGTCTAGAATAAGTAATAACAATGTAGCCTGGGACTGTAATGCACTCTGTTACAGCCATAGAGCTGTCATAAAAAAAAACGAAATGAAAAGAGCTTTTTGAAGGAATTTTGTGTCTTGTAGCGTAGGATTACTAAATAGGTTCTATTCCTCCACCCTGTTTTTTCTTCTCAATTTCGTTTAGTTTTCTTTTCTTTTCTTTCTTCTATTTTTGGGTCGCTTTCCTTGCCTCTGTATGTATGTGTATGTATGTATTTTTGTGTGTCGGTCGGTCTCTATCTCCCTTTCTCTCTCTCTCTCTCTCTCTCTCTCTCTCTCTCTCTCTCTCTCTCTCTCTCTCTCTCTCTCTCTCTCTCTCTCTCTCTCTCTCTCTCTCTCTCTCTCTCTCTCTCTCTTTCACATTCCATATCCTTCTCCTTCCCCCTACTTCCCTCCCTCCCTCCCTCCCTCCCTCTCCTTCTCCCTTCTTCCTTCCCTCTCCCTCTCCTTCCTTCACTCTCTCCCACTCCCTTCCTTTAATTTTTTCCTTCTCTCCTCCCTATTCTCCCTGTCTCCCTCCAACAACCTTTCTTAACACAGCCACGCAACGCACCAATAAACAGCAGACAGAAGATAGCGGTAAATAAACTTCACAATAAAAGAGGACAGAGTAGCAACCCTCCCTCCCCCTCCCCCTCCCTCCCTTTGACCATCCCTCCCCCCTCGCTCTCCCCTACCCTCCCTTTCTCTCCCTCCCCCCCTTGACTCCCCCTATCTGCCTTTCCCTCTCCCCTCCGTTACTCCCCCCCTTTCCCTCCCCTACCCTCCCTTTTCCTTCCCTCCCCTCTTGCTCTCCCCTACCTTCTCTTTCCCTTTCCCTCCCCTACCCCCCTCCCCCAACACAACCCTCTTCCACAACCCTTTTACTTACCCCCCCTAACCCATACCCCACCTCTACCCCCCCACCCACCCCAGACCCAATACCGGGGCATGATAAAAGAGAAATGACACAATAACTAGCCAGGTGTCATGATTGTGTCACTATCCGGCTTCCTGGCATATGCCATAACACCTTTCCTCCACTTCCCTTTTCTTCTCTGGTTTGATATATAAAGTTAAAAGATTCAAGATGCTTCCGGTGTAAATTAATATATATATATATATATATATATATATATATAAGCACGCACATCTGTTTCTCTACCTGTCAGTATCTTCTTTTTTTTTGTATCTTCCTCCTCTCTTTATCAATATTTTTATCGCCAATATCATTATCATCATTACTTTAATATCAATAAAACAATTTCATCACCATCATAATTATTCATATTATTTTCTTTATCACCGTCGCATCTCACACTCGCTCAAAATCGTAATAATAATTAATTATACAGAAACAATAAAAATAACAACAGAAACAGAAACAAAACAAAAAAGAAACAAAAGGAAGCAAACAAACAAACAAACAATAACAAAACACTAACACGGGGCCGAATTCCCAATTACAGGAGTGGAAAGAAATGAATAACAAATAAGAGGAATAATTAATGATAATAATAATGAAAAGAAGATTGTTGTTTACACAAACGTGGGATAATGACACCCCGTTTTCTTTGACACCTTCGACGTCGGGGAAACTTAAGAAGTGAGATGAATGGAGGAAAAGAAAGAAGGGGAGGATGAAAGGAGTGTGAAGGATAGATGGGGATAAAGAAGCGAGGAAGGAAGAGGGGAAAGGAGGGAGATGGGAGAG
>NC_061825.1:38328894-38338894 GCF_019202785.1 Penaeus chinensis
CTCCACACTCTTGGCAGAAGACATCTCATGACAGTGGCCAGAGGTTACATGACAGTCATGACAGTGGTCAGAGACATCATAAGTCATGACAGTGGTCAGAGGCCTCATGACAGTCATGACAGTGGTCAGAGGCCTCATGACAGTGGTAAGAGGCCTCATGACAGTCATGACAGTAGTCAGAGGCCTCATGACAGTCATGACAGTAGTCAGAGGCCTCATGACAGTCATGCCAGTGGCCAGAGGCCTCATGACAATGGCCAGAGGCCTCATGACAGCAGTGCCTTGCAGCGCCGTGATCCTCTACGCCCCCTTCACGAAGATTCCCACGAGCAAACTGCACCTCAAGACATAGGGTGATTACTATGCATAACTTCTCATTACAGACTATTACCCAGAAAATAGCCGCTAATTTATTCCAATTTTCGTCGGTTCTTAAAAGATAAAAAAAAAATATAATAAAAATAAATAAATATATGAGATAATGCACAAAGCTGCAACATTGCTTAAATACATGACTGAAGGAAAATAAAGCGAAGATAGAGACATTAAAAGGATTTGTCTATCGTCTATGTCGATTGTCTATCAGGTTCGCAAAACATGATCATTATCTTGCAAGGAATGAAGTGAAACGAAGAAGAAGAAGAAGAAGAAGAAAGATGAGTAGGAAGAGGATGAGGTGGGGGAAGAAGAAGAAGAAGAAGAAGAAGAAGAAGAAGAAGAAGAAGAAAAAGAAGAAGAGGAGGAGGAAAGAGAAGAAGAAAAAGAAGGAGGAGAAGGAGGAGGAGAAGAAGAAGAAGAAGAAGAAGAAAAAGAAGAGGAGGAGGAAAGAGAAGAAAAAGAAGGAGAAGGAGAAGGAGAAGAAGAAGAAGTGGAAGAAGAAAAAGAAAGAAGAAGAGGAGGAAAGAAAAAGAAAGAAGAAGAGGAGGAAAGAAAAGAAGAAAAAGGAGAAGAGGAAAGGAGGAAAAGGAGAAGAGAAGCAGGAGTAGAAAAAGGAAGAGGAGGGGGAAGAAGGAAATGAAACGGAAGAGGACAGCGAATAAAAAAAAAATAAATAAATAAAGAAGAAAAAGAGAAGGGAATGGAAGAGAACAAAGAAAAATATGAAGATGATAAATAAATAGAGAATTGTGATGATGAGAGAGAGAGAGAGAGAGAGAGAGAGAGAGAGGGAGAGAGAGGGAGAGGGAGAGGGAGAGGGAGAGGGAGAGAGAGAGAGAGAGAGAGAGAGAGAGAGAGAGGTAGAGAGAGAGAAGAGAGAGAGAGAGAGAGAGAGAGAGAGAGAGAGAAGAGAGAGAGAGAAAGAGAGAGAGAAAGAGAAAGAGAGAAAGAGAAAGAGAGAGAGAGCAAGAGAAAGAGTAAAAGAGAGAGAGAAAGAGCAAGAAACAGAGACAAAGAGAAACAAAACAAAAACAAAACAAAAAACCTGTCCAAAACAAACACAGTATTACGTATACCATTACACACACAAACACCAACACACAAATTACGCGTCAGGCAAACTCTCACCAAATTCCTGTTACCGACAACCCACCTGCAGTTACGAAATAGGAGAGACCGAGCGAACGGAGTTTCCCCTACAATATGGCGCTCGGTGGACGTAGGGGTTGGGGAGGGGGGAAAGGGGAAGGAAGGAGGGAGGGAGGGAGGGAGGGAGAGGGAGGGAGAGAGAGTGAGAACATAGATAGATAGATAGATAAACAAACAGGTGACCGATCTTTAGTAAGATAAAAGAAAATAAGACAAACAAATTTAAAATCAAATCAAATCAAATCAAATAAAATAACACACACACACACACACACACACTTAGAAAACTTAGAAAGTCGTAGTGTTGTTGCCCTGACAAACTGACACTTGGAGAGCGCCACGCCCTACGACAGCGAGACAGCTGGTTCTACGGACGCGCCGAAGGAGAGAGGGAAAGGAGTGTGGATATGGGGGGGAGGGGGAGGGGGAGGAGAAGGAAGGGGGGGAGGAGGGGAAGGAAGGGGGATAGTGGTGTGGAGGATATGGAGGGGGGAGGGGGGGGGAGGAGAAGGAAGGGGGATAGTGGTGTGGAGGATATGGAGGGGGGAGGGGGAGGGGGAGGGGGAGGGAGGGGGGAGGGAGAGGGGCAGGGGAAGGAAGGGGGATAGTGGTGTGGAGGATATGGAGGGGGGAGGAGGAGGAAGGGAGGGGGAGGGGGGGAGGGGGGGAGGAGGAAGGGGAAGGAAGGGGGATAGTGGTGTAGATATGGAAGGGGGAGGGGGGGGAGGGGCAGATAAACAGAAATGGGTGGATAGAGAGAAATTGTGAGAGAAAGTGAAAGAAATTGACTGAAGAGAAAGAGAAAGAAAGAAAAGAAAAGAAAGAAAGAATAAAAAGAAAGAAAAAGAGAAAGAAAAAAAAAGAAAGAAAGAGAGACAGAAAGAGGGAAAGAGAAAGGGAAAGAGAAAGAGAAAAAGAGAGAAAAACAGAGAGAGAAAGAGAAAGAGAATGAGAAAAAGAGAGAGAAAAACAGAAACAGAGAAAGAAAACAACCAAACTAAACAAAGAAAACAAACAAAAGAAGGAAAGTGATTTAGGGAAGAGAGCAATTTCGAAATCGCTCGTTTGCTTTAAGACAGCAATCGACGGCCGTGCTTAACAAGGAGGGAAAGTCATTAGCACTTAATTACTCAAGTAAAGGGAAGGAAATTATTCTCTCTCGTTGTGTAAATCAGTTATATATATAAATGTAACCTTAATCGTAAAATGATTACCTTGCATTAATCTCTGCAATATCCAAATCTTGTACTTAAAAGACACAAAAGGTTTCTATATATGATGATTTTTTAAATCAGTTAATTCATGTTCCTATTCAATATTTGTATGAGCTTTATTGTTTTATATCATATTATACGCCTTTCTTAAACATGACAAATAAATCAATCAATCCATTAAATGGAAAGTTTTCTTTATTATTGTTTTATATAACATTATACGTCTTTTGTAAGTATGACCAATAAATGAAGGAATTAATTAAATGGAAAGTTTTATTTGTAATGGAAAGTAATGAGGGAGAAAAGAAATCGTTAATGAAGACTACATAAAAAATAAATGGAAAGAGAGAGAGAGAGAGAGAGAGAGAGAGAGAGAGAGAGAGGAGAGAGAGAGAGAGAGAGAGAGAGAGAGAGAGAGAGAGAGAGAAACAGAGAGAAACAGAGAGAGAGAGAGAGAGAGAGAGAGAGAGAGAGAGAGAAACACACACAGAGAGAGAGAGAGAAACACACAGAGAGAGAGAGAGAGAGAGAGAGAGAGAGAGAGAGAGAGAGAGAGAGAGAGAGAGAGAGAGAGAGAGAAACGGAGAGTGAGAGAGAGAGCGAGAGAGAGCGAAACAGAGAAACAGAGAAAGAGAGAGAGGAGGAAAACTTACAGAGAGAAGAAACGACAGAAACACAGCAAAAAGAGACCCCCCCCCCCCCCCCCCCCCCCCCCCCCCCCCCCCCCCCCCCTTACAGACACGAGCACGCAACCAGACCCAAACACCAAAAGGAACGAGAGAGACAGCCCCATTACATACGCTGTTAGCCGTGTCATAGTTATCCCGAACCCCCGCGGCTCGAAATTCCCGCTGGAGTAACAAGAGACAAGTTTATTAGATTTCCGTCAAATTTTCTTTTATTTTCCTTTTTACTTATTCTTTGTATCATTCTATTTTTTATATATTTTTTTATATTTCATTTTTTCTTTTTTCTTATTTTCTTCTACTCATGAAGACCGGAAGTTAACGCAAAACCGTAATTTTGTTTTAAGTAAATTATAGTCTATATCGTTACCAAAATATCTTTATTCATTTTTTCCTCTATTATCTATTTTTACTTTTCTTTCTAAAAATGCATTTATTTATGTTTATTTTTTTATTATTATTATTTGTTTTTTGCTTGATACAATTCTTTTCGTTAGCGTTAACGTGACTGGAAATTTTCTTTTTCTTCCTTTTTTTCTCTCTCTTTCTTTTATATACTGCTTTATTTTTTTTTCTGATCTGCATATATATTTTTCAATTAAAAATCAATCAAATCATTCACCTTATTTAAACGTAACTGCAACTGTCTTTTTTTTCCCCTTCTTTCTTTCTTTTCCTTATTTCCTTCACAATCATTACCATAACATCTATATCTAATCACACTTGATTCACACACACACACATACACACACACATCTAGTTACCCTTCATTTCCATATAACCCACCACGTTCAAAATACATCTATCCAAGCAGTAATCTCACAAGAAATTCCCTTTTCCTTTTTCTTTCCCTCTCTCTTTCTCTCCTCTGCATCTCCTTCACGAAACACCATCGGGAAACAATTAATGGTTAATGGTTAAAGATAAATACGCTAGATATCAAAGGTCATACAGCAGCACTATGATAGAGCACGATAAGGGTCAAAATGGGTTAACGATTAGGAAAAGTGGATAGAAGAATGGGGGGGGGGGGGGGTGGAGAAGAGAAAGGAGTGGATAGAAGGAGGGGAAGAAGAGAAGGAAAAGGAAAGAATGGGAAATGAAGAAGAGAAAAGGGGAGAGAAGAAGGGGAAGAAGAATAAAAGAAAAAGGAAAGAAGAAGAGAAAGAAGGGGAAGAACAGGAGATGGAAAAGGAAATAAAAAGGGGGGGGGACGAAGAAGAGAAAGAAAGGGAAAGAAGGGGGGATGAAGAAGAGAAAGAAGTGGAAATAAGGAGAGGAAGAAGAGAAGGAAAAGGAAAGAAGAAGAGGGATGAAGAAGAGAAAGAAGGGGAGAGAAGAAGGGGAAGAAGAGGAGAAGGAAAAGGAAAGAAGGAGGAGGGATGAAGAAGAGAAAGAAGGGGAGAGAAGGGGAATGAAGATAATGGAGAGGAAAGAAGAGGGGATGGAGAAGAGAAAGAAGCAGAGAGAAGAAGGGGAAGAAGAAGAGAACGAAAAGGAGAAAAGGAGAAGAAAAGACCATGCAAAACTAGCCGAGTCGAGGGCCGAGGGCCAGGGCAGGGCTGACCCCCCCCCCCCAACAACGAACAAGGGATTGGTGGGGGGGGGGGGGGGCAGGTAATTATCAACTATATCTGACAGCTCCTTTCATCGTCTTCACTCTTGGCTGTCAGCTGTCACTTCATCCACGAATTAACATTAACCTTGAAAGGACATTTTCCTTATTTTTATTTTCTCTATTCTATCAAATCTATCTACTTATTTTATGCCTTTATTCAGAGGGAACTAAATCATAAAGCCATTATCATTAACAATTATTCTATCATTATTATTATATCATTATTACCCATAATATCATTACCATAACTATCATTACCATTATCATAACTACCAAAATCATTATAAGCAAATAATTTTTATCAATGCCACGAAACCTTCATTCATTTCCCTCCAATTAGAATTAGAAAACAGTCTTTGATAAAAGTTTAATTAACCAATCAATGCCCGTTATTTTCAGAATTGACGAACAGCCTCGTTTCATGCTTTCGTTTATAATAAAATCGATAAATAAAAATAAATGGATCGATTTGCTTCAGTTCCTTTGAATTCGTTTTCTCTTCTCGTTTACCTTTTTTTTCTCTTTTCCATTTCTTCTTTTTCTCCTTCATTATCTTTATTATTTTTCATTATCTTTTCTTCGTCCTCATTATCTTTCCTCTTCCTGTTCCTTTTCTTGATCTTTTCTTTTTCTTCTTCTTTCTCGTTCTCCATTATTTCTCGTCTTTCTCTTCTTTTTCATTATCTTTCTTCTTCCTCGTTATTCCCTTTCTTTGTCCTATTCATTTTCGCTTCATTTTCCCTCTTCCTTATGCTTCTCTTTCTTTATCTTGTTTCTCATCTTCCTCTTCTATATTATTATATTTTTAGACTTATTCTTCATCTTCACCTTCATCCTTTTTCCCTTTCTTTATCATCATCGTCTTATTCACCATCTTTATCATCATTAATTCAGTTCCTCCTTTATCATCATCTTCCTATTAACCATCATTGTCATCATCGTCTTATTCACCATCTTCATCCTCATTACTTCAATTCTACATTTATCACCATCTTCCTATTCACCATCTTCATCATCATCGTCTTATTCACCATCTTCACCATCATTACTTCAATTACCATCTTCATTATCATTCTCTCATTCGCTACTTTCATCACCCTTTCCATTCACATTCTTTATCACGAACTTCCCATCCACCATCTTCCTTATTATCATCATTTTTTCCATCTTGTAATAATTGAATAATAATGATCAATCGGCAGCGTCGCCTCTTCGACTTTCGCTCGTAATTAAACTTTCTCCCGACAGATGGAGCTGAGATCTGATGTGTTTACGCTGGATTTCAAACTTCAGATTTCATTATTATTATTATTTTTTATTATTTTTATTATTTTCATTATTATTATTATTACTTTTATTGTTATTATTATCATTGTTATTGTTATTTCTGATCTGAGTTCTGGGATATAGATTATTGAATGAGATTCCAGATTTCATTTTTTTTTTTTTTTTTTTTTTTTCCAAATTCTGCATTTCGAAATCTAGATTCTTGGCCTGAGATGAGATTTCGAGTGAATCCATACCACGTGTTTGGCCGAACCTAACCCATTCATTTCCACGTATCCCTCCTTACAAAACTCTCCCTGGACCTTCTCATTTCCACGTATCCCTCTTTACAAGACGCTCCGTGCACTTAAAACCCTCATTTCCACGTACAACTCCTTAACAAACTCTCCATGAATACATACCACGTGCTACCCGTTCATTTCCACGTATCCCTCCTCACAAACCTCTCCATGAATCCACACCACGTGTTAGCCGCTCATTTCCTACGTGTCCCCCGCCATACAAAACTCTCCTCGCACCTAGAACCCTCATTTCCACGTATCCCCCTCCATACGAAACTCTCCTCGCACCTAGAACCCTCATTTCCACGTATCCCCCTCCATACAAAACTCTCCACGCACATAAATACCCTCAGTTTCCCTGACTTTTTTTCCCACTATTTAGAAAAGGTAAAAGCTTTCCCCAGGCCGTAGTACGCTCACGGATCGGACGCGGCTGTCAAATCGAGGACGTCGGTTCACACGCGTAAGGGGACTGCCGCCTGGATCCGGTTTAAAAGAGGTGCATGCGTTTTTTTTATTTTATTTATTTATCTATTAATTGATTTGTGATTCCTTGGCTGTCTTTATCTATATTCATTTTATTCTCGTTAATGTCTCGTATTAACCTTATTATTATTATTATTATTATTATTATTATTATTATTACTGGCATCTTTCATATTACCATTATCATCTTTATGGTTTCAAAGAGGTGCATGCGCTTTATTTACATATTTATTCATGATATCTTGGACATCTTTATCTATACTGTCATTAATTATATTCATGTCGAGTGTCATTGTCACTATTAACCTCATTATTCTTATCATCTTTCACTACCATTACCATTAATATCATCTAAATTCTCGGCCTAGCTTGGAATTCGCGATCTCGCTGCATCTGTTGTGGATTAATTCGCTGCAATTGCTCTGAAACTGTGTCCGGAACTGCTCTGTTCTTTTTTTTTTCTAACCGCATTCGTATTAAATTTTCTAGCATCGTTCGAGAGGAGGGTGTGCCTATGTAAAGATGTAATACATTTTTTTTTTTTTTTTAATTCGTGGGATTTCTTCATCTACAGCGTTCTCTTTCTCTCTCGTTCTCTCTCTCTCTCTCTCTCTCTCTCTCTCTCTCTCTTTCTCTCTCTCTCTTTGTGTTTGCATGTGCGTGTGCCTCTCTCTCTTTCTCTCTCGTTCTCTCTCTCTCCCTCTCCCCCCCCCCCTCTCTCGTTCTCTCTCTCTCTCTCTCTCTGCCTCCCTCCACCCCTCCGTCTCCCCGCCCCTCTCTCTCTTGTTCTCTTCGCCCCTCTCTCTCCCCCCTTCCCTCCCTCCCTCCCTCCCTCCCTCTCCCCTCCCTCTCTCATTTCTCCAAAGAACCCAGCATCTTGCAAAACCGGAACACCAGTCTAACAGAGCAACAGAGCAACATAATCGCATGAACCACCGCGCATTCCCCGTCATGTCTCGTCATGTGGTCATGTGGTATGTCATGAATAGCCCCAAAGTAGTACTAAGTAGCCCTAAGTAGTCCTGGCGATGGGGGACGTACAAGAAAAAAGAATCATCGACTGGTTTAAAATAATTTCATAAAGATAACTTTATTTTAAATGTTCGTTTATTGTTTGTTATATTTGAGGAATAACGACAATGGCTACCACACACACATACATACATACACACACACACACATCCGTTTATTTATCTCTTTAGGATTTAGACACCAAACATCTTCCTCAAATAACGAAACAAAACAAAACAAAACAATTTTTAATTTTTTTTATTAAATAGTTTCCCTACGGACAATCCATGAAAGAAATACCGTGGAGTGACTTCACAAATAACAAAAACAAAACAAATACATTAAGAAAAAAATCCTGTGACAAACGACCACAAACTAACCAATGAAATCAATATACAAAAAACAATAAAAACAACAATAACAAACAAATAATAAGTAAATAGGAAACGAAACAAACAAACAAACAAATAAAACGTGACAAAATCTCGACAATATACACACACAAAAATGTAGTTCATAACAAAAAGTTGAGAAGAGAAGAGAAGAGAAGAGAAGAAAGTAAACTAATAGAATATAAAAAACAGAAAAAATAAACAAACAAATACAGAAAAAAAATTAATAATATAAATAATAATAATGATAATAACAACGTGGCTTCCGACCGCCCTCCCAAAAAGAGTTTCTCGCTAACCGGTAACCAGTAACCGGTAACCGGCCATGGGAAACTTCGTCAAGTTACCAGCATCACGCACCTGTCCCTATATATTTTTTCCCTCCATTTGGTAAAAGCCGGTTAATCGGTGGGGGGAAGGGGGAGAGGGGGAGGGGGGAGGAGGGGGGGAGGGGGAAGAGAGGGGAGGGGGAGGAGAGGGGAGGGGGGGAGGGGGGGGAGGGGGGAGGGTGGCTCATAACGGGTTCAGTCGAACGGTGTTGTGTAATTGAGTTATGTCTTTGGTGTATATATGTATGTATGCATGTATATACATATATCTTTTTTTTGTCGTTTTGTTATCATTATCATCACATTTACTTATACTATCATTATTATCATAACTACTATCAAATACATCTCAAACAAACAAACAAACAAAAAATAAAACCGTATAAATATACGTACATATAAATATAAATATATATATATTCTATTCCACAAGTTTCATTCTAATACAAAGCAACTTTCAATCTGCTCGCAAAATATATAAACCAATCAAAAATACGCCTCATGAACATTATATCAATAAAAGATAAAAAAGAAAACAATTCTCACTAATAATTCCACCACAGAGGGAAAAAAGTAATAACAACAACAACAACAACAACAACAACAATGATAATAATAATAATAATGAAATAACTCTAAACTGACCAAAACAATCTACTTACACACATAAAACCATTGAATAAAACACAATAAAAATAACCGATCTTCACAATTCAAACCCCCCCCAAAAAAACTAAAAACTAAAAAACAAATAAATAAATAAATAAGTAAAAACAAAGATAATTCAACTTTACAGCGACGAAAAAGCACCGAAGTGGCGCCCCGAGATTGTGTCGAAAACGAGCGAGAGAAACCGAGGTGTGCGTATATATATCACACAAGTTCTCAGACACCTGCGGAGAGTCACACACGCACGCACACACATTCACACATAAATACGTACGCACATACGCACAATTCACACTCACACATACATACACATGCACACACACACACACACACACACACACACACACACGCACACGCACACGCACACACACACACACTCGGACGTACAACCATACACACATGCATACATACATACATACATACATAGGAAAACACGAAAAGGGGAAAAAAGGCGCCAAAAATCCCAACGCTCAGCAGGAAAACGAATATCCATAAGAACA
>NC_061825.1:38346394-38356394 GCF_019202785.1 Penaeus chinensis
CAAACACGTGAACAAAAAAAGGAGCAAGGAGGATATAAATGAACTGTGACATAGATGGCGTAACCAAAATGAAATGAAAGAAAAAATGGTGATGATGATGATGATGATGATGGTGATGATGGTGATGATGATGATGATGATGATGGTGAGGATGATGATGATGATGATGATGAAGTTCATAAAAATATAACAATAATTGTAATAAAACAATAATATCATAGGTCTTAAACAGAGAGAGCGAGAGAGAGAGGGAGGGAGAGAAAGGGAGAGAGAAGGAGGGAGAGGGAGAGTAAGAGAGAGAGAGTCAAACGGGGTGATTTTTTGACTCCTCCTACTCCTCCTCCTCCTCCTCCTCCTCCTCCTTCCTCTTCTTCCTACTTCCTCCCCTTTTCCCCTCTCCTCCTCCTCCCTCTACGCCTCCACCTCCTCTCCCCTCCCCCTAAACTCCTCCTCCTCCTCCTCCTCCTCCTCCTCTTCCTCTTCTCTCCCTCTCCTCGTCCTCCCCCTCCCACCTCCTCCTCCTCCTCCTCCCCACCCCCTTCCCCCCCACCTCCCACCAACGCCCAACCCCTCACGAACGAGAAGGAAACTGACCGCTCGCACGCCCGCACGAAACCATCCCCACCCACGCGCCCAGTCATGAGCACATCCGGCCGCGAGCGCATCCATCACAATTAAAAGGTCCTGCTCCATCTATCACAGTTAAGAGGCCTACATGGCACAGACTGCTCCATCTCCCGCCTGTTATCGAGCATCCCCCCCCACCCCCCCGCTCGCCGTAGGTCTAAATGCCGTCCGGATACATAAACTACCGTTGTCTCTTTCACGCTCGGAGCTCTGTGTGTGTGATTTCCCTGTGTAGTCGTGTGTAAACAAACAGGTTGTATGCATACCTCATGTGTTATCTATCGACGGGCCTGTGAACAGGTGCGTGATCGATCTTGAAATTTATGATACGAGGAGGGGGTGTTGGTATACATATATATATATATATATATATATATGTGTGTGTGTGTGTGTGTGTGTGTGTGTGTGTAAATATATGTAGATTTATGTGTAATATATGTGTATACATATATATATATGTATCTATATATGTGTATATATATGTATATATGCTTTATGTATTTAAATGCTTTATGTATATATATGCTTTACATAAATATAATAGTGAAATTAAGGTAATACTGATGGTTACATAACGATGATTCTTAATAATGATAAATACAAAGGAAAATCAAATATAATGATTAGTAATAATAAATAACATGAAAACTATAACATGGCAATCATGGAATCTTCAAACCTCAAACCTCAATTAGTAGCTAGTAACAGATCACCCCCAAAATAATTCCTAGAAACAGTAATTTAAAAACTTATCCATTAGTTCCAAAATCAACAGGGATATTAAATCTAAGAGGCTCGTTTCGCTCGAAAAATAGGCCTAACGGTCCTTGTGATAGGTCTCCCACGCCCACTTCTTCCCCCTCCCCCCTTAGAAATGCCTATGATGTCCATCTGGGCGTGTGAAAAATATATATATGCAAAATATTTCAACGAGAAAAATAAAGGAATGTATTGATTATAAAAATGGAGAAAATGATAACGATGGCGATGATGATGATGATGATGATGATGATGATGATGATGATGATGATGATGATGATGATGATGACGATAATGACAATAATGATGATACAAATACAGATAAAATAATGATCATGTTAGTATTAGGAATGACAATATCACTAATAACAATTAAATCGTAATGACACTGAAAAACATATAACAAATAAAGAAAATATCATGATAACGATAAAAAAAAAATCACAAAAAAACTTATCGATCTCTTTATCGAAGTGGAACAACAAAGAAAAAAAACAAGATCAAAATGAAATGAATTCTTGGAATGCTCAAGAATGCTGCTTTTTTGTGTTTGTTTGTTTTTGTTATTTTTTGTTTAGTTATTTTTCCTTTCTTCCCTTCTTAGCGCTTCTAGTCCTAATCATCTATATAATAAACTTGAATATTGTGGACATTGGTACTAATAAATACAGTATTAATACCTTCACTATTGCTTATTAATGCAAGTACTGTACAATTCTCATCTATTGTATCATTAACACTATAAGCACCACTGGTTCCTCATCATCACCATCATCACTATCATCATCACTCTCAATCACCAATCATCACCACCATCACTCATTCTCCTCTCTCCGACACCATCACTCATCTCCATCACCATCACTCATCACCATCACTCATTCTCCTCTCTCCAACACCATCACTCATCTCTATCATTTATTTATATCGGTAATAACACCGCTCATCACCATCATTTATTCCTCTCTCCAACACCCTCACTCATCTCTATCATTTATTCCTCTCTCCAACACCATCGCTCATCACCATCATACATCCCCATCACGCATTCCGCTCTCCAACATCACTAACCAAGCCTCTCTCCAACACCATCACTCCTCACCACCACCCATACCCACCACCCATCCCTCTCTCCACCACCACCACCCATCCCCACCACCCATCACTCTCTCCAACACCACCACCCATCCCTCTCTCCAACACCCCCACTCACCACCACCTATCATCCCCACCACGTATCCCTCTCTCCACCACCACCACCCATCCCCACCACCCATCCCTCTCTCCAACGCCCCCACTCACCACCACCTATCACCCCCCCACCCCATCCCGCACCACCAATTCGCGAAGGCCTCGACAGACCACCTTGAGGGACCCCAACGAACACGACCCAAACAGGTGCTGTTCTGCGTGACTGGCTGGGTTCGAGTCCTCTCACACGCCTCCTGGGGGGGGGGGTAAATATCTTCCGGATGGGGGGTGGGGTGGGGGTAGGAGGAGGGAATGGGGGTTGGATAAGGGAGTGGTGGAGTGGTGGGTTGGGAGGAGGAAGGAGGGGGAGGGAAGGTGGTAGGGAGAAAGGGGGATTGGGGAGGGGGGGTAGGAGGTAGGAGGAATGGATGGGGAAGGAGGAGTAATAGGGGGTGGCGGTGGGGAGAAAAAGGAGGAAGAGGAAAAGAGGAGGAAGAAGATAGGAGGGAAAAGGAGAGAAAGAGGAAGTGGAGGAATAAAAGAAGGAAGGGGAGTTACTTGGACGAAGACACGGAGGAGGCGCAAAAAAAGGAAGAAGGAAAATGAAATAATAAGCAGAAAGAAGAGGAGGCAGAGAAATACAAGCGAAGAGAATTAGAAAATGCGAAATGGGAGAAAATGAGAGAGAAAGAGGAAAATTAAAGAAAGATGAAAAAAAGACAGACAGACATGGCAGTCGAGCGAGAAGAGAAAAAAGAAACTTGAAAATTGTTGAAGAATTATAAGATTTATACCCTTTGCTGTAGCACAAAGAATAAAATTCTTTACAGATCACAGATTTCTCAATAAGATATATATATATAGAGAGAGAGATAGATAGATAGATAGATATTATACATATATTCGATATATATATTACATATATATATAAACATATATATATATACCAGAGAAGCAAACCAAAAAAAAGGGGAAAAAAACAAGCGAGAAAATCAACAAAAACGACAAAATAAAACAAACAAATAAACAAATGAAAAATAAAACCAAATGTCCCGCTACGTCACTTAAGAAAAGTCACCTTTAACCAACAGAAGTGGTTCCCAGAAACACCCTTTTTGCACGGTATGAAAAGAAGTTCGCGAGAAGTTAGCGAAGTCACCCGCGGTTTCAATGGCCGGTCGGGTTAGGCGCTCATCGTATAGTAATGCCAAGTTCATCAACGTTATGATATGTAAATAAGGCATCTGTATATACACACCTTGAGGGCGCGGCAGATTTATGAGACGATGGTGAGGGAAAGCATACACAGATAGATGGATAGATGGATGGATGGATGGATGGATGGATGGATGGATAGATGGATGGATAGAGACAGGTATGAACACGAATTAACTCAATTGTACACGAACGTACACGAACGGGCAAACGAATGGAGACACACACACACACAGACACAGACACACACACACACACACACACACTCTCTCTCTCTCTCTCTCTCTCTCTCTCTCTCTCTCTCTCTCTCTCTCTCTCTCTCTCTCTCTCTCTCTCTCTCTCCCTCTCCCTCTCCCTCTCCCTCTCCCTCTCCCTCTCCCTCTCCCTCTCCCTCTCCCTCTCCCTCTCTCTCCCCTCCCCTCCTACCTAAAAAGAATAAATTAATAAAGGTTTAACCGCTTCAGACAAACCGGATAACTTTAACCAATGCAATGGGATATTCAACCACCTTGTTGAAATACAATACGGGTCGCAAATCCCGCCGTATTTATTAAGTCAAACGCTCATATCAATTATAAAGCCTATCAAACATATAACTTAAAACCCTGTAATGCCAAAGTTACACAATATATAACTTATCCTAACTTAACCTAGGCTAATAACACCGCTCATCACCATCATTTATTCCTCTCTCCAACACCATCGCTCATCACCATCATACATCCCCATCACGCATTCCGCTCTCCAACATCACTAACCAAGCCTCTCTCCAACACCATCACTCCTCACCACCACCTATCCCCACCACTCAACATGGCACATGACACAGCATCGGACAATACAACATACAGTAACAGCATACTCTATCCCTACAGAGCATCGGCAAGAGAACGATATTGCCACTCAACAGTTTTGAAAATATCGCGACAAAACTATTTTATATTTCCGTAATCGAAGGAAGTTATGAGGACGAACTTCCAGGCTGTCACTCGTAACGCAATTTTCCTTCACGAAGAAAACTGTGGGAATCTTTGTTATTTGTTACTTGAGAGAGAAAGAGGGAGAGGGAGAGAGGGAGAGGGAGAGGAGAAAAGAGAGAGGGAGAGGAAGACGGAGGAGGAGAGCAGAGGAAGGCGGGGGAGGAGAGGGAGAGGAAGACGGAGAAGAAGAGGGAGAGGAGAGGAGAGGAGAGGAGAGGAGAGGAGAGAGAGGAGAACAAAGGAGGGAAGAGGAGAGGGAGAAAGAGAGGAGAAGAGAGAGAGAAAGAGTGAGGAGGGGGGAGATAGAGATAAAGCGAATCAGAAAGTGAGGAAGAGGAAGAGAGAGAGAAAGAGAAAAAGAAAAAAGAAAGAGAAAGAGAGGACAAAAAAGAGAGAGCTATACAGACAGACGAATGGACAAACAAAACCAGATAGGGTACGTGAATTAACAACCTACGGGCATCAATAGGTTTAAATAAAACAATAAAGGCACAATAAAGGCCTGATCATACCAATTATAAAGCACACGAACTCTCCAATTAACCCTAATAGGCCTATACACCTTCAATTTAGTAAACATATCAAGTATTTTCGAACAGACAAAAAAATTGATGGAATGAAAAGCAAAATAATAGGAAATAAGAAATAAGATGAAATATAAAAAAAAAAAATGTATAGAAATTAAGAAAACAAAAGAAACAAGATACGAGAGGAAATTAAATCAAATTAAAGAAGATGATTTAAAAAAGAATAGAAAAAAAATAAGAGCAATGAAACAAGATTGAATAATGAAAAAAAAAAAACACACGAAACAAACTGAAACAAATTGAAATATAAAACGACGTTTTGTGTCAAAGTAACAGCCATTCGCAAAGTTTGACGACCCTTGCAAGGACTGAAAAAACAAACAAAAACAAAAAATAAAACAAAATAAATAAAAATAAAAATAACAATAATAAAAAAAAGTTCGCGAACAGACCCGTTTCTGCATTTGCAAAATAACTTTAATCGTGCATTTGCATAAAAACGGGCGAATTTGCCATATGGTTCGGGGTTAATATTACCATGTCCAGAGTTTTCAATTTCCATGGGAGAGAATGAGAAATCTTGACCAATGGTTATTTCTAACAGCCGCGTTAACAAGAAAACTGATGGGAAAAAAGGGAAATAGAAGATAAAGAATAAAATAGAATAAAGAATGGATGAATAAAATAGAATAAAGAAAGGATAAGTAAAATAAAGAATGAACAAAGAAAATAAATAAAACAAAGAATTAACAAATAAAATAAAGACCAAAATAAAGAATGGAAATACAAAAAAGACTAAAATAAAGAATGGAAATAGAGGAATGTTATATTTTAAATGACGATGGAAAATTGGAAGGCACTTTAATACAGAAACGTTGTCAAATGGCGATGCCTTGTGTAATGCTTTGGTATCGTGGCGAATAAAGATTGTTTCGTGAATTTGCAGAAGTCACGGTTTGGGAGAAAATTTGCGGGTTTTTTAATATTTATATTTTTCTCATGAAACTTTTTTTTTTTCTCTTTTTTTTTTTTTTTTTTTTTTTTTGCTGCTTACTCGTTTTTCTGATGTTTCCTCTTTCTCTGTGTCTGTTTCCTTCTTTCTCTCACATTCTCTCGCTCTCTCTTCTTTCTTATTCTCTCGCGTGTGTTTGCAGACATACATACATACATACACACCCACACGCACACTCTCTCTTTATCTCTCTCTCACACACAGACCCCCCCCCCCCTCTCTCTCTCTCTCTCTCTCTCTCTCTCTCTCTCTCTCTCTCTCTCTCTCTCTCTCTCTCTCTCTCTCTCTGTCTCTTTCTTTCTCTCTCTTTCTTTCTCTGTCTTTCTCTCTCTCTCTCTCTCACACATATCCATACCCCCCCCACACACTCGAACACCCCCATAACTACCATCCCCCCCCCCCCCCGTCTCTCACCCCTTCTCCCTTACCCAAAGAATATTACGTCACAGTGAACCCGGCTTCATCAAGGTTCACTTTCGAGACCCAGACCTACGGGCAGTGAGGAAGGGGGGGAAGGGGGGAGGGGGGAGGGGGGGAGGGAGAGTCCGTTGCTTAACACTCTATTCAACCTTCTTCATCATCTTCTTCTTCGGGGCATAAACGTGTAGGAATGAATGATAGACTTTAATTTTTAAAAAAATTATAAATAAATAATGTTTAATTTTCCTGTTTTTTTGTTTTTTTTCATTTTATATGTTTATTTACTTGTTACTCTTTTATCTATATTTCCTTATTCATTCTTTACTTTTACGTTTACGTATCATTCATATTCGTATTTTCAATCTTCATTTTTAATCTTTTACTATAATTTCATCTTTATTGATTTATATTTCATATATATCTCCTTTACTTTATAAGTTGACAAGGATATTTTTTGTGCTTAATTATTATGTACTTTTGTAACTTTCTCTATATAAAGAATATGTTTTGAATATCATAATTATCTTTAAGATAGATTAGAATTTATTATATAAAAACAATATATGTTACTTCATCGTGCTATAATGACGATGGATATTTTTTTTTATTAATAACTTGAAATCACGAAAGGAAAACACTTTACGAAATATGTCTTAAAACCTTTGAATTTTGAATTTGAGGAATGACGTTCCTCAACACCACTATGTTTTTATCACAATTATCATTATCATTTTACTTTATATTCATCTATTTATCTATCTATCCATCTATATATTTATCTATGTCTATCTATCTATCTACCTATCTATCATTTTTTACTCTTGACAGACAAGCATTAGTCACCTTTCAATCTGTCTTTCTCGATATCCTAAAAATATATATATATATATATTTTTATATATAGAAAATTCCCTGTCACGTGAACCAGACAGCCTGTCACAGAAGCCGCCCATCTTGCTGTCATGGGCGTCGCGATATGACACGAGAAAAGAGGAAGAGAGAATGAGACAAAAGAAAGATTGAGGATAGGAAATGAGACTAAGGAAGAGAATGAAGAGAGACGAAGGAAAATGAGAGAACTGGATAAATCGAGGAAGATGAGATTGAAAGAAGAATGAAGGATGAATGCGGGAGAAGAGAGGAAACGGGTAATAAAGGAGGAGGAGGAGGAGGAGGAGGAGGAGGAGGAGGAGGAGAAGGAGGAGAAGGAGGAGGTGGAGGAAGAAGAGGAGGAGGATAAAAGCGAGTATGAAAACCGGAGAAATATATGGAGTAAACGAAAGAAAATTAATAAGACGAAATAGAAAGGGGGTGGGGGGGGGATCAGACGAAAACGAGTAAGAAAAATACCGACAGGAACAAAAAAAAAAAGAAAAAAAAAAAAAAAAAAAAGAAGGAAAAAAGAAGAAGAGAAACCGAAAATGATAATAACAAGAAATGAGATTGACAAAATCAAAGGGAAACTAGGTACACAAGAAATATCACTCAGTTATTCACCATCTTGACGAGAACGAAAGTACAATGAGACAGTACAGTGTTATAATAACACATATAATTACAATTGCTGTAGAGTAATTTTCATTGAAGATAATTACATTTAATAATCTCCTCCGAACCCCATTATGGTAATTATGTATGGTGGATTGTTGAATCTTGAAATAATACGCCTACAAAAATAAACTGCTTTTCGACGATAACGAAGCTAGATAGATATAGATAGATAGATAGATAGATAGACAGATAGATAGGTTGGTAGAGGGAGGGAGGGAGGGAAGGACGGAAGGAAGGAAGGAAGGAAGGAAGGAAGGAAGGAAGGGAGGAGAGGGAGGGAGGGAGGAAGGAAGGAGAGGGAGGGAAGGAGGGAGAGAGGGAGGGAGGGAGGGAGGGAGGGAGGGAGGGAGGGAGGGAGAGAGCGAAATCAAGAGAAACAGAGACAGAGGGCTCGAACGACAGAACCAACCAACCAAACAGAAACAAAGAAAACACCGAAAACAAAAACAGAAATGAAACACACCAAACAAAGAACAATAATTGCACAAATAAGAGGCCTAAACACACGTTCAACAACACCACATGAACACTTCACTTTCTCCGCCTGCGTGAACGAACGTCTACGCACAAGCAGGCGTATTTTAAAACGTCCGGCGGCGTAAAGAACAGATAACATTTTATAAATAACATTTTTACCGGGACTTGAAATATTTTACTGTTAGGAAGCATTGATGTATATATCATCTATATCAATATCAATTTATCCCTCTGTCAGTCTATATCTATATCAGTCCATCTATATCTATAGGACTGTATCTATATCTATATCAGTCTATATGTATCTACTCAGTCTATATCCATATCAGTCTGTCTATATCTGTTTCAGTCTAGCTATATTTATATCAATATCTCTATCTATATCAATCTATCTTCATCTATGTTCAAGTTTCTATCGGTGTCTACTGCATATTCGTTTGTATAAATCCATCTTTATCTATAGGCTGTATCTGCACATCGACATCTATTGCACATCAGGTATTTACATGTCTTCATATATCTATCTATCTCTATCTTTCGATATCTACCGTTTATCTGTTTAATTATACGTATCTACGGTTATATTCATTTATCAATATGTGCATACATATGGACACAGACATATATTCATATATTCATATATGTGTATATATATATATAAACATATATATATAAAACACATTTACCTATCCATACAACACAATCTATCTATCTACACAACGCACACATCTCTCCATCTATCAACACCACACATCTATCTATCTATCTATTTATCTACACAACACACAGCTATATCTAACTACTCACCGATCTACATAACACAGACACACACACACAAAACCACGTACATAACCAGCCGATATAAACACACTTTTTCGTCACCAGCCCAAAGGAATACACAACAGCACCTATTTCTTACAACACGCCAATCACAGAAAAAACGAAGGGGGGGGGGGGACACCTACAAAATAACAATGATTGAGTAACGTGTTTGTGGAGACAGCGAGAGACAATTTTGGTCGTTTTGAGCAAAAGAAAGTATTGTTTTTTTTTCACTCTTTACCATATGTCCATTTCCTTTGGGTCAACGAGAAAGCTGAGGAGGAAGGGGCCGGGGGCGTGTGTATGTGTGTATGTGTGTGTATGTGTGTATGTGTGTGTATGTGTGTGTATGTGTGTGTATGTGTATGTGTATGTGTATGTGTCTGTGTGTGTGTGAGAGATAGAAAGAAAAAGAAAGT
>NC_061825.1:38358894-38361394 GCF_019202785.1 Penaeus chinensis
CGCGTTTTTAGCTTTACGCGCGCGCGCGTGTGTATACATATATACATATATGCACACATACACATACAAATACATATACAAATATGTATATACATACACATATACATGTGCATACATATATACATGTTTATATGCATGTATATATATCCATATATATGTGTATATATATATAAATATGTATACATACATACATAAGTATGTATGTATGTATGTATGTATGTATGTATGTATGTATGTATGTATATCCTATTTCGGCCGCATCATCAAAAACAGCTGGTCACCAAACCTGCGCTATGATTGCACTTCCTCTTCCTCCTCCTCCTCCTCCTTCAAGCTCCGGTGGATGAGAGAGAGAGAGAGAGAGAGAGAGAGAGAGAGAGAGAGAGAGAGAGAGAGAGAGAGAGAGAGAGAGAGAGAGAGAGAGAGGGAGAGAGAGAGAGAGAGAGAGAGAGAGAGAGAGAGAGAGAGAGAGAGAGAGAGAGAGAGAGAGAGAGAGAGAGAAACAATAATTTGCGTCCATGCCGTCTGCCCCTGTCTATGGGAACGTCCGTGGAATGAAAGCCAGCAGAGACCAAGCCACGTATGGTGGTGATGGTGATAATGGTGGTTATGTTAGCCTAAAGGAGCGATGGTATTGGATAGTCAATAATACTAAAATATATGATAGCGATATATAATTATAATAATTATAACAATGATGATGATGATGATGATGATGATAATAACAACAATTCTCCTATAACAACACCAGTAGCCATCCCATAAGGTCGTTTATCTCCGTTTTATCAATGGGCAGATGAGCTTTATCATGCAACAGATCGCCGGCACATGACTATGGCGAGAAGAGGGGGGGGGGGGGGGGGAGTCAGAGGCAGACATGTAAATAGAAACTTTGTGGGGAGATTCTGAACGTGTAAAATGTTGAAGACTTGGAGTGACAGAATCATGACATAAGTGGATGACTTAATAACACCCGTTCTCGTTAGGGAGCCTTGGTTTGTGTGTGTGTGTGAGGGGGGGGGCGGGGGGGGGGGGGGGTTGTGCGTGCGTGACTGCGTGCGTGCGTCCGTCCGTGTGTGTGTGTATGCGCGCGTGTGTGTTTTGGTGTATATTGTATGTGTATTCATATCTACCTTATATATATCTACCATCTGTTAACATTATTACTATTACTGAGTGAGTCAATGAGTGTGTGCTCGCGTAAGTAATCAATTATACATAGGCCTATAAAACTTCTATAAAACAGACCCACCACACAGAATCACACAAACTAACTTAAATCACACAAACATGCACAGACACAAACTCTCCTATATTTACTAACACAATTAATACAAGAGACTCATAATGACTAATCTCTTCTTTTCCATTCTTCTGTGATAATTAATTTTATAAAGTTATGAATGCCAAAAAGGGAGAAAATATTTCAGAATTGAAGGGATTTTGATTCTAACTACGTAGGGGGGGAGAGGAATTTAGGAGAGGAAGGGAGGGATTGATATGAAGGAGGAGGAGGAGGAGGAGAGGAGGAGGATGGAGAGAGGAGGAGGAGGAGGAGAATGGGTGAGGAGGAGGAGGAGGAGAAGGATGGGAGAGGAGGAGAAGGATGGGAGAGGAGGAGGAGGAAAAGTAGAGGGAGAAGAGGAGAGGAGGATAAGGAGCTGAGGAAGAAAAGGAGGAAGTGGAGAGTGTAGGAAGAAAAGAATAAGAGAAAGAGGAGAGATGGGGGGAGGAAAAGAAGAGGAAGAGGAGAATGAAGGAGGAAACGGAGAAGAGGAAGACGGAGAGAGGAGTAGGAAGGGGGTAAACAGGAAAAGAAGAACGAAAGGCGAAGGGGAAGGGGGCAGAGGAAGACGATTATAAAGAGGAAGGAAGAGGGAAGAAAGAGTTTTAAAAAAAATAATTAAATTAAACCAGAAAAAAATAAAGCCATATATAATATCTCTCTATTTATACCTACTATACAAAATTCTCATCTAAAACTAACCTGAAAAAATATATATATATATGTATAGCCTAAAGAGCTTTTCTCAAGTCGCCTTTTATATAATTACGTTCATCCGCATTGAATATTATTTCCGGAAGAGACACCGGGTAAACGATGAGCTTCCGTCAGGGTGAACCATTTCACCCTACTTCATGACGGCTTGTGTGTGTGTGTGAAAATGTGTACGTCTGTATGTGTTACGGTATGTATGAATGTGTATCACTCACACATTAATACGTGTTAGTATATTAGTATCGTCATTTACACTATAATCTCTCTCTCTCTCTCTCTCTCTCTCTCTCTCTCTCACACACACACACACACACACACACACACACACACACACACACACACACACACACACACACACACATACACACACACACACGCACACGCACACGCACACGCACACGCACACACACACACACATCTAAGCGCAAAATTATATACACAATCACCCCATTAACCGCACATATACAATCCCTCCTCGAAGATAAAACAAAACAAAATAAA
>NC_061825.1:38366394-38368894 GCF_019202785.1 Penaeus chinensis
ACATACATATTAACAATCACACATTATCTCTCTCTCTCCCTCTCCCTCCCTCTCCCTCCCTCTCCCTCCCTCTCCCTCTCCCTCCCTCCTTTCGCGCTCTAAATTTCCCATGGAATGTAAAATGCTACTTATTTTTCTCGGAAATCGTGTAAGAAAAAAATAAAAAAAACGAACATCTATTTCATTTTATTTTTTATTAGACTTGTATCACATTATAAACGATTGTCTTGTATAATGTGTTCATTTTATGCTTAATAGAGTTAACGCTCGAAAGACGTGGGTTTATACGATAGTTTGGATGATTATATATACGTGTGTGTGTGTGCGGGGCGTGTGTGTGTGTGTGTGTGTGTGTGTGTGTGTGTGTGTGTGTGTGTGTGTGTGTGTGTGTGTGTGTGTGTGTGTGTGTGTGTGTGTGTGTGTGTGTGATAGAGAGAGAGAGAGATAGCGAGGGAGGTAGGGAGGGAGGGAGAGAAGGAGAGAGAGAGAGAGAGAGAGAGAGAGAGAGAGAGAGAGAGAGAGAGAGAGAGAGAGAGAGAGAGAGAGAGAGAGAGAGAGAGAGAAAGAGAGAAAGAGAGAGAGAGAAAGTGAAAATAATAAAATAAGGAAATATTTAACATGATTTAATATGTCGATAAGAAATTTAAAAACGGTTTGTTATACATATATCTACTTTGTATACTGATCATTAGGATCCACCTAGAAAGATAAATATGCAAATGTAACGATAATAAGACGTAATGTACTGGCGATAATGATGATTATAGCATTATTAAATATGATAATTTTGTTAGGGATAATACCAATTATGGTAACAATAATACTGATAGTAATAGTGGTAGTGATGATATGAATAATGAAAATGATTATAGGACAATAATAGTAGTGATAAAGATATTAGTAAAAAAAAAAAAAAAAAAAAAAAACATGATGAGAATCATGATAGTGATATTAAAAAACACAGTAATATCAACAAAAAAACGATGTTCATAGTGATCATAAACATCGTGAGGTTTACATTAGTAGTAACAGTGGTTACAGAATAAGTATTGATTGTTACAAATACGGTAATCTGTAATAATAATGGTGATGATAACAATGCCGATGGTGATGATGCTTCCGTGATTGTTAGTGATATAACTAATTACTACTACATCTAATATTGTACCGATAACAAATGATAACAGTTGATATAAGCCTAAGACATATGACATGATTTTCACCTTTTCATCTCTCCTTCTCTGATTCCCTTTTCCTCAGCCCCATTTTATATTTTCTTCCATTCCTTTCTTTCTTTCTTTGTCGGTAACAGCTCATCCAATCAACTTCACACTCGACTCGGCACTTCATTGGGTCAAGAGCAGTTACTGGCCGATACACCTGTCGTGTTTCATCATCTTAGTGTTCGACTCAACAAATTTTATAAATTTTGTGATTCATAGTCAAATTGCGTTTGTTATGTAAGAAATAGATATGATGTATTTGCATAATAACACCCACACCCACACACACGTACATATATGTAAATGTGCGTGTGTGTGTGTGTGTGTGTGACATGCACGCATATATAACCACACACCAAACAAAAAATTAAATTCATCATCATCACCAAATACATTTTGCTCACTAGAACCCCCCCCCCTCCTCTTATCCCTCCCCCTCCTCCCTCCCTTCAAAAAAAAAAAAAAAAAATACCAATATGATGCGTTTCTCTTTGAAAATTATTTTATGCCTCACTTTCTCACTCTCTCTTCCGCACTTAAGGAGTTAATTGCCTGTTAAACCACCGATTGTACACGCCGTTAAGTGAGAGACGGGAAACTGGAGGTGCGATCCTTGGCTGAGGAAAGAAAAATCGGTTTCCTTGATGTGGGATTCGATTGTCTTCAGCCGTGACGCGTCGGGTGTCGGGGGGGGGGGGGGGCGTGTGCATAGGCCTATGGATATTTGGATGTATGTGTATATGTACATCTATGTACATATATTCATACGTTAATACATACATATGGACATACACATACATGCATGCGTATATATATATGTATATCAGTCTATATTTATGTATATATATATATCTATAGCTATCTATCAATCTATATCTATATATATATCTATCTATCGATCTATTCTATATCTATATATCTATATAAATATATCTACACATATGTTTCGAGAATTTAAATGGATAGGTAAATAGATAAATGGATGGAGAGAGATTGATCTGTGCATGTGTGTGTGTGCATTTTTGGTTGTGTATTTGCATTTACACGCAATCCGTTTGTGTATACATACGATACGACACTCACTCACACTTATACACAATATACTGTACATTTTCTCTCTCTCTCTCTCTCTCTCTCGCTCCCTCCCTTTCTCTCTCCCTTTACACACACACACACACACACACACACACACACACACACACACACACACACACACACACACACGCACACACACGCATATGTATATATAAAACAACACAAAATCAACTTTCGTTTTT
>NC_061825.1:38376394-38378894 GCF_019202785.1 Penaeus chinensis
ATAATAATAATGCTGATAATAATAATGATAATAATAATCATAATAATAATAACACAAATGATAGTAATAATAATAATAATGACAATGATGATAATAATATTGAGTTACAATAATAATGATAATAATGATAACACAAAGCACGTGAATAAAACCTAATCTTTTCACTTTCTTCCCTTTTACTTACCGGCAGATACTAATTATCAATAAAAAAGCGAAAAGAGATGGCTTTAGAACAGAACACCTGTGGAGGAATCAATTGCAATGTAGCATGCTTTATAGACACTAAACTCTATTACGGCAAGCACTGTTAAAACATCATATTCCCAAAACCATTATTATTATCATTGTTATTATCATTGTCATTATTATTATTATTATTATTATCATTATTATTATTATCACCATTAAACCTATCATAATCCCATATCTCACTCAATATCATTATTAGTAAATTATCTTTATTATCAAAATATCATCATCGTTATCAAATCTCTTGTAATAAATATCACTCTCAATACCATTATTATTATTAGATTATCTTTATCATAAAACTACCCTTATCATTATTAAATTATCACCAAACTACTATAATTATTTTTAGATCGTCATTAGCATTAAATTTTCATCCACAAATCTCTCATTGGCTTTAATCCCATTCTTAATATAATCTCAATCTCAATTTGCCATTACCATCATTATCAAACCACGATCATCATTATCAAATCATTATTATTAAATTATAGTTGTTATCAAACCGTCATTATCATCAAATCTCACACTCCTTTACTTGTTACAGAAGAAAATTTTGAAATTCATTCTTCGATATTTACTATTGACTGTGAAAAAACTCACTATTCACGCTTTCAATAACAAATCTATTATTATGTAGAAAAGATATGAATGAGAATTAATATCTTGCCAATACAAGAGACGTATTAAACCGGTTTCGATTACATCTTCGCCAAAAATACATGCATTTGTGACGAAGGTATAATCGAAACCGGTCAAATATATCTCTCGCATTGTGAAAATATTCATTCTCGTTCATACCTTTTCTATATTTGTCAGCATGAATACGGCTCACCCTTGTTTTGGTATTGTTATGATCACGAGTGCTAAGATGGGCCTTATATTTTACGTTAATTTGATGCTTTTATTTTGATAACTTAATTTGATCTAGTTATGATGTCTGTGTTATCATTATCATTATTGTTATCATTGCTGCTGTTGTTATTACTATAGGCATTCTATCAATTTTGCATTAAATTATTGTTATTGTTATTACCATTATTATCATTGTTATTATCATTCTTTTTAACATTATTGTTACTATTATCATCATTGTTGCATTGTTACCATTATCATCATTGTTGACGCTATCAATTACCATTATTATTATTATTACTATATTTATCATTATCATCATTATCAGCAATTAATATAATTATCACCGTTATCTCTATTATCATTACTTTCCTTATTTTCTTATTATCACTGTTATTAGATTGTTATTATCCTCCTCATCTTCATTATCTTCATCATCATCATTATTGTTCTTTCTCTTATTTACTTTCATTATCATTAGTATTATTATCATTAATGCTACCCTTAACGATGGATATTCTACATCTGAATGTAAAGATAACCTTACAAATACATAGAGAGATGGAATAAATTTAAATGAAAAATACTTGTAGATAGAAGTCTTCAATTTAATTCTATGTACGCAAATACCCACACATACACATACGCACAAAGACAAAGACAAATACACACACAACCAACCAAACAAATAAACAAACACACACACACACACACAACCACGAGAAACAAAACAAAACCAAGCAAAACAAAGAAACAAACAAACATTAAAGCAACAATGCCCACCGGCCTGCAACGAGCAACAACAAAAGCAATCATGCAAGCGACCGTGCGTGTCTGGAGAGTCCGCCTATCGCCACAGCCGCTTTAAGTCTGCCCGTTCCGGCGAGACACACCGAACCTGCCTCCGCTATGAGATGCCATGAGTCTATTTCTGCGATCGCTTTTTAACTCTCACGTACCTTCGTCTCATGTTAAACGAGTGATTGCGGAGCTGCCTTTCGTTTCGTTTTTATTATTTGAGGAGTGTGTTGTTGTAGTTTTTTTTTCTTCTTCCCAAAAGGGATTAGGAAGGGAGTGCGTCAGGTAGTTGGGAGAAGTTCGTGTAGTGTCGAGAGGAATTTCTTGCTGACGTCATGGGTTTGCCTGCTAGTCGCGCCAGACAGCCAAGTCGTGATACTCATGCGACCCAATGACACTCGCAGTCACCGCGGGGAGATGTTTACAAGCAAAAATGTCCTTTAGGAGCAAATTGGAGTCCTTTACTTTTGTAGAAGGGGGAGGGCATTTTATTCAATGATTCTTTATGTTTATGGGTGGAATAGGAACCCCATTTTTCCTATTTCAGATAAGGGAGGGGAGGAGGGGACGAGGGGAGGGGAAGTCGGCTGATCAATGA
>NC_061825.1:38398894-38401394 GCF_019202785.1 Penaeus chinensis
CTCCATCTCTCTTCCTCTCTTCCTCCCGCTCTCTCTCTTTCTCTTTCTCTCTCCATCTCTCTTCCTCTCTTTCTCCCTCTCTCTCTCTTTCTTTTTCTCTCTCCATCTCTCTTCCTCTCTTGCTCCCGCTCTCTCTCTTTCTCTTTCTCTCTCCATCTCTCTTCCTCTCTTTCTCCCTCTCTCTCTCTTTCTTTTTCTCTCTCCATCTCTCTTCCTCTCTTGCTCCCTCTCTCTCTCTCTCTCTAATCTCTTGTTATCACCCATGTAAAATTCCGTCCGATCACATTTCTTTCATGCAATTCACACTTTCGTTTTTGCACATTAAATAGTAATAAAATAGTAATAAAATGAATCGGAATGATATATATAGAATGACTCGCTTCTCATAGAACTTGATAATGCCTGAGCGATTTATGCAACAACTTTAAATTTGTCATAATCATCATGAGATGTAATAGTGTGGATACTGGATTACGGCGAGAATATGTGTATCATTGGATGATCCGGTGAAAACACACACGCGCGCGCGCGCACACACACACACACACACACACACACACACACACACACACACACACACACACACACACACACATGCACACACAAACACACACACACAATCACACACACACACACATACATATATATGTATATATATATATGCGTGTGTGTGTGTGTGTCTTTTTCTAATTGTTCTTAATATGGATAGTTCATGTTGCTGAGTATACTGGCAGAGGAACATGCATTCTTGGCCGCAGATAGATAGATAGATAGATAGATAGATAGATAGATAGAGAGAGAGACGGATACAGAGAAAGAGACAGACAGAGAGAGAGAGAGAGAGAGAGAGAGAGAGAGAGAGAGAGAGAGAGAGAGAGAGAGAGAGAGAGAGAGAGAGAGAGAGAGAGAGAGAGAGAGAGAGAGAGAGAGAGAGAGAGAGAGAGAGAGAGAGAGAGAGAGAGAGAGAGAGAGAGAGAGAGAGAGAGAGAGAGAGAGATACAGATAGCAGGGGAGAGAATGAGAGAGACAAGAGGCAGAGACATCGAGAGAGTGAGACAGAGAGACCAGGAGCCAGGGAGAGAATGAGAGAGACAAGAGGCAGATGCATCGAGAGAGTGAGACAGAGAGACCAGGAGCCAGGGAGAGAATGAGAGAGACACACAGAGACAGAGACACATAGAGAGGCCGAGCGAAACAGTCTTCTACGCGGTAAAGATAACTGTAGTTGGAGCATCATGAGAAAAATAAGAACTGCTTTGTCATAATACGAAATCTGAGAAGAATGTGGTTATGTGTACAGTTAATCTGATTATAAGTCTATATAATATATATGTAATAAATCTTACATCATTGGTCATTCGGCTTCAGCCAGTATTGATACCATTATTGATGAAAAAAATAAATATTATTATCATGGTTATTGTCCTTATAGTTATAATAAGAACTGATATTGTCACTGTCCTTACAATTACAAATATTCCTGTTGCTATTAATATCATCATAATTCGTGCTTGATTATATAACAAAAATAATCGTCTAACCTTCTTCGTTGTTCTTTATTTTTATATTATTGACAAGTTTAATTCCTCTTCTTAATGATTTTTCCTGACTATAGATTTTTTTTTTAAGAATTAAATCGTATGGATTAATTTAGTCTAAAGAGTTACTTTTCTTTTTTTTTTGAATCCGCGAATTCTCCACTTATGATACAAATCTACTAATCATACTAAAATAAAACTTATTCTGTAAAATTTAGTAATTCTACAAAATCTACTCATTGTACTTAATCCATTAATCCACGAATGTAAATAAACCTAGCAGCCTTACTGAATCCACTCTTACTAAATGCACGAATTCTACTCATCCACTAATGCATACAAAAAAGAAAACAGCGATTTCTACTAAATCTAAAATTTCTCATAAAAATCCCATAACTCTTACGAAACCGACCAGTCCACGAATCCGAATGAATCCCGATGGATCAACCAAGCCCCAGTAAAGCCTCGCTATCGCCATCGCTTCAGAGTCGAAATATCCCGACGTCGTCTTGTTTATAGCGACGGAGAATTCCCACCGACTCGCTTCGCTGGGTCGCCAGTTTCACACGTCTCGGAACCAATTTTCGAATCTGCGGCTTTTTCTCGAGCGCTGTTTCGCTTGTGGTTTCGGAAAGCTTCGGGTTGCTTCGAGCCCGAGAAGTTTCGGGCGAATCAGTGTGTGGGGCGAATTAGCTTTGGGCGAATAAGTGTGATGGGCGAATTAGTTTTTAAGGCGAATTAATGAGTTGGGCGAATTGAGGACGCTTCCCAGGAGCTGTGTGTGGAAGGTGCATTTACTTTGTTTAAACACTCGTGACGGAGTTTACAGGTTAGAAAACGCGCGCGTGTGTGTGTACAACACACAAACACAACTATATGTCTATATCGATATATATATATATTTATATATATATATATATATATATATATATATGCACATACACACACATACACGCATATAT
>NC_061825.1:38413894-38421394 GCF_019202785.1 Penaeus chinensis
GCAACAGAGTTTGCAATTGATCATGCGCAAAGAATGTCTATTATGACCTTATTTCACTGGAATGATGCGTATTGTGATTATGAATTATCTTTTTAGTTATTTCGTGGTGAAAGAAGGTCAAATATTGTGTTATTTTTCTAGTTTATCTAAAGGTTATATTAATGCTTGGTTTAATATTAATGTCTCGTTTGTTAGGTAGTGTAATCCAACTCACACGCGCACACACACACACACACACACACACACACACACACACGGACATATACTTACACACACGCGCATACACACCCACACACACACACACACGGACGTATACGTACACACACACACACGCACGCACACACACACACACACACACACACACCGACACATACCCACACCAACACAAACAAACACGCCCACCCACCCCCACACTCACAATCACCCCCCCCCCCCTCCCATCCCCTATAACCCACCCACACACAGAACAAATCTCACTCTACACGTATCTATACAACTCACACTATCCTCTTTCTATAACAACCTCTGATCTCATTCCTACAAACGCATAATCTGTTCCTTTCATTAGCCGACATCATGTGCAATTCATGAGAAGATGACGGGGCAATACAGTGTTATTTCATTCCCTTGCCTCTTTGGTTGTAACTCGATGATATAAAGGATTTATTTTTCAGATTTTTTTGTTTTTTTTATTGTCTTTTTTCTTTTTTTTCCTTAATTTATAATTATATTTTTCATTTTCTTTTATCTTGTTTATATTTTTATTTTTTTTTAGGCATAATTACATTCACAAATATACACATAGGCATAAATACAAGACACACACAAACTCAGTTTCACCCACACCCAACTTACAGACACTCACACACGCACACAGTTACACCTACATCCAACTTGCAACCCCCCCCCCCCCCCCTACACGCATATGCACACAAAAAACACACACACACACTTAAAAATATATTCATATATAGAATATATATATATAAGTATATATCTATATATAAATACAGATATATACAAGATACAGATATATAAATATATATATACAAACATACATACATACATATATATATATATATATATATATATATATAATATATCAAACGGATCAAACATCTTATCCAGTCTTATCATGTGATATCACGATGCTGATACTAATGCGTGTTCTGTTAATCTTGTTCTTTATTTGAAGGAAAATGTTCCTGAAAGAAATATTCATAACGCATGATCTGATCTCTGATCACACACACACATACACACATAGCATGATGGAGAGAGAGAGAGAGAGAGAGAGAGAGAGAGAGAGAAAGAGAGAGAGAGAGAGAGAGAGAGAGAGAGAGAGAGAGAGAGAGAGAGAGAGAGAAAGACCGAGAGACAGAGAGAAAACAGGGGGAGACTTACCCCCTACACACACACATACACATACATATACACACACAAATATATCCTCATGACATCCTCCACGTTATAAATACACCAAAACGTCTGTCGATGGCGCTGAAATGCAACGAGAAGAGGCAGTGCTTGAGCGATGGTATCTGAATGCCTGCAGTTGCAAGCAAGCAGCTGTGATGGCATTTATTGCATATCATGTCACCCGTGGAAATATGCAGAGGCTCACCAAGCACGCACACGCACGCAGGCAAGTTAAACAGAACGATTTGCAAGCGGGATTTATATTCGTACGTGATTTTTGTGTTGTGGAATGAATATATTTGTATGATGGATATGTGCGTAAGTCAGAGATAGAAAAAAAGAAAAAAGATAAATAAACTCAAATACACGTACACAGACACGTCGAGAGAGAGAGAGAGAGAGAGAGAGAGAGAGAGAGAGAGAGAGAGAGAGAGAGAGAGAGAGAGAGAGAGAGAGAGAGAGAGAAAGAGAGGAAGAGAGAGAGAGAGAGAGCAGAGAGAGGAGAGAGAGAGAGAGAGAGAGTGAGAGAGAGAGAGAGAGAGAGAGAGAGAGAGAGAGAGAGAGAGAGAGAGAGAGAGAGAACCTTCATTGCCTCCTTCTGGAGTTTTCATTTTTATCAGCATTATCATTATCCTCATCCTCATCATTATCATTATTATTTTCGTTACCATCCTTATTATTTCTATCAATATCATAATTATCATTATCATCGTTATAATTTTTTTTCTTGTTAAAGCACTTCTTTGCCTTCCGCTGGACAAAAAAGTAACACACTGCATTGCGTGTTTCGTAAACATGCAATGGCATCATATGAGAAAATATAAACAGGGAGAGAGAGAGAGAGAGAGAGAGAGAGAGAGAGAGAGAGAGAGAGAGAGAGAGAGAGAGAGAGAGAGAGAGAGAGAGAGAGAGAGGGGAAGAAGGAAGGAAAGGAAGAGAGAAGGAGAGGCTAATAATTGTTTTTTTTTTTTTTTTTTCATTTCCTTTCGTTTATTTAGTTTATTATTACTTCTCTATATTACTTCCTTTAATTATTCTCTTCTTGTCTGTTCCCTATTGCAATTTCACTCAATCATTCTCCCTCTCTTTATAATTATCAATATTGCTCTTATCTTATCTCTTCTACCGTTTTTCTTCCCTTCTTTCTAATTCCCTTTCCGTTATTACCAAAGACCCTTTAACATAAAGATCCACAAACAGATCCTACAATAAAATACGAAATAATGATAAAGTAAGAAATATAGTAATAATGATAAAGTAAGAAATATAATAATAATGATAAAGTATGAAATAAAGCATAATATAAAGATAAGAAAAAATATACTCTAATAAAGACATCAATGAACAATGGAATGATACAAATAAGTGATAATTCTCCCAGGCAAGGAATCAAACCTTTGCCGCTCCAGGTGTGACCCGGAATGATCAATAACTAATCATACAACATATAAACCAATGCAAACAAGGAGAGGGAGAGAGATGGAGAGGAAGAGATAAGGAGGAATAAAAGGAAGAAGAAAAGGGAAGGAGAGGAATAAGGTAACAGTGGAAAAAGTGGAAAGAGGAAAGGAGTAAGGAGATAGGGAGAGGGAGAGGGAAGGAGAGGGAGAGAGATGGAGATGAAGAGATAAGGAGGAATAAAAGGAAGAAGAAGAGGCAGGGAGAGGAATAAGGTAACAGTGGAAATAGTGGAAAGAGGAAAGAAGTAAGGAGATAAGGAGAGGGAGAAGGAAGGAGAGGGAGAGAGAAGGAAAGGAAAAAGGAAGTAGAAGTGGGATGGAGAGAAAGAAGGAGGGAGTGGAAAAAAATAGAAAGCCACAGGTAAGGAAAGAAGAAAGGGGAATGGAAAGGAGTGGAAGGAGAGGTATCAAATACTCCATTCGTTATCTTTGTAGTTTTAAGCCTTCTAGAAAAAAAAAAAAAAAAAAAAATATATATATATATATATATATATATATATTGACGAAAAAACACGTTCGTTGTAAGTCATTAAAATACGTCAAGGTATAAAGAGTTTCGTGATACTGAAGGCAGACATAAGTGGAAATCGTCTGAGGCTGCAGAAAAGCCACACCAAGGACTGTTTTGCATAATTGATTTTATTTTATAGTTTGCTGTGTTACCGCTAAAATTGTATGATAATAATAATGATAAAAAAATATATGAAGTAAATAAAATGCTGACTATAAGATCGTTTCTGATACATACCATAAAAAAAATATTCAGAATGGATTAAATTAGTATGAATTTCAACCACCAGGTGGCTCTCAACAATAGCCTATCTTTATATTTTAAGATCTTTGCCTATTATCCTCTCTCTTCCACTCATCTCGTCTACTTCGGTCACTCCCTCCCTCTCTAATTATTCTTCCTCTCCCTGAATTATTCCTTCCTTTCCTCTTTCTCTTTATCACTCTTCGTATCCCCCTCCCCGCCCCCCGCGTATTTGAGAGCCACAGAGCATGTCATTCTCCCGACCTCTTTCATGTAACTCGAAATCGAGACTGACTAAAATCATCCTCTGTGAAGGTACTAACCCCCCCCCCCCCCCGCCCTCTCGTTATTCGCACCGCAGACCCGAGCTCATAATGACACACGGCCGCGGGGAAAATAACGCATATTCAATGGCGGGAAATTCGGCTTTGGAAAATGAGATCCTTTGATTATTATTATTACTGTATTATTATTCCTTTTTTGCGGTTGTTTTATGCGAATTTGATGTTGCTGGTATTGCCTTTTTCATATCGTTTGGATTGTTATTTTTAATATTGTTATTATTATTAATATTATTATTATCATTATCAGTATTATACTATTTTATTCTTATCATATTCTTATTATTATTGTTGTTATTATTGTTATTATTATTACTATTATTATTATTGTTATTGTTATAGTTATTATTAATATTATTATTATTATTATTATTATTGTTGTTATTATTTTTATTGTTATTAGTATTATTATTTTCAATATTTCTTTTATTATAATTATTTATATTATTATTATTATTATTATCATTATTATTATTATTATTATTATTATTATTACTATTATTATCAATTATTATTAATATTGATTATTACTAATTATGGAAAAGGAAGATGAAAATATTTATATTATCGCCCCCTGTATTTGGATAATTATAGAAGTACAGATAATTAGACTTTACTTTATCTTTATATTTCTATTGTTTATTTGTTCCTTTATTTTTTTCGCATTATTGTAACTGTTATTCTTATCATTAGTATTATTAATATCACTGTTATGAACATTGCTACTAATTATATCATTACTTTTTCCGTCCTTATTATCATTCTTATTCTTCTTATTATTTTCATTATTATTATTATTATTATTTTCATTATCATAATAATTATTATTGCTAATACTAATATTAATATTATTATTATTGTCATTATTACTATTATTAATATTATTATTAATATCATTATTATTATTATTGTTGTTATTAATATTATCATTATCATTATCATCACAAAAAACATCATCATTATCATTATTATCATTATTAGTAGGAATCGTGGATATTACGTGGAATAAAGAAGTATTTCTCTTTCTCTCCCTCACCCACTTCCTTCTACCTTTCAGCTCCTCATTTCCATTTCCTTTCCTTCTCCCTTCCCTTCTCCTTCTACCTTTCAGCTCTCCAATTCGTTTTCCTTTTCCTCTCCCTTTCCTTCTCCCTTTCTCCATCCCTCTACCTTTCGGCTCTCTATTGTTTCCCCTTTCCCTCTCCCTTATCCCCGTTTCCCTTCTTCCTTTTCCTTTCCCTCTCCCTTTCTCCCGCCTTCTACCGATCGGCTACCCAATTCCTTTCCCTTTCCCTCTCCTTCTCTTTCTACCTTTCTTTGCCCGCTCTTATTCCCAAATATTCCTTCACTTCCTCCTTCCCCCTCACTTTAAGCCCCACGTCTGCCTCTTCCCACTCCCTCACCTTATCGCTCCCTTTTCCTCTTCTCTCCCTCTTCCATCTCTCGTTTTTTTTTTTTTTCTGCATCCTCTCTCTTTTCTCTTTCCCTTTCTCCTTTTCCCGATTTAAGTCCTCCGTTTCCCCTGTGTTTCCGCCTCCCCATCTCCCTTTACTTTTTAAAATTCCTCCTCCTCCCTCTCTCTTCGCTGTTACATAGACTATGAGACTATGACCTTAAAGTAAATTTTCTTTCTTTCTTTCTCCCGCTCTCCCCTTTCTTCTTCCCCTTCCCCTCCTACTTTCATTTCATAGCAACAATAATGATAATAAGAACAATATTAACAATAATGATAATAACAGAGTTAGAATGAAATGAAATTGTCCTGGGATCATAGCATAAAGCACGCGCATATGTAAATTCTTGGACAACCCCATTTTACTCCATTATGGATTGATTTTATGTTCGCAGTCACATGGAATATGAATCCAAGCTGAATGTAAACAATCATCCTGAAAATAAATACATAATTATTTTTATAAAATTCCTTTCCTTTCTCTCTCCCTATGTTTGACAGAATTTCCGGCATAAAATATAAGCGTGACAGATGGCCGCGGGCGAACAGAAGCAGACCTATACTGTCATTATTATCAATGTGTTGAGTATCATTGACATCAGTACTATTGGTTTTTGCCATTGTTATATTAATATCTTTAGATTACTGGTATATAGATATATGGTTTTGTCATCTCTATTACTATCTTTACTATCGTAATAATAATTATACTGATAACGACAATGAAACTAATAAAGGCGAAAATTGCGCTACTACTACCACTGCTTAAGTAATAATACAGTAGTAAACAGAGGTAAACAGGATGAAATATTGATACCTTCTTATGCATGTACTAAATTACACTAAAATGGTGCAGGTACGCAGTAATTACAGTATTTAACGGCCGGAAAACATTAGGAAAATTGAAGCTGAAAAAGAGGAAGGTAGTTTACAGTCATTATATTTCTTTTCTTATACTTTTAAAGGCATTTATCGGCTTCGAATATACATATATAAGTATAAGTAAATAAACAGATTCATAAATAATAAATATATGTATATATATGAGAGAGAGAGAGAGAGAGAGAGAGAGAGAGAGAGAGAGAGAGAGAGAGAGAGAGAGAAAGAGAAAGAGAAAGAGAGAGAGAGAGAGAGAGAGATGGCGTGGATAACTACAATCGGAAAGAAAATAATAAAATAGCAAAAAAAAAACAAATGATCAATTATGTTTTTAGCCAAAAAACTAATCAAAGAACGAAGAAAAAAAATATAATTCAGAAAAATAACAGAAGCAGAAGCAAACAAAATACACAAACGACTGATAAAACAAGAAAAAAAAAAAAATATAACGAGTCATTACATAAAAAGTAACCAACTCAGTGGTCATTTTAACAAGATACGGACTTCCTTTATGATTTAGTCGTAACATCAAAATCCGCTACGTTAAGGAAATGAAAAAAACTAAAAAAACGACGATTACCATAAGGGAATTTTAGGTCAGTCCCCCCTGCGGTCAGCTCTGGATTCGCACGCACCCTGAAGCCCGTTTTCTGTTTATGCAAGAGAGGAAAAAAAGTGAGAGAGGGAGAGGGAAGGAGAGGAAGAGGAAGAGAGGAAGAGGAAGAGAGGAAGTGGAAGAAGATGAGGAAGAGGGAAGGAGAGAAAGAAGAAGATGAGGAAGAGGGAAGGAGAGAAAGAAGATGAGGAAGAGGGAAGTAGAGGAAGACAAGAAGAAGATGAGGAAGAGGGAAGGAGAGGAAGAGGAAGAGAGGAAGAGGAAGAAGATGAGGAAGAAGGAAGGAGAGAAAGAAGAAGATGAGGAAGAGGGAAGGAGAGGAAGAGAAGAAGAAGATGAGGAAGAGGGAAGGAGAGGAAAAGAGGGAGGGGAAGAGGGGGAGGAGGGGGGGAGGAGGAGGAGGAGGAGGAGAGAGAGAGAAAGAGAGAGAAAGAGAGAGAAAGAGAGAGAAAGAGCGAGAGCGAGAGAGAGAGAGAGAGAGAGAGAGAGAGAGAGAGAGAGAGAGAGAGAGAGAGAGAGAGAGAGAGAGGGAGAGGGAGAGAGAAGAGGGTACGAAGAAAAGACGGAAGAGAAGGGAG
>NC_061825.1:38431394-38433894 GCF_019202785.1 Penaeus chinensis
TATCTTCTGTATTTCCTGGGTTTTATAAGGCCTTTCAACGAGGAGTTCGGTTTGCGGAGTTGGATCAATTTTTATTTCTTATTTTCGGAGCGGATCGAATTTCTGTCTTTTCCCGATCGGCGATTTTCATTTTCATTTTTTTTTTTTTTTGTGGGCGGGTGTGGGGGGGGGGGGGTTATATCCTGTATCTCTGGTAGATGTGATTAATTAATTTCGTTTTATTTGCCTTTCTTTGTCCGCCTGTTTAGTTATCTATCTGTCTGTCTATTTGTCTAACTGTCTCTCTATTTGTCTGTCTATCTGTCTTTCTGTCTATCTATCTATTTATCTATCTATCGGTCTGTCTATCTATCTGTCAATCTATCTATCTATCTATCCATGTTTGTCTGCCTATATATACCTAGTAAGGAAAGTCTGAGGAAAGTCTAAAAAAAAAAAGGAAAGTGTTTTGCCGAGCGATGCATGGCGGTTCGCTTCCACAAACGACCGAACGAGGTGATTAAAAGGAGGAACAGCACAGGCCTTGTAGTTGTTCGCTTGTTAGCAGTCGTTAAAGGAAGAGCGGTGGAGAATCTCCGTTTATCTTAAGAATTTTAAGCCTTTGGCCATCCAGGAAGGAAGGAAGGAAGGAAAGGAGGAGGGAGAGAGGGAGGGAGGGAGGGAGGGAGGGAAGAAGAAGAAGGAAGGAGGGAGGAATGAAGGAGGAAGGAAGGAAGGAATGAAGGAGGAAGGAAGGAAGGAAGGAAGGGAGGGAGGGAGGGAGGGAGGGAGGAAGGAAGGAAGGAGGGAGTATGAAGGGAAGGAGGAAGGAAAGAAGGAAGGAGGGAGGAATGAAGGAAGGAGGGAGGAATGAAGGAGGAAGGAAGGAAGGAAGAGAGGGAGGAAGGAAGGAAGGAGGAAGGAAGGAGGGAGGAAGGAAGGAAGGAAGGAAGGAAGGAAGGAAGGAGGGAGGGAGGTAGGAAGTAAGGAAGGAGGGAATGAATGAATGAAGGTAGGAAGGAGGGAATGAATGAAATAAGGAAGGAAGGAAGGAGGGAATGAATTGAATTAATGAATGATTGAAGGAAGTAAGAAAAGAAAGCAAGAAAGGAAGGAAGGAAGGAGGAAGGAAGGAAAGAAGGAAGGAAGGAAGGAAGGAGGGAGGGAGGAAGGAAAGGAAGGAAGGAGGGAATGAATGAATTAATGAAGGAAGGAGGGAATGAATGAAGTAAGGAAGGAAAGAAGGAGGGAATTGAATGAATGAATGAATGAATGAAGGAAGGAAGGAAGGGAGGAAAGAAAGCAAGAAAGGAAGGAAGGAGGGAGGAAGGAAGGAAAGAAAGAATGAGGGAATGAATGAAGTAAGGAAGGAAAGAAGGAGGGAATGAATGAAGTAAGGAAGGAAGGAAGGAGGGAATGAAGAAAAGAAAGCAAGAAAGGAAGGAGGGAGGAAGGAAGTAAAAAAGGAAGGAAGGAAGGAATGAGAGAGGGAGGAAGAAGGAAGGAGTTAATGAATAAAAGAAGGAAGGAAGGAGGGAATTAATTGAATGAATGAATGAATGAATGAAGGTAGGAAGGAAGAAAAGCAAGAAAGGAAGATAGGAGGGAGGAAGGAAGGAAAGAAGGAAGGAAGGAAGGAGGGAGGGAGGGAGGGAGGAAGGAAGGAAGGAGGGAATGAATGAAGGAATGAAGGAAGGAGGGAATAAATGAACTAAGGAAGGAAGCAAGGAGGGAATTGAATGAATGAATGAATGAATGAATGAATGAAGGAAGGAAGGAAGGAAGGAAAGAAAGCAAGAAAGAAAGGAAGGAGGGAGGAAGGAAGGAAAGAAGGAAGGAAGGAGGGAATGAATGAATGAAGGAAGGAAGGAGGGAATGAATTGAATGAATGAATTAATGAAGGAGGGAAGAAAAGAAAGCAAGAAAGGAAGGAAGGAGGGAGGAAGGAAGGAAAGAAGGAAGGAAGGAAAGAAGGAGGGAGGGAGGGAGGAAGGAAGGAAGGAGGGAATGAATGAATGAAGGAAGGAGGGAATGAATTGAATGAATGAATGAATGAAGGAAGGAAGGAAGGAAAGCAAGAAAGGAAGGAAGAAGGGAGGAGGGAAGGAAAGAAGGAAGAAAGGAAGGAGGAAGGAATGCATGAACGAGTGAATGAAGGAAGAAAGAAAGAAGGAAGGAAAGAAGGAAGGAAGGAAGAGAGGAATGGGGAAGATAAGGAAATGGGGAAAGAGTGAAGAAAGCAGGGAGGAAGGAAGGGAGGGAAGATGCGGCGGGAAGAGAAGTAGGAATGGAGGAAAGAAAAGAAGAGACGGGAGGAGGAAGAGAGGAGGGAGAGAAGGAAAGAGGAAATGGACAGGAGGGAAATATATAAGGAAGGAAAACAGGAATAAGACGAGAAAGATAAGAAGAAAATAGGAAGAGAACAAGGAAGAGAGGGGGAGAAGAAAGGAGGAGAACAAGGAAGAGAGGGGGAGAAGAAAGGAGGAAGAGAACAAGGAAGAGAGGGGGAGAAGAAAGGAGG
>NC_061825.1:38443894-38453894 GCF_019202785.1 Penaeus chinensis
AACAGAATAAAATTAAAGATAGATAGATAGAAAGACGCCTTAGATAGATAGAGAAATCATGTCATCAAGAGCCTAAAAAAAGATTAAAGATGTAAAAATAGCATAGACAAAAAACAATATATAAAGAATAGATAGATAGGTGGAGCGAGCGAGCAACAGTCTAAAACCGATAGATAGAAAGTAGTGATAGATAGCTATACCGAAAGAAGGATAGATAAAGAGAACGAACGAGGAACAGCCTAGAATAAGAAAGATAAAGGAAGACGAACAAAAAGATAGACAGAAAAACAAACTAACAGCCTAATATTTAAAAAAAAAATAAAAATAAAGATAGCATTGTAGAAGAAATATAAATAGTGAGAGAGAATGAGTGAGAGAGAGAATGAGTGATAAAGAGAATGAGAGAGAGAGAATGAGAGAGAGAGAATGAGAGAGAGAGAGAGAATAAGATAGATAAACAGACAGACAGACAAAAGTATTGCAAAATGCAGACAGCAATATACAAAACACAGACAGGCAGGCACACAGCAATATAGACAAACATACATACATACATACAACACAGAAACAAAAAAAACAGACAGCAGACATACAATATAGAAAAAAAGACAGACAAACAGACAGATAAACAGAGACTAAAGCACAAGAAAATCCCATGCTTGTGGCGCCACCCAACTGACTGAGGCCGAAGGAAGTGCACATGAACTAAAAGGCCGAGTAAATGGGCTGGAAGATGGTGCTTTATCACTACTTAAACGCCCACGCTCATGGCGGGGATCTCATGTCACTCTGGGGTTTCGTGGTGGCGTGGTAGGCGTGGGAAAGAAGGGTGGGGATTGTTGGGAGAGAGGGAGAAGGAGGGAGAGGGGGAGGGAGAGGGATAGGGGGAAGGGGGGAAGGGGAAGGGGGGAGGGAGAATGAGAGGGAGAGGGAGAGGGATAGGGGGAAAGGGGGGGGAGAATGAGAGGGAGAGGGAGAGGGAGAGAGAGGGAGAGGGAGAGGGAGAGGGAGGGAGAGGGAGAGGGAGAGGGAGGGGGAGGGGGAGGGAGGGAGGGAGGGAGGGAGGGAGGGAGGGAGGGAGGGAGAGAGAGAGAGAGAGAGAGAGAGAGAGAGAGAGAGAGAGAGAGAGAGAGAGAGAGAGAGACAGAGTGAGGGGGAGTGTGGGGGGAAGGGAGAGGGAGAGGGAGAGGGAGAGGGAGGGGGGGAGGGAGGGAGGGAGGGAGGGAGGGAGAGAGATAGAGATAGAGATAGAGATAGAGATAGAGAGAGAGAGAGAGAGAGAGAGAGAGTGAGGGGGGAGTGTGGGGGGAAGGGAGAGGGTGAGGGTGAGGGAGAGGGTGAGGGTGAGGGAGAGGGAGAGGGAGAGGGAGAGGGAGAGGGAGAGGGGGAAGGAGAAAGAAATGGTGACCGAACAAATTCACAAAGCAAACATGTAAATAAAATCACTAAGAATACAAAAACATAACTTTCAACAACTACAATAAACGTTTAAAATTACATACGCATGAATGATCATACAAAACACATATAATATAATAGTTTTCCTCAAACATATAAAAGTTTTGTTTAAACTTATTTACAACGAACTGTCTGCTTCAAAGAAAGAAAGAAAGAAAAAAATATCCAGGAAATATGTAATCCACTTTCCATATATCCAAATGATTCAACATTACAACATTTTAAAAATAGGTCAAAATATCCCCAACACTTTCGAACAGGTCCTCAGGTTAAGCTCCTACGTAGTTTCAACTTAACACGTGACTTGGCACATCCCGTGTCCGAATTTATGCATTTGACCTTGACACTTAAAGAGTGTAATAAATTTTCTTCTTCTTATGAGGATGAAGCTAAGATTATGTTATTTTCACGTCCAGAATAATGGTTTTACTTAAATTCTTTTTGTTTCTTCTTTCCTTTGAATTGTTGACTGAACTGCACGCATTTTCGAAAGAGCGAATGATAAAATGATATGATATTAATAAGTGGTATTAATAAAGCAACATTTTTACGGTTATCATGCGCTGTAATGATAGTTATTCAAATATCTCAAAATCACATTATTAAAAACAGTACTCTAAAGCTTTTGCTATCAACCTTAAACTATTATTCTAAAACCACAAACTATATTCTAATGTAATTACAGAATGGACAATGACTTCTAATAATTTTATTTATCCAAATCTTCAATAACATTGTTTATCCAAGCATATAAGAAGACTTATTTATCAAAAGTATTAATAACTATTATCCAACCATTAGCTTATCTATCTAAACATTAATTTATCCAAAACCATCATGAAGTTTTATCTCCCCAACTTTCAACTTTATCCCAAACCATTAACAACATAATCAATGCCAACCTCCTAGTAACCTCCAACCGGAATATATCTATCCCCTTTTTCCCCAAACAAAGCTATTCATCTAACCTCACCATTTCTTAAAGGAACAGCCGGACAATTAAAACACATTAAGAAGAAATTCAGTAAACACAGCGCCGACAACATGAACGTTACGCTCACTCGCCCACAACGCACTAGCTTAACCCGGAGCTAATTACCCGAAGGAGCTCTTGTCTGAACCTAATTACCCAAAGGAGCTCTTGTCTAATGGAGGTGACGTTTTAGAACCTCACTCCCTCTCGGATACAAGACCAAAGCGTTCATATGATTCATCTCTGGGGAGTACAGTTAAAAGGCCGCCACCGATCCTCCGATGAATTCATTAACTCTGAGGTTGGGAAAGACTCGACCGCAAAAAGACAAAAAAAAAAAAAAAAATTGTATATATATATATATATATATATATATATATATATATATATATATATATATATATATATATATATATATAGATAGATAGATGTGTAGATAGAACACCTCTCTTGATCGACTTCTTGGATAAGTTTGATTTATATTCACCTTGGGATCTGTGAAGAAGGGAATATATGGGTTAGTGATTAAAAAAATGGAACTGTTGATATAATTTCGAACATTATTTTTATCAATAGTCATATTATATATCATAAACCTTGATTTCTTATAGTCTTTGGATGTGTAAGATGGGAAATGTATTATTGACAGGTGATTGAAAAATGGAGCTGAGAGTACTGTGTTAAGCATACCAAATATCATATTTTTATTTTGTTTACGTTGTTTAAAGACCTCAGTGGCCATGATTATCATTAGGTCTTAAGCAAGTTTGTCGCAGATGAGACCAGACACTACCACGTGCGGGTTGAAACTTACTTTTCTAACCATACTGTTTACTTTGTATGAGTTAGTTGGGCTTTTGACTTTTACAAATATCGATTACATTCTTCATAGTTTCATATATTAAATGACCTTTTGGACTATAACAGGCGTTCGTAGTCTCTCATTTGTACATTTACACTTTACAGGGGCTATATTAGGTCTGAGCGAATAACCACTACTGTGCAATACATGATGTAATCTGCATTTAGACTCCACAATGTATCTTCCCTCATTTTAGTAAGCAAATAGGATTAATACCATTTGTTTTTTCACTATTAAGAAACTTCCGCTTCAAAATATTTTACAAATTACCTCATTTTAGTTTTCTATTTCTCACTATCAAAGTTCTCATGCAATCTATACATACAGAATTCCTAATATATCAAAATAGCAATGTCATCAGTACAGAGGAATAAAGAAAGTGTGAAACTCGTGTCTGATAAATCTTTTTCATTTTCGTGTTATTTTTCAAATTGATTATGATACATAAGTTATTTCCATTATTGTTATTATTATCCCATTATCTTAATTTTTATCATTATCTCGTTATCATTATTTTTGTTATATCATAATCCTTATAATCATTATAATAATATTAATCATAATCATCGTCATTACTATTATCATCATTGTTATTATCATTATCATTATCATTAACACATTCGCGACGGGCATATCACGTATCCGTGCCATCTCCACTGTGAGTTTACTTGTTTAATTGTTTTTACACATAGATGGGTACACTTGTACTAAATCACCAATGAGCCAATTACGAGTACTGCCTATCTCACCCTTTACGAAAATATATTACGTGTGTGTGGGTGTAGGTGCGTATTATATATATATATATATATATATATATATATATATATATATATATATATATATATATATATATATATATACATACATATACACACACATACACATATATACATATATACACATATTTACATATATTTCTATTATGAAGCCACAATCAAATAACTCTACTGTCTACAGTGAAAATGGAGTTCAATTTGACTAGGTCATAGATAAAATGCATATGACTTCTACGTTCTATATCTATGTATTTATACCAATAAATGTGTGTGGATATCCGTGTACAAGATACAGATAACATATTAGTTTGTCCTTCATCAATGAGTTATAACATGATCCATAAAATCGATAATTGAAATATTTAATTGATGTGTATATTCTATTGGAATCTAAAATACTGTTATCTATGAGAAACAATTTTAGAAGAATATCACCCTGTATAATGGAATCTGCAATGCCCTTACCTATGGGAAGTAATTTTAGAAGAAAGAAAAAAATATGAAGTATCTAATTTGTTGTAAATCTAAATGCAAAACAACATTAGGTACTTTTTACTATAGTTACCCAATAAATTTATATTTTCTATAGTAAGACAACGCTCTAATCGTTTATAGAAAACGAGTAAAATGACTGGGTAACTAAATGAATATTTCATTATCGAATCTGAAGTATTTTTTTCCAAATATTTCTAAACAATTTCGGTATAATGTACTATTCTAGACTATTTTGATGAGACAAAATAAAGTTACACAATGATACGTTGTGATTTATTTCTTCAAAATTAGGAAAGACATAATAAACTGTATATATATATATATATATATATATATATATATATATATATATATATATATATATATATATATATATATATTTGCAGATGTCCCTCCCCCCCCCCTAACTAGAGGTCACAAGAACCCTTACTGTAACTTCATGAATGATAAGGACTCCTTTAAACTTCGGATTCCTAGAAACAAAAAGTACGTTATTGGTAAAAAGATAACAAAGATACGAGTAAAGACAATAACAGACAATAACAGTAAAGATAGTGATTGCCATCTCCATTATCTTCATGATTACGATGCTGGCGATATCAAAGGCGAAGGAAAACGATAATTTACGTATATATATACATATATATGTATATATGTATTTACAATTATATATATGTATACGTATACATATATATGTATACATATATATGTACATATACATATATGTAAACATACATACATATATATATATATATATATATATATATATATATATATATATATATATATAAAAGTAAACCCACCCACACACGCATATATATATATATATATATATATATATATATATATATATATATATACATATATCTGTAAATATAGATATATGTGTGTGTGTGGGTTTACATATATATATATATATATATATATATATATATATATATATATATATATATGGATACATATATTTGTATACATATACATATATATGTATACATATACATATATATGTATACATATATGTATACATATACATATATATGTATACATATACATATATATGTATACATATACATTTGTATACATGAATATATATATATATATATATATATATATATATATATATATGTAAACCCACACACACACATATATCTATATATATAGATATATATGTACACACACACACACACACACACACACACACACACACACACACACACACACACACACACACACACACACACACACACACACACACACACACGTTTAACCCAATGCCGACGGGCGTGACGTGTACGTACGTGGTATGCCCACTGTGAGACCTTGTTTGTTTGTTTTTACACATAGATGGCTACACTTGTACTAAGTCACCAATGAGCCAGTTACGAGTACTGTGTGTCTCGCCCGTTTACCATTTTCTTTGATCGCTATCTTATTTTGCTGTTACTAATGTTTATAACATTATAGTAATTATAATGTTTATAATAAAAATAACGCCATCGATATTCATAGCACTAGTAAAAAATATGTTTTTCCCACCAATTCAACTCACGTAAGGTCACAAGGTCTACTAATTGACTCCTTTGTGGTTAAGCATTAGCAGAGCCATCTATGTGCAGAGACATTTCACAAAAATATAGAAAATGAGCCCATTTTTTATTCATTTCCCCCGGCGGCATTGGGATATATACACACATAAGTACATAATGCACACGCACACACACACACACACACACACACACACATATATATATATAAAATGTTTTATATATATATTGTTATATATGTAAATAATGTTTTATGTACATGTTATATATACACACACACACACATATATATATATGTATATATATGTTTTGATTCCCTATCAGTTCCTTATATATTCCCGATGTCTTTACCAATTTTGAAATTCATCTCTTTAGATTCTTAACCCATTAACCCAATGACAGCGGGCTTGTTTACCGTCCCCTTTAGATTTTAGTGAGTTTTGTTACATACAGATGGCTCTACGTGTGCTCAGCAGCAAGGAGTCTATCAACTGGTCCTAGTGACCGATCCTGATTTCCCCATTCCTTGAATTGCCGGGAAAAGGTGTTTTTCTTTGCAAAACTACCAATATTGAAATTGTTATCATTCTAATTGATATTATGACTATTAAATTGTTATTCAAATATTAATAACATCAAAGATAATAAAATAATATAAATGAAGTTGTAGAGCCATCTGTATGTAAAGACAACAGATAAACTTCTTATTATAGTGGGTATAACATTGTAGTTTTGCCACCCGCGCCCATTAGGACTTAAAGCAAGGGAAAACAACAAGCAAAGATTAAAAACGAAAATTTATCTGAAAAAATCATAGTATAAGGTGACACGCGTGAAGACGATGACGTATATACACAATGAGATGACTTTAGATAACGGTGTCGATGACGTGGATGACTCCGTTGGAAACAGGTGTGTTGGGAATCGTCACGAGGGCGGTGTTGGCACTCGTGGAAGCTGTCACGCGACCGAAGGCGTCCTGGGACACTGACAACTGTGGAGGAAGAAGAAATATATATATTTATTTTTGGGGGGTCATTTAAAGGAAAGAGAGAGAGAGAGAGAGAGAGAGAGAGAGAGAGAGAGAGAGAGAGAGAGAGAGAGAGAGAGAGAAGAGAGAGAGAGAGAGAGAGAGAGAGAGAGAGAGAGAGAGAGAGAGAGAGAGAGAGAGAAAATAAATAGTTAATTGACAAAAAATGAAAGACAGAGAAAAAAAGGAAAGAAATGTTATCTCGATTGTCTCTTCCACATGCGTAGGGGAAAAAAATGAGAAAAGAGATCCTTCTCGAAAAAAAAAAAAAAAAAAAATCCAGGCAGATTCTAGATGAATGTTTTAGGAAAGTATGTTAGAGTGTTTGATTTAGCGATTAGAATGTATAGTTTTAAGTCTTAGTTTAATAGAATCTTTGGCTTCTTATTCAACAGCGAAAATGTTATTTAAGTTTTATTTTTGTTTTATTTTTTCTATTTAACAATTACAATGCTAATTATTTTTACATTTTTATCTCTTATGTTTTAGTTTTACATCTAACAATAAATATATTATAATAACCATATAATAAGTAATATGAGTGACGAAAAGAAAGAAGAAAAAGAAGAAGAAGAAGAAGAAGAAGAAAAAGAAAAGAAGAAAAAGAAGAAACGATCATGAAGAAAAAAAAGAAAAAAGAAAAAGAAGAAAAGAAGACGTAGAATAAGAAATAGAAGAAGAAGAAGAAGAAAATGAAGAACAAGAAAAGGAGACGTAGAATAAGAAATAGAAGAAGAAGAAGAAGAAAAAGAAGTAAATGAAGAACAAGAAAAAGAAGAACAAGAAAAGGAAAAAGAAGAAGAACGAAGAAGAAAGAAGAAAAAAAAAAACAAAAAAATGACAACATAACACAACACCAACCTCCTCCTGGCTCGCTGTACTAAAGGTGTTCCCCAAAAGAGCACGGGAGTAGAGGGTTGAAGGGACGACGTGGCGCAGCAGGATCTTCTGAAGGGCAGGGATGTCCTGTAGGAGGCTGTCCACAGTACCAGGAGGGAGCTTGTTGAAGGCGTCGTTAGTAGGGGCGAAGACTGTGAAGGGTCCCTCTGTTGAAGTAATTAGAAGAGATTTATTTTTCGTATTGGGGTTGGATATTGGTTATGGTACGTTAGAGATATGTGGAATTTTACTTGTTCTTTGAGGATTTTTTTGGTTTTGTGTTCATTTCGAGTAGATGAAGTATTTCGAATATATAGCTAACCGTTCTTTAAGATTCCCGCGAATATAAGTATACCGAAAAGAGTAGTAAATATCAGGAGCATGTGATGATATTTAGTAATATAATACCCTGCTAAACGCGCGGATACCCAAGATAAATAACCTCTTAAGATCGACCAAACTCTTCAGAATACCCTTCTAAGAAAGGGGTAGAGAGAGAGAAGAGAGAGAGAGAGAGAGAGAGAGAGAGAGAGAGAGAGAGAGAGAGAGAGAGAGAGAGAGAGAGAGAGAGAGACACGCGGATAACGTCCCTGCCTATCCATCTATACCCAGGATGAAAAACCTCTCAAGATCAATCAAATTCTTAAGGTTACCCTTATAACACGAATAACGACTCAGCCAACCCATCTACACCCAGAATAAATAACCTCCAAGCTCAACCAAACTCCGAGCACGACAAACCAGAGGCGAGGGTGTCGGCCAGGCCAGCGGCGGTCACAGCAGCCACGAGGGTCGTAAATCTGTCGTCGCCAACCAGGGTGTCGACGACCGTGCCCTTGGGAGGCAGAAGGACCTTGTCGATGACATGGACGACGCCGTTGCTCGCGGGGATGTCGGCCTCGATCACGTTTACGCCGTTGACCACCGCGCCCTGGAGGAGAAAAGGGTCACTGATGTGTTTTACTAGGAATTTGTAATGAAAAGGTGATTGATATCTTATTTTATTGGTTTGGGTTGTGCTAACCCTTTCTAGATGTTTATTGAGGTTTTGTTTTTCTGTTTATACAGACTCATCGAGGTGTTTCAAAATCATGGTTACTTCCCCAAATTTCTGAAAATCTCGTTTGATTCACCAGAAATTTAGGGTAAACAGGAGGAAAAACAAACAAATATATAGGATGAATAGGGTTCAGGAGAAAAAAAAAAAAAAGAAGAAGCAGAACAAATACCAATAACAAAAACGAAGACGAAAAAAAGAAACATCCTCACAATATCTTTCCTATCAGTCCTACTCACCGAGGGATTAGAGAAAAGATTGACCCTCAGAGTCCTTCCCTGGGCGGAATTTGCCACAAGATCATTCGCCAAGTTCGAGGAGAAGACTTGACCTGGCAGGACGTGGTAAAGGAGCACGTTCTTGAGGACTTCGGGATTCGCAAGGAGGTAGTTAACAAGTTGGGGTTCGAGAGCTGCGAAAGCTTCGTCGGTGGGAGCGAATACGGTGAAGGGGCCTGGGGGAAAGAGTATGGGCAAGTGTTATATTGTGTGTTGAATATGTATGGTGTGTGGTATATGTTGGATATGTATGGTGTGTGGTATATGTTGGATAGGTATGGTGTGTGGTATATGTTGGATATGTATGGTGTTTGGTATATGTTAGGTGTGTATGTTAAGTATGTATTTATGTGTATTTGCATGCATTTCGACGCATTTTGTATTTTCTTAATCTTATTATTTATCATTATTTTATGTATCCATCAATTTGTTTACGAATATGACTACTATATTTACTTTAATTAATCTGAATACCAGATTTGTTTACGAACTATTATTTATACAATAGTAAGGGAAATGCAGATCCATGCCTGCCAATAACAAATCTGAGACTATAAGAATTTCTCTACCAAGTTCTATCTAACCTTCTCACAAATTCCTCAGAAAAATAGTAAAACCTCATCTCACATTACTAGAGAAAAATAA
>NC_061825.1:38458894-38461394 GCF_019202785.1 Penaeus chinensis
ATACGTATATATATATATATATATATATATATATATATACATACATATATATACGTATATATATATATATATATATATATATATATATATATATATATATATACACACACACACACACACACACACACACACATACGAGCGCGTACGGACCATTGTGGGGCACCCGCTGATTCTCCTGCCTTCCTGTTCCCAGAATCTCCCTCCGTCGCCCCGCCCCTTTCCCTGCCTTTGTCCTGCTCCTGCTCGGCCATTGCAGGACCCAGGCCGTCGTGGCTGCGTCGCTCTCTCTCTCTGTGATTCTATCTCCCTCCTCACTTTCTCTCACACTTCCCAGTCTCTTTCTCTCTCAATCTCTTTGTCTCTGACTCTTTTGATATCTCTTTATTTCTCTCTCTGTTCCTAATATTTGTGCGTATATATATATATATATATATATATATATATATATATATATATATATATATATATATATATATATATATATATATATGTATATATGTGTGTGTGTGTGTGTGTGTGTGTGTGTGTACACATACACACACACATGTATTTATATATGTATGAATATATATACATATATATAGATATAATTATATAGATATATCTACACACACACACACATATATTTACATATACACACACATATATATATAAATATATATATATATATATATATATATATATATATATATATATATATATATATATATGTATGCATGTTTGTATAAAAAAACGATTACAAAAATAACAGGATATAATAAATATACAATTCCATTTCAAAGCAAAATTTAATGTAAACTCCAATAATCCTTCCTTCCGCACTAAGTAAAACGTCCACTATCCCTGAACCTATCATATCCTTCACCCTAAATAACGGAGTCGATAGCGTGTACCACTCCATTTAGTAGCGTGGCATCAGTGTGTATGATAGTGGCTGTGTTAACGCTGGTCCTTATTCTCAGTCGACCGTAGTTGTCTTGGAACACGTAGAGCTGATTAGAGAGGAGAGAATGTGGTTAGTGTGAATGAATTTGTGTGTTGGAAATAGTTGGCTTTTCTAATGTTGTGGTATTTTGATTCGGGGTATCTCGTGGGGTATGGGAATCAGCTGATTTGAGGGAATGTGTTAGTGTGTGTGTATTAAAGGAAATCTCTTTCGTGTTATTTCACAATGTGTATATATATATATTTTTCTTATTTTTTTCATTTTTTTTTTTTTTGGGGGGGGGGGGGAAATTCAGGTGTCCGTTAATAAATTGAATCTAGTGGAGAAGGACAATTTACAGGGCTTCATCTTAGTAAACTGATTATAATTTTAATAAAATGTGAACACTAACACAATCATCTTCCAAATTGTTATATCATGACTTTTTAATACTGTTGTTATTTCAATATAACCTGCAGGTAATTTTGTCATTCTTAAATCTTTATTTTACTTTTAAGAAATCATCCATATCATAGCCACCTGAGATTACAATTTTCTATTAAGTTTTCATCTGGGAAATTTTCCGAAAATATTTGACAGCATATGACGAATTCTAGCTCTCAATACAAGTACCAAGACGTACCTCCTCTCCACTGACACTTCTGAAGGTCTTTCCAAGGAGCGCTCTCGAGTACAACCTCGATGGGTGGACGAGGCGGAGAAGGCCCTTCCGGATAGCTGGGATGTCCTGCAGGAAGCTGTCCACCGTTCCTTGGGGGAGTGAGGCTAGGGCGTCGTCAGTAGGAGCGAAGACCGTGAAGGGGCCATCTGGGGAGAGCAAAGGATAAAAAATTAAGGGAAGAGAAGCGTTTAGGGCTGCACACACACACACACACACACGCACGCACATACATGCACACGAGCACGTGTACACACACACACACACACACACACACACACACACACACACACACACACCATTAAGGAATATAAACACGTTTTAGGGATACACAGAGTACCATTATCGTTAGCTGTACTCTTCAAATCTTCAGGAATTGTAGATGTTCAGATGGTCAGCTAGCACATTATATATTTGATATTTTTTTTTTTTTTTTTTTTTTTTTTTTTTTTTTTTTTTTTTTACTAAATCCGTCAATCAGCTTAAGGCTCTGTGTTCTACAACGTTTATAACATGGGGTACCAAGTTAAGGGACCAAGGGGCACCATTATTAATATGCTTAATGCATCTTCTGTTCTAATGCCAACTAAATAAAAATCACAAAGATTCTTCAGTAAAAAAAAAAAAAAATAATAAATAAATAAAAATGGACACACGTACATGAATTCTTTACTTCATTAACATCACACACGCAACAACAACAGCAAATCCCAAACAGTAAAAACACTTTGAAGTTTCTCCCGAGGGTTCGAACCTGAGTCGAGTGTTTCGAACAGGTCGGCGAGACTGATGGCTGTCACCAGAGTCGAAAATCGTCCGTCTCCTGCAAGGGCTTCGACGATGGTGAGCTTAGGAGGCAAGAGGACCTTCTCAATTACGTGAACCACGCCGTTGCT
>NC_061825.1:38476394-38478894 GCF_019202785.1 Penaeus chinensis
AATTTGGTATGCTGTGTATGAATGAATGTGGATTTTACATTTTGGGCTTATAACTTTATCTTAATTGCTAGGATAATTCGCTAAATAAAATTATTCCTGGGTATCCGTCACAGAATCCAAAATCACAAAAAAAAAAAAAAATCACAAAAAGATACAAAAAGATTCAAGGCCGCCCACAACCGCAGTCCACCAACCCACCTGAACTCAGCGTGTCCACCAACCCAGCAGCTTTAACGGCAGCCACGAGAGTCGAGAATTTCGGATCCGCGGCCAGAATTTCGACGACATTGCCCTGTGGAGCCATTATAACACTATCTACCACGTGGATGACACCGTTCTTGGCAATGATGTCTGTTCTTGATACGTCCACGCCGTTCACTGTAATAGACTGTTGTAGGAAGCGAAGAGAATGATTTATTAGTCGAGGAATTAATGGCATATTCGATAGTGGACGAACATATAAGCTAAATGTCGATTCTTTTTTTTGATCATTCAGGAGTTATGCTAGTGATGTTTTTTTTTCATCTTTCAAGAGTTATACCAGTGATATTTTTTACCTCTTATAAGTTATGCCAGTATTAATTTAAAAAAGAGTTAAACCAGCAATATTTTAACCTCTAAATGTTATACCAGCAATATTTCAACCTCTAAATGTTATAACATTAATATTTTTCAGCCCTACACGAGTCATACCAATAATATTCTATACATACAAGACTTATACCATTAATATTTCCAACCTCTCGAGAACTGAACCAATAACATTCTCAACTTTCCTAAGTATCTACAGAATCTTTCACATTACCGATTGTAAAGAGAGAGAGAGAGAGGTGTGAGGTAATGCTTTAAGAGAGAGAGAGAGAGAGAGAGAGAGAGAGAGAGAGAGAGAGAGAGAGAGAGAGAGAGAGAGAGAGAGGGGGAGAGGGAGAGGGAGAAGAGAGAGAGAGAGAGAGATACAGATATATATTGAGATAAATACTTACACCCATTCCATTACTGAAGGCAGTGTTGACCCTTACAGGCTTCCCCTCGACTGTGTTAACCATGAGATCATCCCCCAACTGAGGAGAATAGACGGAGCTTGGGACTACGTGGTATAATAAGACACTCTTAAGCATTTCTGTGTTAGCCAAGAGGTTGTCTAATGTAGCTTTGTCGACAGCTTGGAACGCCTTGTTAGTCGGGGCGAAAATGGTGAAGGGACCTGTAAGAGAGAGTGAAGGATCTGAGTTTTTAGTTTTGGGGGATAATGTGGGTGGTGAAGTGTCTGTTTGTCTCTGGATTGTGTGGATATCTTGACTGTGGTTATATAGGGGGTAAGGCAAACAGTGGTGTGGTCTTTGGTATTGAGAAGATGGGAATGATTAGTAATCTATATCATCCCGGGATTAATTGGTATCTTAATCACTGACCTCCACTAAAAAACCCTTTGACTGACCTCATTTGAAAACCCTCTGACTGACCTCCACTGAAAACCCTTTGACTGACCTCATTTGAAAACCCTCTGACTGACCTCCACTGAAAACCCTCCGACTGATCTGTTAAAAAACACATCGATCTCCATTAGAACCACACCAACCTCCATTTTAAACGCTTTAACCTCCATAGAAAGCACTCTGACTGACCTCCATTGGAAACCGTATCGGCCAGTCCCGCGGCGACGACGAGATCGACAAGCTGGGTGAATCCCTGAGCGGAGAGGACCTCGGCAAGGTTCCCCATCTCCTCAGGCGGCAGAAGGACCTGGTCAATGACGTGAACTACGCCGTTGTTCGCAGGGACGTCGGCTCGTGTCACAGGTGCTCCATTCACGGTCACCATCTGTAGGGATAGATGAAATTCGTGAAGGATTCGTGTTGGATAGTTTGTACAGAGGAGAGAACGGGTAGAAAAAAAAGACTATTTGTGTATTTGTCTGACCTTCCTTGTGTTGTTTTATCTTCCCTACATTGTTTTATTTATGTGATGAGGGACACATAAAAAGACAGAGAGACAGATAGATATATAGATAGATAGAGAGAGAGAGAGAGAGATAGAGAGAGACAGAGAGAGAGAGAGAGAGAGAGAGAGAGAGAGAGAGAGAGAGAGAGAGAGAGAGAGAGAGAGAGAGAGAGAGAGAGAGAGAGGGAGATGAAGAGAGAGACATACAGACACAGACAGACATACAGATATATAGATAGATAGATAGATATACACACAGAGAAAAAGATAATTAGATATAAAGAGAGGTAATGCTTTAACTTACCAGGTTGTTGCTGGTTCCTTCTACGCTGACCTTGAGAGGTGCTCCCTGAACAGACGGGACCATGGCGTTCTTGCTGAGGTCAGAGGAGAGGACGCTGCCAGTGACGACGTGATACAGGAGGACCTTCTTCAACCTTTCGGGGTCAGACACCAGAGAGGTCACCAGGTCAGCGTCTAGGGCTTGGAAAGCTTCATTCGTCGGGGCAAATATGGTGAAAGGACCTGTGGAGGAGGTAGATGATTTAGAGATACTGGA
>NC_061825.1:38483894-38493982 GCF_019202785.1 Penaeus chinensis
ATATAGCAAAGCCGGCTCGCAACATTTTTAAAATTATATATCTCCTGCACAGCGAGATAACAGACCGGTCTTGCTGAAGACTGACCAAGGAGTGTATGAAGATCGGAGTTCCCGCCTTTTTTATACGGCGTCCCTTCCTCCTTCCTCCTCCTCCTCCTCCCTTCCCTCCTGGTTACGTGTCTTTTTTTTCATACAACGCTCTCCTCCTCCTCCTCCGTCCTTTCCTCCTCCTCCGCCCCTCCCCCCGTCCCCCTATTTTTCTCTTTTAATACGTCCCTCCTCCCTTCCCATCCTCCCACCCACCTTCGTAGCTACGTAACATCGCCGCCGGTCCTCTCTGCCGGGTTTATGCAACATCCTAAACGGGACCTCCGCCTGAAGGGACCCCGGGCTAACAGAAGGCGAGGGAGGCGGGGGGGAGGGGGGTCGAGGGATCCTTACGTAAATCCGAAAAGAGTTACGTAAATCTTCCTTCCGGTCGGTTCTGAATTGTCCTTTACGTAAAGCTAGTATATGTCTTTGTTTCAGGATAAAGGAATGTGTGCTTATATTCGTGTTTGGGATTAAAAATAGATTCGTATTTATCTTTTAACTTCGTGTACTCGTTTACATTCTGACTCTTTAGGGTAAAACAAAAATAATAAATAGGAACAGAATAAAACTAAAACTTATCTGTACGTAAGACTTATGTACTTATATTCACAATTAGGTGAAACAAACAAACAAAAACAAGGCACAAATATACAACAAAGAGATTTAACTAAAACTAGCAAAAAGTGGAGACACAAATCACGTTTTCTACCACGCGGACCCGAGCCTAAACTCATGTAACTCTTTAACCCTGTCGTAAGATCGAATGTGTTGTAGCAAATTCTATACTTATATGAATTAAACTATAAATACTTGAATGATTATATTTAATGGTATGATCAGAGAGAAAGAAGAAGACAAAGAAAAAAGGAAGGGAGATTGATACACATGCGTACTTAATGGTATAGAATATATAGTAGAATTATATATTTCTGGTTCGTAATATTGAAAAAATAAAGATATGATTATTAAGCATTGAGGCAATATCAGCCTATTTTTTTTTTTTTTTGTCTCTATTATAGTTTTCTATACAGATATTTCACTACGATTTTATTTAGGATAAATGTTTTGAATCTGTATCAGAATATTATTATCGTTAACATGTATAGGTGCTTGTAATCTTATGTTTATTATGATAATGATAATGATAATGATAATAATAGAGCAAAAACAGCTATAATAATGCACACATACACACACACACATACACACACACACAAACACACACATACACACACACAAACACACATACACACAGAGTCACGATAATCCCATGAATAAAAGTTATATGAAGATTTTATGTTCTTAATAGTTTTTTTTTTCAGAATTTCAGTCTTGTTATTATGATGAGTATGTTATCTTATTATTATTATATTATTTTCATTAGTGTTATCATTATTGTCATGTTATTGTTACTATTATCATTATCATTGCTATTATTATTATTATTATTATTATTATTATTATTGCTGTTATTATAATGATCATAATTAGTATCATCATCATTATTATTATCAATATTATTATTACTTTTATTATTATTGTTGTTATCATCATCATCATCATCATCACCATCATTATCATCTTTATTGTTGTTATTATAACTATTATAACTATTATTTTTATCATTATCATTATTATTATTACCAATATTAATTTGTTTTATTATTATCATCATCATCATAATCTTTATTTTTATTATTATTGTTATCATTATTAATGTTTTTATTATCATTATTATTATTATCATCATTATCATTATTTTCATAATTATTGCTATTATTAATATCCTTATTATCATTATTACCATTATAATTATTATTGTCATTATCATTATCATTGTCATTATTAATGTTATCATTATCATTGTTATCATTACTATTACTTATTATTATCGTCATTATTAGTGGTAGTTGTACTAGTAGTAGTAGTATCGCTATTAGTATCACAATCATCATTATAACTATTATTACTATGATTATCATCATTATTTTCATAACTATTGCTATCATTATCATCATTATTTTCATTATTTTTCTATTATTATCATTATTACCATTATCATAATTGCTATAATTATTATCATCACTATCATTATTATCCTTATCATTGTTGTCGTTATTAATATTATCAGCATCATCATTATTACTAATATTATTATCATCATTAGTAGTAGTAGTAGTAGTACTAGTAGTAGCATTGTTATTATTATTACTATAATCATTATTACTATTATCATTATCATTATTACCATTCCATTGTCATTAACATTATTTATTTCGTTTATTAAAAATTTTCTGCCGCGTCAACATCTAAGGTCTTTAAGGCCGTATTAAAAAGATATAGCGATAGGGTGGGGCTTGGAAGCGAAGCCCCCGTTTTAGTCCATAAGGCGATGTTTGTGGATTCTCAGAATGGTTAATAATTAAACAAATAAATGTGCTTGACATCAATTCAAAGGCTATATTGCACACAAAAAAAAACTTTCCAGGAGTCAAATTAAACTGCACGCACACACACACACACACACACACACACACAACAATACACAACAACGACCGGTTTCTTTGGAAGATCCATTCTCTCACAATAGAAAGAATCGAAACTTATCAGTACCAATCCCAAGACATGCATAGAAGAGATACAGCAATGCATTCCACCTTCCAAATACAAAATTTTCCTTTGTGAGCGTTTGGAATCTTCCCCTGAGTTGCTAACAGTACAAGGCATCGTAATGTTATGGATGGGGCGTTCCTTAGGGATAGCATGCGAAGTGCGGTCTCATCCAGTTCTCTCCGGTGAATGAACTCTGAATTTCGTAACATTGTCTTTTTGTTATAGAAGGATGGTCTATATGCTAAAAAATAGATGCTAAATGATTCTATTATACCTAAATAAACGCTTGAGTTGTCATTTTATAAATGCTATTATTAGTAATGCCAAAAAAGTCTACGATACCTAAATAAACGCTATAGCTTTTATAATGTAAATATGATTTGGTCCTAACGTTATGTTATACTTATAGAAGCTTGGTCTAAATGCTAAACAAACAATAAAATTATGATACCCAATTAAATACTTTATCTTACATTGCAGAAATATTAAGTTATATATAGAAGGGTGATCCAGATGCTAAAAAAAAAAAAAAAAAAAAAAAAAAAAAAATATCATAAAGTCTAGGATACCTTATTGCATACTTTTGCTTACACTACAGAAATATTAAGTTTATTAACAGAAAGATGAACTAGATGCTACAAATATATAAAATCTACGATTCCTACATAAACGCTTTAGATTACATTACTGAAATGAAGACGTGAAAAAGAAAAAATCTATTACACCTGATTAAATACTGTATCCATCTTTACATAAACTTTTTTTTTTTTGTATTTTTTTTATTCGTAACGATGATACAGATATCAAAAAGATAATAAAGTCTACGCTACCTACTTAAACACTACTTATTACGTTATTTAAATATGCTTATTCATAACGTTGATTTTACGTATGGAAAGTGGTTTAAATATTTTAAAGATATAACAAATTCCACGATTCCTAAATAAACACTCGATTTCTTTACGTAAATGCGATTATTCATAACGTTAATTTGTAAAGGAATAAGGTAAAAATTTAATAAAATCTTACAGTAAAATAAATATATAGGTGATTATTCAGACTATTGAGTTTATTTATAGAATGCTGGTCTAAATGTGAGAAAAAAAAGAAAAAAACAAACAGTTAAACACAAAAGATCACGTTACATAAATGTGTTTATTTCCAACACTGATTTCACTTATAAAAGGCTAGTCTATGTGTAAAACGGGATGGTAATAAAATCCTGCAAATTTATACTATAAAATACTATAGCTATATACAACGTAATGCTATTATTCCATGCTATTCACTTATAGCAGGAAATTCTAGAATTCGAAATAAGGATAGTATTGAAAAAAAATCCGAAACTGTCCCAGAACGCTATATCTAGCATTACGAATATATAACATAAATACCATAATATTCCTCCTTCTCTCTATCTGGCGATATCTGGAACCTCAACCTAAGTGTCATTTCTTATACTTGACGGGAACTCAAGGGGGGAGGGGGAGGGGGTGGGGGAGTCGAGGGGAGGGGAGGGAAGAGGACTGGGAGTAAGGGGAGGGAGGAAGGGGGAGGGGATGGAGGGAGGGAGGGGGGAGGCGGGAGAAGTAGGGGAGGGAAGGGGAAGGGGATATAGGGAGAGAGGAAGGGGAAGGGGAGGGGAGGGAAGGAGGGGGGACTGGGAGTGAGGGGAGAGAGGAGGACTGTGAGAGAGGGGAGGGAGAGAGGGAAAGGAGGAAGGAGGACTGGGAGAGAGGGGAAGGGGGGAAGGAGGAGGGAGGAGGAAAAAAAAGAGGGAAGAAGGGAAGATGATCATGCACAGCAATCATCGACATAGTAACAAAAGCGTAAGTATAGTTGGTTGAAAATTAGGGTCCTAACAATAGACGGTCAACTTCAAGGTCACATTGAGCTTTATACAGGTAGGTTTTATTCGGCTCTGGGGTATAGCGTTGTGTGTGTGCGTGTGTGCGTGTGTGTGTGGGGGGGATGTGTGTGTGTGTGTATGTGTGAGATAGATAGATAGATGGATAGAGAGAGAGAGAGAGAGAGAGAGAGAGAGAGAGAGAGAGAGAGAGAGAGAGAGAGAGAGAGAGAGAGAGAGAGAGAGTGAGTGAGAGAAGGAGAGAGAGAGAGAGAGAGAGAGAGAGAGAGAGAGAAGGAGAGAGAGAGAGAGAGAGAGAGAGAGAGAGAGAGAGAGAGAGAGAGAGAGAGAGAGAGAGAGAGAGAGAGAGAGAGAGAGAGAGAGAGAAAAAATACAAAGAAACTATGAAAAAGAGACATACAGACAGACAGAAAGAGAGACTAGATGAAAAAGAGAGAGAGAAAGACAAAAACACAAAAAGACAATGATTGAGAGAGAGAAAGAAAGAGAAAGAGACAGACAGACGGAAAGAAAAACAAACAAACAGACAGACAGACAAGCAGACAAAGAGAGAGAGAGAGAGAAATGAAAGAGACGGTGAAAGAGAAACAGAGAAAAACAGATAAGAGAGAGACAGAGAAGAAAGAAAGACTAACAGAAGGAGAAAAACAGACAAGAGAGAGACAGAGAAAGAAAGACACACAGAGATAAACAGATAAATAGACAGACAGACAGACAGACATATAAAGAGAAAAACAAAGACCCCACTCACACAGCTACACATGGCAACGAAGTCCTTAACAGACACCCACACAACCCTTTTATCAAATAATCCCTATGCAACAGGTATGGAGTCCCTTGTTATGCATGCAACAGGTCGAGACGACAAACTCCACACACACACACACACACACACACACACACACACACACACACACACACACACACACACACACACACACACACACACACACACACACACACACACACACACACACACGTCTACTTCTGTCTCAAGGTTGCAGTGAACTTACTTAAACAGGAATACTCTTTCAGTTGCCAAGTCAGAGGTAGGAAAATTTTGAAAAGGGCTTGTACCTGAGTAGATTTTTGTTTCATTGTTGTTATAGTTGTTGTCATCGTTATTATTATTATCATTATTGTCATCATATGTATTATTATTATCATTACTTTTATTATTGTTGTTACTACTTTAATGATAATGATTATTATTTTCCTTATTATTTTTACTATTATCAGTTATTATTCTCGTTTCTATTATTATCATCATCATCTACATACTCATCATTATTACCATTGTCAGAATCATCATTATTGTCATTGTTATTATTATCATTATTACTATTATTGTTGTTCTTATTATTGCTATTATCATTATTATTATTTTGAGTATTGTTATGAGCATTATTTTAATTATTATCATCATTATCATTATTTAATGTATATTTCGTAGGTCGTTTCATATTGTTGTCGTAACCGGTATAATATTTGTATTAACTTTAATGATAATGATAATGATTATTATTTTCCTTATTATTTTTACTATTATCATTATCATTATTATCGTTTCTATTATTATCATTATCATCGACATCATCATCATTATTACCATATCATTATCATCATTATTATCATTGTTATTATTATCATTATTACTATTATTGTTGTTCTTATTATTACTATATTATTATTATTTTGGAGTATTATCATGAGTATTATTTTAATTATTATTATTATTATTATCATTATTTACTATGTCAGTATACATATGGAAGGTTATTTTTTTTCTTATTTGTTCGGTGCGTCAGTTTTTTTTTTTTTTTTTTTATCAAAATGTGTCAGTAAATTTCTTTTGTGTTGTTACTTTTTTATATAAACATGTGAAAATATGTCGGAATATTTAATTTTGGTTTATAGTTATATTTTTTTGATATAGCGTAATTGTGTTCCATATTCCCTGAAGGACCTTATAACCCTTACATCCATTAATCAAAATATCTCAAAATATTTAGCTGAAAACACTTTTATTTTCGCAGTCAGAACATAACTTAATTTTGCATAAACGAGACTCTCGTTTTCTTCCATAGTAACACATCCCCGGAGCCCGTTTTCTTTACGCTCGTGAGGTACCTGTTATGTTTTTTTTCTTCTTAATTTCGGGGTTCGTCATTCGAGTTATTTCCTGTTAAATCTCACCTTCACGGTCAAGTTAATGTCAGTTTCTGTTTCGACGAAGGTATTTGTTGAAATTTGTTGAATTTTGGTCTTAAATCAGTTTTTTTAAGTTATATTTTAGCTTGAGTTTGAACATTATTCTCCAATGCATTTACTAAAAGTTTTCGTTTAAAGGCCTTAATTCTTTCGTTACAAGCTTCACTTTCATTCGTTCTCAAAATGTACCAAAGATTCTCCTCTCGACGAATTATCACTATCATAATCAAGAAACTTTTTCTCTCATCACATACATCTAATGTTAGCCAATAGAACGCAATCTATAGCATGTACTTCGGCCTGCTTAATACTATACGATTCCCCGGTTTATAGCCTCCCCTTTGCAGATTCCTGGAACCATTTACGTACCAATACTAGCCTCTCATTCTGTACCCTACGCCCAGGCCAGCATGGAAAAAACACACACTATCCCTATATGGCTAATTTACGTATATATTCAAATGTGTTCCCTATGCCCTTCACACTGTCGTTTTCTGTGAATACAAATTGTGATCAGAATAAACTTCGGACTCGTTTATATGATCAGACAAACGTATAGACGTTTGTGTGTGTTCATAACTCCAACTCATATGTGTATGTATATATATATATATATATATATATTCGTGTATATGTACATATACACATCTGTCTGTCTATCTATCCATCTATCTATATATATTCATATATATAGATGTATACAGACACACACACACACACACACACACACACACACACACACACACACACACACACACATATATATATATATATATATATATATATATATGTATATATATCCACATATATACATGCATATATATATATATGTATATATCTATATATGTAGGTATGTATGTACACACACACACACACACACACACACACACACACACACACACACACATATATATTCATATATATATATTATATATATATAAATATATACATATATGAATACATATTTGCATATATATATACACATACACATGTATATATATATGTATATATATACATATATATATATATATATATATATATATATATATATATATATATATATATATATATATAAACATACACACACATACCCGCATTTGCATGTATCTGATTGAATAAAAGAAGCACAACAATTCTAGCTTTATTGAAATTTGATATAATACATAATGTGAAATGCAAACAACCACAACACTCAAGAAATTAGGAAAAGGAAAAGGATGTTAAACTAACATTAAAACAGATGAAGAAAAGTATAGATAGAGAGATTATTATTAAACATAAGATAAGATTGTTAGTTAAATGAGGGAATGTGAATGACTGGTTTATTAATTACGTAATTAGTTGGAGTGATTTGTAAGCAATGGAATGTAATGAGCGAATCGGCAATGTAATAAAAAAGAATAATATATAATATTAAAATACGATGATATATCATAATAGTATTATATAATTACTGTAACTTTTATATCGTCAACATCACGAGGAGATAAGTATTTGAACTCACCTTCAGATGGCGTTCCTGTAACTTCGTTTTCTGTAGCGTGTGTGATGTCTGTAGTGTCTGTGGTCGTTGCTGTGAAGTCATTCGTTGTAAAGGTTGTGTTAGTCGTACTTTCTGTGACGTCATCGCTTGTCGCAGAGGTGTTGAACGTGGTCGTGGTGAGGTTTGTGGTCGTGAAAGTCAGGTTTGTGGTCGTGAAGGTGAGGTCTGTGGTCGTGAAGGTGAGGTTTGTGGTCGTGAAGGTAATGTTGTTGGTTGTAGTTGGGTCGGCTGTGGTGCCTGTGGTGGTTGCGGTTGACTCGGTTGTGGAAAAAGTTGTGGAAAAGGTTGTGGAAGTCGTCGTTGTAGTCGTTGTTGGAGGGACAGGGGTCGTGCTCACGTTGACTGGAGAAGAAAAAAATATTTAGTCAAACGTACGAGCAACGATGTAGGATTTGCGTTGCCAGTGAAATAAGAAATAATGAAAGTGAACTCTTGATATATATTTATACATTGTAGCGTGTATTCTCTCTCTCACTCTCTCTCTCTGTCTCTGTCTCTCTCTCTCTCTCTCTCTTCCTTTCTCTGTCTCTCTCTCTCACAGTATCTATCCATGTATCTATATATCTACCTCTTTTATCTCTCTCTCTCTATCTATCTACCTACCTTTCTCTCTCTCTATCTATCTCTCTCTCTCTCTCTCTCTCTCTCTCTCTCTCTCTCTCTCTCTCCCTCTCTCTTCTCTCTCTCTCTCTCTCTCTCTCTCTCTCTCTCACACACACACGAGCGCGTATCCAGTCACCCAGAATGACATTTTTCTCTCATATATAAACACTTACCACATTCTGGCACTGAGGTTAGTGACCAAGTCTCATTACATCTGCACTTCGTGGTGAGTGTCGGTATCCATAATCCCTGCAAATGTGAACAATCCTTATGCCAATTACTCTTATGAATATTGCTGGTTTAGAGATCTTGGGCACAGCTCGATCTCTGAACAAAGTTGATGAACAGATTAATAAGTATCTGAATAACGGTAGAGACTTAACGGGAATATCTATAGTGTTTTTAATGATGAGTATTGTAGCTTGTATAATGCAACATGTAAAGACAAAAAGAAAAGAAAAAAGAGAACGAAAAAAACAACAACTTCAAAGCCGATTGTAAATTTTAATGTAGATTGCAACATGCGGTGAACAACTTATTTAAACTTCACATGGCCAATTGCAACTTGAATAATCCAGAATGCAACTTACACCATACAAAATTGCAATCTATCTTATCCCTTAATACAGCACATACAACACACCTCTATAACTTAATTCTCATCTCATATTCACAAGAAAAGAATCCACACACACACACACAAAACAAACAAACGAAAAATCCACCATTACCCTTTTTTCAAAAACTTATATAATACCATCTCCATCAAACCTTTTTTCAGCCTCACTTATAAATACCTTGAAGAGAGTCCATTCATCACAGGTATAAGTAATCCTGGTGTAAGTGAGAGCTCTCCCGCCTGGCCAGTTCCAAGAGCCAAGAGCAGGGACCGGGTGCAGGAGACTCGTGTTGCATTCTCGATCTGCAAGGGCGTTGGGAGAAGGTCGATTGGGTGAGATTAGATTAATGGATAGAGAATGGAGAGATGGATGAATGAATAGGTATATATATAATATTTATATATCTCTCTATATACACATACAAACACACACACACACGGAAATATATTAACAAACACACACACACCCTCTTTCCACTTTCTTTCCCTATCCCTCCCTTCTTCCCTCCTCCTCACTCCCACCTACCCTCCCTCCTTCC
>NC_061825.1:38494082-38499082 GCF_019202785.1 Penaeus chinensis
TGTGTGTTTAGGTATATGTGTATATATATACACTTATATATAGCCTATATATATAGATAGATTGATAGACAGATAGATATAGGTATATATATAGATACACACACATACGCGCACACACACACACACACACACACATATATGTAAGTATATGTGTTTGTGTGTGTGTGTGGCGTGTGCATATACATATACATACACACACACACACACACACACACACATGTATATATACATATACGTGTATACATAAACACAGATATACTTACTTCTCTCCTACTGTAGTACCGAGCATAGTCTGCCGTAGTATAGCCGCTCACCACAGACATTTCGGTGATCTGGCTTGTCTTGAACCAATAACATCCGTAACTTTGTCCGACCGCGTGATTTACATCCACGTCTGGGTCGTATTTACAGCCCCACATGTCCAACTTCAGTCTGGAAATGTGTGGAAATGGTAAAGCTGTTGAAGAGAAGTGATTTTTTGTTGTTGGTGGTGGTGGTATTTATTTTTTTGTTAATTCTATTGTTATTATTATTATTCTTTATTTTTTATTTTTTTTTTGCGTAAAATATCATGATTTGATTTGATGTTTTTTTTTTTCAATTATGTGATATTTTTTTTCTTTTTGGGGGTGTGGGGAGCTCATATTAATTTCTAGAGTTCTCTTTCCTTTTTCAATTTCTCTCGTTCTTTCTTTTCTTCTGTCTGTCATCCTCTCTCTCTCTCTCTCTCTCTCCCTCTTTCTCTCCAGGCTCTCTACATCTCCAACATCCTCCTTCTTTCTTCATCTGCCTCCTCCATCTCTCCTTCCACCTCCCTCCCTCCCTTCCTCTCTTCCTCCCTCCCTCCCTCTCTTCCTCCCTCCCTACCTCCTTCCTTTCTTCCATCCCTCTTTCCTTTCTTCCATCCCTCTTTCCCTCCCTCCTTCCCTCCCCCCCTCTCTCCCTCCTTACTGCACAGGCGTTTCCAACAGCACTATCTTAACCGACGTTGCCACGAACGGACGGAGTTCATGATGCTTGACCAAAGGAGGCTTAGGAAACGCATAGGAAGGGGCAGTGGTCGTTGTACTGAGAGGTCGTGTAGTAGTCGTAGTGGTCGTGGTAGTGGTTGTACCATTTGCTGAGACGAAGCCTGTGTACAGTGTTGATACGTCGCCATAGTCCTCTTCACTGCGGGCGGTCAAGATGGAGACAAAGAGGCAAGTGTTACTACAAATTGAATTATAAGTATATGTATATGTAGATTTATAAGTATATATTAGTATAACACTTACACACACACACACACACACACACACACACACACACACACACCACACACACACACACACACACACACACACACACACACATACACACATATATATATATATATATATACACACACATATACATATACATATACATGTATATGCAAACACACACACATACATACATATATATATATATATATATATATATATATATATATATATACACACACCTCTATATCTATCTATCTATCAGTCTATCTATATATGCATGTAGATAGATACATATAGATAGATGAATTGATAGACAGACGATCAGATGAATAGATAGATATATAGATAGATAGATTTATAGATAGATTGGTAGACAGACTGACTAATTGATTGGTTGATAGATTGATGGAAAGATAAGCAGCTAGATAAATAAGTAGATAAACAGAAAGGAAGATATAGAAAGAAAGACAGACATAGACAGATAAATAGACAGACATATAGACGAATATAAATAAACAGACAGACAGACAGATAGATAAATAAGGATATATAGAAAATAGATAGACGAAAATAGATAATAGACAGACAGACAGACGAATATAGATAAGATACGCATGCAGAGAGTAATATCTACATCATGACGAAGTTTAACACAACGAATATCCTTACGAATAATGATAATCTACGAAGTTCGTCACATTAAACACTTCGCTGTTGTCGTAAGTGTAGTAAATCTGGTAAGAAGACACAAGAGACGCAGAGGAAGCGTTTCCGTATATGCTTATGCCGTGAACAAGGACAGGGTGGTCGAAGTGTACCTGGGGAAAGGGATTGAGATGAGTGTTTTGGTGGAGGTGTGGCCGTGTAGGTGTAGATATATTCATTCTGGTATATTTATTTAGATGTAGATATGTTTATATACATATATATGCATATATATACATACATATACATATATTTGCATATATATACATATATACATATATATACATATATATACATATGTATACATATATATACATACATATTATATATATACATATATATACATATACATACATATATATATACATATACATACATATATACACATATATATGTATATAAATGTATATGTATGTTTGTGTGTATATCTGTATATGCTTATATCTATATCTGTATCTATCTATCTCTTTTCATCTATCTATCTATCGATCTACCTATCTCTATATCTGTCTATATATCTATCTAACTATATATCATTCTATCTATCTATCTCTATATGTGTATGTGGATGTACGTGGCTTTGCATATATGTATGTGTACAAATGCCTGTACGTCTGCGTGTGCATATATGTATAAGCATTTACGCACGTTTATAAACGGCTCCCGTACCTCAATAATTCCGTCTTCCGAAGTGTAAAAAGGCGTCGGAGGGAATATATAAGGTGAAAGGTCATTGATCATGGACACGAAGCCGGGGTCAGGGTCAGGCTGGGTCATCTCTGACAGCAGAATGGAGGAGCCGTGGAACAGACTTGCCTCGCACATCGCTCGGTCTGGAATGCAAGGGAGGGAGGGAGATTTTAAATAATGTTGTTGGTGTTGCTGTTGGTGCAGCTTTTGTAGATTAAAAAAAAAAAAAAAAAATTCATTTCGGCTTTTTTTTTTTCTTTTATTCTGTAGATTAAACAATATATATATTTTCTTTTTTTTGTTTATTTACATTCTGTACATATTTTGAGGTTCTTTTGACTTTTGTACTCTTTTTTATTATATCACACACACACACACATATATATATACATATACATATTTACACACACACACACACACACACACACACACACATATATATATATATATATATATATAAACAGACATATATATATAAACATACATACATATATATATATAAATGTATATATATATTCCTTTCAAATGCCAATCACACACAACAACAACAACAAAAATACCTTCAGTGTTACAAGGAAGTCTCTTCTTCTCCGTCAGATATGTTCCAGCCACAGTGTTGCCAAGATGGTAATAATCCCAGCAAGAGGGCAGTCGTAAGGTTTTGTCGACCCTTGGTAACATTTAGGCATTTCTGTTAGTGCTTTTGGGAGATAAGTGTGTGTGTTTGTTTGTGTTTGTTTGCTTGTTTGTTTATTTGTTTGTGTGATTGTTTGTTTGCGTGTGTTTTTATGTTTGTTTGTGTGTCTGTGTTTCTTTGTGTGTGTCTTTCTGTGTTTGTTTGTGTTTAATTACTGGTTTGTTTGATTCTGTGACTGTGTGTTTGTTTGGGTATTTGTCTGTGTGTAAGTATGTATGTCTGTCTGTATGCATGTATATATGGAATTATGCAGGTAAGTAGGTAAGCAAGCTAGGCATACTTATATGCATGTATGTATGTACATATGTATGTATGTATATATTTATGTATGTATGTACATATGTATGTATGTATGTATGAACATATGTATGTATGTATGTATGCATGTATGTATGTATGTATGCACATAAGTAGGTAAGTAAGTAGGCATGCTTATATGTAAGTATGTATGTATTCACGCATTTAGCTATGTATGCACGTATGCATGTACGTATGCATATATATATCCACTCAGAGAATTCACATACCAAATTTCCACTTTATTTTTTTCCCTAAACAAAATCAATAATAAAAACACTTACTTGGTGAATTTTTCCTGAGGACTCTTTGCACAGACGCAAGTGCCATTCGTGACGAGGTAATGCGAGTGCCTAAATCCATGACAGAGTAAGTTGCATTGGCTGCCTGTCATGCGGCACCATGCGACTGTCATGTTGTCCGTGCTTGCGTCACCTGTCCGGATCGGTTCAGAATCTGGAATGGGTGGGATATGAAGAGTGGGAATGTCGTTTATGTAGGTGAGGTGGGTGGGTGGGTGGAAGGGTGGGTGGAATTGTGGGTGGTCATGGGTGGGTGAGTGGGTGGTTATGGGTGGGTGGTTGGGTGGTTATGGGTGGGTATGTGGGTTTTTATGGGTGGGTGGGTGGGTGGTTATGGGTGGGTGGAAGGGTTGATGGGTGGGTGGATAGATGTATGGATGAACGAAAACAACATCAGTAGACAAGAGATAGAGATTAGACAAATAGACGGATCGATAGATAGGCGAAAAAAACAGATAGATAGACAGATAGATAAAGAGATGAATAGATGAATAGATAAATATTTTGCAGTAAATAAGACAATAAGAGATAATGAAAATAATGATACTACTAATACAGCTAATATTAGTAATATCTACTAAAAAAACATCAAACATATACCATCAACCAATAAATAATTCAAAAATATATATGAAAACATAATAAATAATACAAAAATTAAAGTAAATAATGACAAAAAATACCATTATTACATATACATTACCCAAACAGTCTGTGGTCCTCAGTGCCACGGAATGACCCCATTCTAAGAGGTCTAAAGGTGTCCAATTATCAATAGTTTCCCATGGCCAAGTGTAAAGCTTCTTTGCCTGGTTATCGATACCATGCAAAGCCACTAGGAAGAGTATGCTAAGCAAATGAGAAGGCATCGTTTACATGGCTTGTTCCGTTGTCCGAAGCTGGGGAGGAAATGAGAAACGGAATTTGGATCGAGTTTTATGTTTTGGTGAGTAAGCTGTTCGCTGGTAATGTTTTTGTTTTTATTGTTGTTTGGTTGTTTTATAAGTCGTTCAATATTTAGTGATGTGTATTTATATATTCATTTACAAACTCACACATAAGCAT
>NC_061825.1:38516582-38519082 GCF_019202785.1 Penaeus chinensis
GAGTGAAATTAGCGACCAATTTATTTTTCGTTTTTTTTTTTTTTTTTTTGACGTTATTGTGGAGACTGATAATCATATTTCTGGTTCATTATGACGAAGTATGAATTGAATAATAAAATCAGCAAATATGTATATATATATATCCTTTCCGGCACAATGCTCAAGAAAATTGACTGATAATGATATATTCGTTATGACAAGGTATGTTTGGATATCGTGAAATCAGGAAAAACTAGTCATTAAATTCTTTACAAAAGATGAGTGGTAACTGACTATACAAACAAGGTACCTAGACTGATAATTTTCTGTTTCACGATGACAAATCATACTTAAATCAAATAAACAACTCAATCATTTCCCTTCGATTTTCCCTCTAAATTCCTAAACACAATTACCTGTATAAGTAATCTTCCTAAACAGACAGTATTACATCAAGATAAGTTAGAAATATTGCAACTTACTTCCGGAGCCAGAGACTGCAATCGACCACCGTAAGAAAGGTTAAGAGAGCTACTTTTTGAGCCATCTTCGTTTGGTTTCAAGATCTGTGAAGGAGAAAATATGTTACATTTTGCCTAGTGTCTTAGAGGTTGGTAAAGTCTATGCTACATAACCTTAGATGTCTAGTACGTTAATTTTGCTTTTAACCATTAACCATTTAGGAAATAGGTAAACTATTAACCATTAACCATTAAGGAAATTGGTAAACTATATATTTCGTCCTTTTTTTCAAATATTCGGACGCCAGTTATGTATGTGTAATATATTACCAGAAAATTGATAAATTGTATATATTTTTAAAAGAATCTTTTAATGTTTTAAAACCAATCATTTATGTGATTGATTATCAGAAATGGTCTAAACTGTATATTGCATCAAATGGATTTTCATCTAAAGCCAATTAAGTATGTGTGATTGTTATAAAATTCCTCAATGTTCCCGCAATAGCAACGAATACCAATGCAAGGTCAAAACACAATGACGGTAATTTTTCAGAATTTTTTCTTCCAACTCATATTTGAAACGGATAAATCTACGTTCATGTAAAGTAGTGTCATAAAAAAAATCTAGCTAATTATGCATTGTCTGGTCTGTGCTTCCTGTTAAATATTTCGTTTAAATCGAAGTACAAATGTCGACAATAAGAACAAAATGAAAATCTGAAAGTGTACATACAAATTATTCAAATCGATATATCGGTGTTAAAAATAGATAAGCAAATGAATAAACCAATTGATAAATGAATGTGAATAAATCAAAATCGTAAAGCGTATGTACAAAAATGATCAAATCGAAAAACAGGCATCAAAAATATAAATCTTAAAGTATATATACAAAAACGACAAGCGTAGAAAAATAACAAGTTTTGTCTCCGGATTCGAGTAATATTTGTTACTAGTCATGTGTTTTCTGATAATATAGTGACAACTTCTTACCTGCCCGCGTGTAGTGTAACTGGTGCACGATCTACCTGGCATGCCTTTAAATCACCTCCACCCCCCCCCCCCCCTCTGCCCCTCACATAACATTTTGACCCCCAACCCCTTCTCCTCCATTCCGCCTCTTATCTGTCTCTGTCTCTCTTAACTTTCTCCCTCTCCCCTCCTCTTGCCTCCCTTCTCTCCTTCCCCCCTCTCCTCCCCTCTTCTTTCCCTGCTTCCCTCCACCCCTTCCTCTCTCATCGTATCTCTCCCCTTCCCCCCTCTTCTTCCCTTTGTTTTTCATCTCCCTCCTCTCCTCTTGCCTCGCTTCTCTCTCTCTTCCCTCTTTCCTCTCCTCTTGCCTTCCTCCTCTCCCCTTCCCTCCCTCCTCTCCTCTTGCCTCCCTCCTTCCCCCTTCCCTCCCTCCTCTCTCTCTTCCTCCACCTTCCCTCCCTCCTTCTCTTCCTCCCCCTTCCCTTTCCACTTCACCTCTTCTTCCCACCTCCTCTTCTCTCTCCATATTCCTTCCCTTCCCTAGTCCCCCTGTTCCCTTCCTCCCTTCCTTCCCCTTCTCTTCCTATGCCGTCCGAATCTCCCTCCTTATCCCTTCCCTCCCCTCCCTCCTCTCACACCCCTTCCTCCCTCCTCTCTCCTCTTCTCCTATCCTTTCCCACAAACCCCTCACCTCCACTCTTCCTCCGCTCTCCTCTCCTCCTCCATGTTTATTATCTGGTGTTTATCTTTTATCATCTGCCTTGGATGCATCGAGGAATTCCCTGGAGACAAAACAACAACCGGAAATCCGCTGGCTGAGACATGCACCTGAGCTCATACCTAAATAGATGTGTTGGGAAATCTTTTCTATATGAACAAATCTGTGCTCGTTTAATATGCATGTGTATATTTATGTATATATGTATATATTTACATATACACATGCATGTACGAGTGTGTCCATGTGTATGAGCATTCATGTGTTTGCGTGTGCACGTGTGTGTCTTTACGTGTACACATCTCAGCAAAGTGATTCACATAATTAAAATGTTCGCCAAGGATATATACAATGCTGTGAGACAATT
>NC_061825.1:38524082-38526582 GCF_019202785.1 Penaeus chinensis
AAAAAAAAAGACAAACACTAGATAGGCATGGGGGCTTAAGTCTAGGCAGTTCTGAGAGGAAATCTTTTGGGTATAAGGCAAAGACATAGAATAGAAGAGTTACAAGAGAGAGGAAAGAGTAAAATGACAGTGTAGAATAAGAGAATAAAAGAAAAGAGCAACTGAAGTAAGACAAAAATTAAAAAAGAGAGGGAAAGGAAGAGGCACAGAAGCTAAGAGAGGGAAAGGAAGAGGCACAGAGGCTAGGAGAGAGAAAGGAAGAGGCACAGAAGCTAAGAGAGAGAAAGGAAGAGACACAGAGGCTAGGAGAGAAAGAAAGGAAGAGACACAGAGGCTAGGAGAGAGAAAGGAAGAGACACAGAGGCTAGGAGAGAGAGAAAGGAAGAGACACAGAGGCTAGGAGAGAGAGAAAGGAAGAGACACAGAGGCTAGGAGAGAAAGAAAGGAAGAGACACAGAGGCTAGGAGAGAAAGAAAGGAAGAGACACAGAGGCTAGGAGAGAGAAAGGAAGAGACACAGAGGCTAGGAGAGAGAGAAAGGAAGAGACACAGAGGCTAGGAGAGAGAGAAAGGAAGATACACAGAGGCTAGGAGAGAGAAAAGAAGAGACACAGAGGCTAGGAGAGAGAGAAAGAAAGAGACACAGAGGCTAGGAGAGAGAAAGGAAGAGACACAGAGGCTAGGAGAGAGAAAGGAAGAGACAAAGAGGCTAGGAGAGAGAAAGGAAGAGACACAGAGGCTAGGAGAGAGAAAGGAAGAGACACAGAGGCTAGGAGAGAGAAAGGAAGAGACAAAGAGGTTAGGAGAGAGAAAGGAAGAGACACAGAGGCTAGGAGAGAGAAAGGAAGAGGCACAGAGGCTAGGAGAGAGAAAGGAAGAGACACAGAGGCTAGGAGAGAGAAAGGAAGAGGGGAAGGGTAAGGAATGGGAGGTGGAAAAAAAGGGGTGAGGAAAGGCAGAGAAGGGAGGCCTGAGGGCCTTACACACAGCTAGTATCAGAGACTTTGACGAGCGCGGGGTTCCTGCACTGCGCTATCTGGAAGAAGCAGTTGTTGCTGTAGGTCGCTTTGTTGCTGCCACACACGGGCCTGTAGTCCTCGGGACAGCGGATGAGAGGAGTGCAGTCTGTCGTGAGGAATTTGCGAGGTGTTAATATGATATTCTGATTATGACACGTGTGTGTGTGTGTGTGTGTGTGTGTGTGTGTGTGTGTGTGTGTGTGTGTGTGTGTGTGTGTGTGTGTGTGTGTGTGTGTGTGTGTGTGTGTAAATGGTATTCGAATTAAGAGGAATTTTAATTCTGGAGAACTGCGAGAGGGGGAAGATTGAGAGAATGAGAGTGTGAGAGAGATGCAGAGGCAGATATAGACAGAGACAAAGATGCAGACAGAATAATAGTCAAATAAACAGACATCAACCAATGCACACACAAATAAAGAAACGAAACAGAGAGAGATGATAAATAAACATATTAAAGCTATTTTAACCGATAACTACACTACTGACACCAGAATCCTAACAACGCCAATCCGCAATTGCAAACTTACCGCATTTACCGTCTCGAACCTTGGTAATATCTGGATTATTGCAAGCAGCAATCTGGAAATAGCAGTCGTTGTCATAATCCTTGCCATCACTGCCACACACGGGAGCATAGATCTCAGGGCAGGCGACGGGCTTGCAACCTGTTGATGAAAGAGTTGGTAGGTTGTAAGAGAGAAGGTCGTAGGGTTTCATAGAAAACGAGAAGCTTGTTCTCTTCTGTATATATCTATATAGCAATCTATCAGTCTATATATCCCTCTCTCATTCCCCTTTCTCTATGTATATACACACACACACCTGCATAAACACATAGCAAGACATTGTGTGTATACCTATATCCCCGCCTATAATTAAAATAATAATAATGATAAAACATAGCTTTTCCTGATCACCAGCGACTTACCACAACGTCCATCATGCTCCTTGTAAACGTTAACACCGTTGCAGAGTCTGTCAATATCAATGTGGCATGAGGTCGAGTAAGTTACCCCGTTGGTCCCACACACAGGGGCATATACCGGGGAGCATGATCTTGGGCAGCTCTCTAAGGGAGCTGAAATATGGAAAAATGTAGGAAAATGGTAGGGCATTGTTTTGGTTGGGGGAAATATGTAAAAAATATAGAATTATGTATATATATATATTTATTTATCCAAATTAGATATACCATTTGTATATTTCGAGGCCTTTTCGTTCTCGCTAAGCGAAATGCGAAATAATTATAATAATAATAGTAGTAGTAATGATTAATAATGGAATATCTTTTTTTTTTTTTTCATAATACTTGAGATAACTGACTGACAATGTTTCCAGTTCGTTATGACAAAGTCTGCCTAGATATTGTGGAATCGGCAAGAACCTAGTCTTTAAATTCTTTATATCATATTAGTGGTAAGTGACTCTTCGAACAAGGTACCTAGCCTGATAATGCTTCTGTTTCATAATGACAGATTATAC
>NC_061825.1:38531582-38534082 GCF_019202785.1 Penaeus chinensis
GGATACCCAAAATCGGACTTTTAAGATTTACACATTTATGTTTCATAGATGGAAGCATATTCAGTATTTATCAGCGCGGTGCCAGTACCCTAACTTACTGGTACACCGAGTTTTAAGACTAATAGTGCATTGCTCCTTCCACTCCATAATTAACTCTCGTAAACATTCATACATACACACATCCGTGTATTTTAGACAATACTTGAAAAATTTAATTGTAGCTTTTATTTGTAATTTAATAATTTATCAGTTTATCATGCTTTTAATGCTGAAAATATAATTGGTCATTCATTTGTCGAAAACATTCGTCGATCTGATTATTGCAGATAATGGATGTTTTTGGCAACAATTTATCTGCAAAGAAAAAAGACTTCAAAATACACCTCTGTAACACTTTATCCGAATTGCTATATATGGCGAACATTTGATACTGATGTACTGAAACAGAAAAAATAGATACATAAATAAATAATACGAATAACATGTATAAAATATGTATTACAGTCATACATTACAGTTATTCACCAAAACATTCTCACCTTCCAAAACCAGCAGTTATAAACCGACCCCATATTGGCTCCAAAACAATACTTCACTCCACCAGAGAGTCTATTCGCAAGTGCCGTCAAAGGCCTTGTAAATGGAGGGGTTCTTGCAAATTGCAACGTCCAGAGTGCATTGGTTCGGGTACGTAACGCCGTCACTGCCACACACAGGGAGGTAGTTGAACGGACAGGCTTCAGAACACTCAGGTTCCTGAGTTGAAGCTGTGGGCAAATAAAAGAGGGACTGAGGATATTGTTGGTGGGTTGTTGGTGTGGTTTTGAGTGTATTTGGGTGTATCTAGATATATGTGTGGATAGATGTAGACTTTTATACATACACACAAACTAGATGATAATACATATGTTGATCTCTCTCTCTATATATATACACATATATATATATATATATATATATATATATATGTGTGTGTGTGTGTGTGTGTGTGTGTGTGTGTGTGTGTGTGTGTGTGTGTGTGTGTGTGTGTTTTCCCACATCCAAAACAAATCCCAACCAACAAGTTGCCCTAAGTATCACTTCTCGAACAACTATTAATTGTTGAAGGCACTATAGACCTACTCCTCAGCCACCACCCAACACTCACCACAAGGACCGTCGAACTGCTTGAAGATGGAAGGGTTGTTGCAGCTGGCGATATCGAGGGAGCACTGGTTGGGGTACGTGACGCCGTCGCTGCCACAGACAGGGAGGAAGTTCAGGGGACAAACATCAGGGCACTGGGGTTGCTGTGGTGCTGCGAGAGGGAGAGAAAGGGCAAAGGAGATGAATGTATGTAGTGTATATATATATATATTTTTTTACTGTATATATACACACACACACAAGTATACACCCGTTGTTATTATTAGTAGTAGAGTTGTTATCATTATTTTTATAATTGTTGTTTTTGTCATTGTCATCGTTACTATTAATTTTATCTTAATCAATCATTATTTTAATATTGGTATTTCTGTTACTACTACTGTTACTGTCACTACAGCTACAGCTCTTCCTACTTCCTTACCCTTCTCTTATCAACCATAAAAACATCAACAATAATAACCAACAGTGGTAAAAACCCACCAACGATAACAATTATCCCTTACCACACTCTCCATCGCTTATCTTCGTGAGAGCAGGATTATCGCAAGCGGCCACCCTAAGTGTGCAGTCATTTGAGTATGTTTGTCCGTCACTGCCACAAACAGGGTCGAACACTTCGATGCAGTTTTGGGGGCAGGCCGGTGGGGGAAGGTATCCTGTGCTTGTGGAATGGGGAGGGACTTAGTTGTGGATTAGTACTTTTTTGCAGTTCACTATATCTTCTCTCTCTCACTCTCACTCCCTTCTCTTCATCACTCTCTTTCCCTCTTTCACTCCCCTATTATCTCCTTCTCCCTCTTTCTCCTCCTCCTCTCTCTCTTTCCCCTCTTTCGCTCCCTTTCTCATTCTCATTCTCTCTCATCCCATTTTCTCACTCCCTTTTCTCTCTTTGTCACTCCCTCTTTCTTCACCTCCCTTAGTACACACGATTCGCATTGCTACTCACCTGTTGCCAGTTGACTTGCCGCCTCAGTTGCCATTGCCATCAAAACTGCTATTATTGTGTAAATCATTTTTCTGTATTGTAGAATTGAAATCAGCCCAAGGATCCTGCAGTGTGACAGATTCGTAAAACCAAATGTAAATACAAATATATAAATATATGTGTCTGTGTGTGTGTACTCGTAGTCCTGTATATTTAAAGGTGTTAAGTTAGATATTTTTAAAGCAAAAGAATAAGAAAATGAAAACAAATCCAATATCACTTGCTTCATAATTAAGAAAATTATATAATCTGAAAATAAAAGCCAAGGCAAGGTAAAGACACCACACATTCATAACCTTAACGACTCATCGCTATTGACTCACTGCTAAAGTATTTTACAACCAAGGACACAGTGGTTATCCGACGCGG
>NC_061825.1:38541582-38566582 GCF_019202785.1 Penaeus chinensis
GTGTGTGTGTGTGTAAACATATATATATATATATACATACACACACACACACACACACACACACACACACACACACACACACACACACACACACATATATATATATATATATATATATATATATATATATATATATATATATAAAAGCTCTGTCCAAAACCACCTGACCTCTGTTTATAAAATGAAAACCGTAATTCGTGAATTCAAAAAACATGCCTCCCGCTCAGAGTAGTCTCTCTGTCTCTCTTTCCTCCTCACCCAACTCACTTCCCGGTCCTAAGGATGTTCCTCAGTGAAATTCCTCTTCCCGGAACCACCCTAAGTTACCCCTTCGCGTATACTGTATCCTTTAACCTGTTGGGGCATTGTGATAAAAGCGATAGTGTGAGAAGCTGACCATAACACTTTAAAACTAGCAAGGAACTCCAAGATGCCACTCCTAGGCTACTGGAGTGTCCTCGTGGAGAAAAAGAGAATTAGACAGAAATGTTTTCAGGAGAGGAAGAAAATTTAGCTGCTCTGAAGAGATTAACGATTATATTTTAAAAGTAGTTGTAATGATTATGATAATGACAATAATAATGATGATATCAATGATAATCATAATGATAATAGTGATAAGGATAATGATGATAATAAAAATAACCATTATAAGGAATAATCCGACGGAACGTTACTACTTCATAGAAACTCTGTATTTATGAAGCGGTCTCTATGTTAACAAGTTGCTTTAGTTACCCCTAAAATTTCATTTTCTTCAAACTATTCATAGAAACTTTTTTAGATTTACAGGCAAACCAATGTAAAGATTCGGTTTTCATTTAATTTTGTATCTTTTACACCTATTTGTATTTTCATACGGAATGAAAGATGTTTTTCCTTTGAGAAAATATATGAAAAGATATTTTGTACGCATTTGTCCCTCAAACAATTGTCCTTAAGGAATTTTAGTTGCGTAAGTTCTGACCTCTGATCTCTATGCCATCTTACCATCCGAAATAGTTTTTTTTTTTGTCACCCCAAGTACTCTCCTGCAACTTCTTCATCCTTCTTTATATCCTAAAATCAAGGCACTCATAAATCCTAATCAATTTTGCAATGTCAGCAATGAAGCGACAACTTTCTCATTGATTGCAATATCTGGTTGTCTTGCTTCTGCTTCTATCTTGCAAACTATTGTGCATTCACAGAGTATCATGACAATCAAAAGTTTAATCCTTTGTCCTTGTACTTTACTTCTGCTCTTATTATTGTTATGCTTAATGTTACTGTTGTTAATATTATTACAGAAGTGGTCAAGGCATCACCTTTTCCTAGCTTGTCGTCTTAACTTTAGCTAAAATGTGTAGTCTTTAAAGCCTGCACTTGAAGTTCAAATGTTAGAGCAATGGTTCTTCACATTTTAAGTAATGACCCGAAATGCAGATCTTGTTCATTAAAGGCTATCTATAAAATCATACATTACTTGCTCGTTAGAATATTTGGAATCTAGATTTTTCTGGAAAGAAAAGTGGCAGAAGTATTAAAGGCCAGTTTTTCCATCCATCAGACATAGACTTTATTACGGTCAGTAGGTTAAGTGGATCCTCATTGTATCAAACCCGGATTTTGGCATCCATCCCAACGTCTTTGCTCAATCTACACCACTATTCTTACCCCGATGAAAAAAAAAAAAAAATAGCTTATGTAATTTTTTCTTTTATTTTTGTCACCTTGTGTCTTTTATATAGTTGTGATTCCATATTGCATTTGAGGAGATTTTTTCCCTCTCCTTTTTACAGTTAATGAGGTCACTTCTTCCCGCTTGCAGTATAAAGTATCGGATAAAAAGAGCGTCGCGAGTGAAGCTTCGAAACCTTCCGGGAGTCATCATTTGAGTGTTAGGGAGGGATTCGAAACGTGTTTGACAGAAGTTTTGGACATGGGTGTACATACAGCGTCTGGAATTCAGGAATACGGTGCTTCATTTTATCTATTTAAATGTCCAGTTAAGGTCAACATACTCCAGCCTGAGCAGACCATCATAGATCAAGACATTTGAAAAAGCAATTTAACTATTTTTAGCAGGACCATGGCCCTCCAAGTCCTCCCACATTTCAAGACACAACCCCACATACACATACATGTTTTTGTATATACATATATATATATATTTGTATGTATATTTTATATAGATGTATGTATATTGTATATTATATATGTATGTGTATATCTTATATATTACATATATGTATTTATATATTATATATACACAATAACAGAACTTTCCAATGTATGAAGGATTATACATTTATAATAAAACACTAATCTGAAATGGTATTTATTCAGTGAAGAACTGATTTATGCGTGCAAATTAGATAAATAATGTTTCACCATGCATGTACAGTCACTCTCACTATTCATTGAATCATTATCTGTTTCATAAATTAAGGGGTAAGCGTATAATGTAAAACATATCTCAGGCTCACCCATATGAAGAAAAGAGGGAGAGAGAGAGAATTGAAAACAAAGCAAGAGAGAGAGAGAGAGAGAGAGAGAGAGAGAGAGAGAGAGAGAGAGAGAGAGAGAGAGAGAGAGAGAGAGAGAGAGAAAGAGAAAGAGAATTGAAAACAGAAGGAGGGAGAGAGAGAGAGAGAGAGAGAGAGAGAGAGAGAGAGAGAGAGAGAGAGAGAGAGAGAGAGAAAGAGAATTGAAAACAGAGAGAAAGAGAGAGAGAGAAAGAGAGAGAGAGAGAGAGAGAGAGAGAGAGAGAGAGAGAGAGAGAGAGAGAGAGAGAGAAAGAGAATTGAAAACAGAGAAAGAGAGAGAGAGAGAGAGAGAATTGAAAACTGAGAGAAAGAGAGAGAGACGAGAAGAGAAATAGAGAGAGAGAGAGAATTAAAAACAGAAAGAAAGAGAGAGAGACGAGAAGAGAAATAGAGAGAGATAGGGAAGGGAGGATACAGAGACAGAGATGGAGATTGTAATATATATATATATCTAGAATTAACAATAATATGATAAGTACGTGGTTAAATAATAGCACTAATAATAATGATAATAAGAAAACAAACACATTTTTCACTAAGTTTTAAGTAGGTAGGTAAATAATAACAGCATTGACAAAGACGACAAAATAATAATAACAATAATGCAAAGCAATAAACGTATAGCCATATATCGTAGAGAGTACATGTAAAATAACACAAGATAAATAAATAAAGAATCTGATCTTGCCATCCGATAGAACGTAACATTTTAAAACACCTTTCGCCTGTAGCATTTCCTTCACAAACTAATAATAAGGGAAGTAGAGGGGATGTAAAAGTCAAAAATTCCAAGCGCTTCATAATACGTCCTTTTTTCCGGCGGAAATCCAGGAAGCGACGAAACAGTCGGACGGAATTGTAGCGGATGACGTAAGCGAGGGATATCAAATGAGCCAATGGGAATTGCTCTTGGGTGTCACGTGACGATAGATACTAGCGACCAGTCTATTAGAGTCTATTGGAATAGATAATCACGTGCTGATAGATCTAGACCATAAGAGAGGTCAGTTAAAATTCAAATCAGTTTCGTCATGACTAGGTTGTTTCGCCATTATTATGCAAAGTATTATAGCAATAGCGAAAAAGTGCGGCGGATAGTGGTCGCAATTCTCCCAATTTTGACGACTTGCAGGCTGGCCATTGCGAATTTTTTGGGTCAAGGTAAGAAATTATCGAAGCGAGATTCAGCCCGGGCTCTGTCCTGCCTGAACACACGAAGTTAAGATTGTGTAGCCCCACGGTTTACTATGTGTTTCGCAATAAATAAATAAGTGAAAGCCTTGACTTCGATCAGTATCCCACGATTTCGCTGATACCTACCATGCCCTCGTCAGATATCAAGGCCGGTATCATAGCTATGCCTCATTTGCGAAAGATATGAGAGCTAGATTCGTTCGACGCGACCAGAACTTTCAGTAAAAAAAAAAAAAAAAAAAAAAAAAAAAAAAAGTTTTCACCCGGAAATCGGTGTTAGGAGTCATTTCCAAATTTATCCCTTAAAATCATTATTAACTTTGCTCAAACATTTCGTTATATTTCGATCAGATTTTAGAATGTTTCATGCACAAACATTAACTTTCTCCTATTCAATTATCAACATTATGAATGATATAGACACCTACGTTTACATATGTTTTCGTTACCTTTTGATATGCTGTAAATCGGTAAATGCAATTAAATCTTCAGAAATTTTAAGTGTTATTTTGAAAGTCTTAATTGGATACATTTGCCTGTCCTTTAAACGAAAGAATATATAATTAATTAAATAATTAAGTTTAATTCTGACCAATGTCTTTCACATCTTTAAATATTAAATAGATTTAAAACCTTAGTTCATATAGTACAGACAGCGAAATATGTGATATAAATAGTTTTTGGGTGAGATATCTAACAGATATTTTCTCATTTTTAGAAATATATAAGATTGATCTTTCAACAGAATTTTTCTCACGAATTTCAGCTTACATATTTTTTACCTCACAAAGACCAAAATATAACCAATAATTGGATTCGAATTTCCCCAGCTGTGACCTACGAATTTAATGATTTACCTCTATCTTCAATTTATCATTTGATCTGTGTGGATTATTCAAATTATTTTCTTTATCGTGTAAAACCAGTTCGTGGCGACGGCTGCGAAGTAATAACTGCCTTGGATATTCTATACAAATTTCAGTTGGCTTTTCCCTTCTCCTTTCTGAAAATTATAGAAAGGTGGATTAGTAAGGTTTGATTGTGTGCGTGTGAGTAGCTTAATGTAATGTTGCATGGTATTGTAATTTAACATTTGAATGAAGTGTAGTCTTTTGATAAATTTCTTTATCTCTCTCTCTCTCTCTCTCTCTTTCTGTCTGCTGTCTCTCTGTCTGTCTGCTCTCTCTCTCTCTTCTCTCTCTCTCTCTCTCTCTCTCTCTCTCTCTCTCTCTCTCTCTCTCTCTCTCTCTCTCTCTCTCTCTCTCTCTCTTCTCTCTCTCTCTCCCCTCCCTTTATCCCTCTCTCCCTCTCACCACTTCCCTCCCTCTCTCCCTCTCACCACTTCCCTCCCTCTCTCCCTCCCCCTTCCTTCCTTCCTCTCCCTCTCCTCCCATCCCTCTCTCTCTCCCTTTCCCTTTTTCCCCCTCTCTCCCTCCCTTCTTTTCTTCTGCTCCCTCTCTCCCTCCCTTCCCCTCTGTCCCTCCTTCCCCCTCTCACCATCCCTCCCTCTCTCTTTCCTCTCTCCCTCCCTCCCTCTCCCTCCCTCACTCTCTCCTTCCCTCTCCTCTTCCCTCCCTCTCTCCCGCCTTCCCTCTCCTCTTCCCTCCCTCTCTCCCTCCTTCCCTCTCCTCTTCCCTCCCTATCTCCCTCCCTCTCTCCCTCCTTCCCTCTCCTCTTCCCTCCCTCTCTCCCTCTCCCCCTCTCTCCCTCCTTCCCTCTCCTCTTCCCTCCCTCTCTCCCTCCTTCCCTCTCCTCTTCCCTCCCTCTCTCCTTCCTTCCCTCTCCTCTTCCCTCCTTCCCTCTCCACTTCCCTCTCTATCTCCCTCCTTCCCTCTCCTCTTCCCTCCTTCCCTCCCTCTCTCTTTCCTCCCTCCCTCCCTCCATCTCCCTCCCTCTCTCCCTCGTTCCCTCCCTCTCTCTCTCCTCCCCTCCCTCTCTCCCTCCTTCTCTCCCTCCCTCCTTCCTTCTCCTCTTCCCTCCTTCCCGCCCCAACTCACAGCACGGTCCGAGGAAGGCAGGTTTGATAGAAGGGTCCCTGCATATCGCTAGCTGGAGCGTGCACTCATTAGTGTACGTGATTCCGTCATTTCCACACACGGGGGCGAAGTCAAAGGGGCAGATTTCGTTGCATGAGTCCGACTCTTCATCTGCAAATAACACGGAAGACACATGCCAATTAGTGTTAAAAAGTCTACGTGTTTATAGATATTCTTAAAATGTAAATCCGTAATGCCACTGATATAGCCCAGTATATATAATTCACATCCACTTTCTACCACTAAATACTCAAATCTCTGAACTCTATTATGATAATCTGCGGTAGTAAATACCAGCGGGGAATGCGTGCTGTTGTTTACATTTCTCAAGGACAAAATCTCCTGAAACCACCATAGCTCCGTTGTCCCGGATTTATGAGGCAAGCGACTATGTTTTCTTACTCTCGTCAGGGGAAAGAGGTCAAACAATGCCCCTCCGTCTGTAATAGGAGACTGCTATCGAAAGGGGAGGTGGGGAGGAGGGGGGAGGGGAAAGGCGAATGGGACGAGGGAAGAGGGATGGGCTTTACTCTCCCCAACTTTTAAAAGCTTTCGAATTATTGTTTTTTTTTTTATTTACTTATTTATTTTTTGATTGCTTATCTATGGATTATATCTATTCTATTTATATTCAGATTACTCTAATGATTTTAGTGGTTCATTTTTAACGACTCGGGTTTATGGATATTGTGAATGTGAAGAACGATGTGTGGCGTTGAGGTAGGCGGAAAGGGAATCGCAAAAAAAAAAAAAAAAAAAAAAAATATATATATATATATACATACATTTATATATATATATATATATATATATATATATATATATGTATATATACATTATATATATATACATCAGAAATTGAGATCAATGCAATATGATACTCTAAAATCATTATCGATTAACAGTATGCGATAAAGATAATGCTATTAATCGCATTAAGATAATCTAAAATACCATCTCTGACAAAAGAAAACAAAAACTCATTAAACAAAACAGATCTGACCTGAAATGCACATTTTTCTCGGTGGCAATACGTAATATGTATATACTTTTCTTCCGACAACTGGCAGCAAAAAAAAAGGAAAAAAAAAAAAATACAACAAATATTCGAATGAAATAACTGGAATACCCACCACAGCGTCCCTCGAATACGACCTTCAACGATGGGTCTTTGCAGGCAGCCATATCGAAGAGACACATGTTATTGTACGTCCTGCCGTCACTCGCGCAGACAGGGAGGTACTCGCGAGTGCATCCTTGAGGACACTGGGGAGATCTAGGGGACGGTCTGGCCTTCTTCAGGATTTTCTGGTGGCAGGGAAGATTAATTTCAGTAAAGAAAAGATTTATATAAACGGGCTGAGCATCCTCCGATGAAGGATTGATGATGAAAATATAATAAACAAAGGGACAAGGGCGACAGGCAAGGAAATAAACAAGTTATGCCGAAAACAAATTCGTTTTTCTTATTGCATGTTCTGAAGAAGCAACTAAAGAAAATGGGATCTTCGGCGTGTGGTTCCCTGGTATTCCCTTCGCCATTAGTCACGTGATACCAGGCAATTATGGAATGATTATATAAATAAGAAACCAGTTTAATAACTTGATATTACAACAGAAATACACTGAAATATTCTACTGTCTTGTGATGTTTTATAGATTTATATATAGTAAACACAAATTTTCTTTTGTTTATATATATACACATATACACACACACACTATTTTGCTTGATATATAATACACATATTTTCTTTTTAATATATATACTATGTCTATTTTATATTATAATTAAACCCTTTTCTTTCTATTACTATATATTGGCTATCACTTGAAACTATAAGGACCATAAATTCACCTCGGAATTCAACAATATTGATCTGAGAACACAAAGAAAATTAGCTTTAATCACTAATAATAATAAAATGACCTAAATATCGACGGAACTATGCCATGTCACTATAGAATCAGGGAATTAATCAGACATGATTCATGGTCCATATCTGAAGTAGTGGGAAAAATCCATCTTTTTAATTCTGAAATTAATTCGTGCGGAAATGACAAGAAGATAATGATAATTTTTTGCAAACTTTCATGACTGGTTGTTGATATAACGGGGGTATTTTGTTTTTTAGGTTATCGTAGTTTTGTATTGAAGGTACTGAAGGTTATGGAGCCGTCTATTTTGGTATGGAAGATAAAAATCGGGGTTCTGTTTAATAGAACTTTTTACACAGTTGTATATATTCACATCGGCTCGTATGCAAAATACTGCGCACACAAGCTCAAGCTCAAACAAACACACACACACACACACATACACACAAACAAACAAACGCTTTTCTATCTTATCTATTTACTTATATTTTTATATTTATACTTTTAATTTACTATTTTATCAATTTATTTACTAATTCTGTTCATTTACTTACCATTTCAAACACACACACACATACACAAACAAACAAACGCTTTTCTGTCTTATCTATTTACTTATATTTTTATTTTTATACTTTTAATTTACTATTTTATCCATTTATTTACTAATTCTGTTCATTTACTTACCATTTCTTCTTCATCTATTGCTTATCTTTAGTAAATTCAATTAATTTTCATTTACTTTTTTATCTTTTTGCCTTATTATAAATTGACTTACTTTTAGAGGGACTTACTCTTAAACTTTACTTTCTTACTTACTTTTCAGAATTCCCCTGCTTATTTATTACTTTTTTCGAGGAGACTTATTTAATTACTTACTTTTTTTCCGAGGACACTTAGATACGTATTTTTTCTGACTTACCACAAGGTCCTGTCGAGACAACGAACACGGTCGGTCCCTACAAGCCGTCATGTTAAGGGGACTTACTTACACACTTGCTTAGATGCGCAATTACTTAACCCTTCATCACTTCTGACTTACCACAAGGTCCTGCCGAGACAACGAACACGGTCGGGTCCCTACAAGCTGTCATGTTAAGGAGACACATGTTATTGTATGTCTTGCCGTCGCTCGCACAGACAGGAAGGTACTCGCGGGTGCAACCGACGGGGCAGCGTGGGGGTGTTGGGGGAGGGGGGACTTCATCGTCTGAAAGAAAGAAAAAAAAAAACGTGAAATGTGGGGTATAATTTTTATTTTTGTTTGTTTGTTTGTTTTCTGGAGAGAGAGAGAGAGAGAGAGAGAGAGAGAGAGAGAGAGAGAGAGAGAGAGAGAGAAAGAGAGAGAGAGAGAGAGACAGAGAGAGTTAAACAGATAAAGAGATACAACTCTAGCACTGACTAGCAGCGATACCCTTGTATAATGGAATAACCAGCAACAAGACATAATCTCAAAAGACTTAAAAACCCAAATCAACGAATTATCTCTTCTTTTACCTTCTCCTTTTCCTTCACTTTACCTAACTTCACTTCCCACCATCTCCACACCCCATACCTAGGCAATAATTAATAATCAATAACAATTCAGTTATATTCCACTTGTTACGATGGTTATTCTTGTTGTGACAGGCTGTCTTGTTTCATTATGCTCCTAAATTACCCCCTGTGTGCATGGAATAGCCAGGTTTCCCACCCACACGCAGTACGGAAACTAAACACGGGTCAGGCAGTTTACCAGACGAGACCGATACCACTGCACCGCACAGTACAAGCTGTATTACAAATACCCATATACCCCTCAACATACCACACACGCCATCTTTCTCCTTCACAATGAACGGGTCACGGCAGGTCACGGACTCCAGACGACAGGCGTTGGCGTAAGTCCTTCCATCGCTCCCACACACGGGCTCGTAGATTCGCGTGCAGAATTTGGGACAAGGCGGTCGGATGCGGCGGTTCTGGTCCACGACTGGAGGAGGCAGGAGGTGTTGGGAGGCAGCGCCAGAGGATTCACTTATCATTTTTCGTTTTTACTATTATTTTATCTATTCATTATTACTGTTATATATTTGTTTTGAGTTTTGGGTATACTTGTTTTTGGGTTATTTATATATATATATATATATATATATATATATATGTCTTTACATATGTATATATATACATATATATATTTTTTTTTTATCGTTATTGGTATTATGATGATAATCATCATAATCATCATTAGTAAAAAATATATTACACTACTACTACTTCTAAAAATAATAATGGCACAAAGTAGAGATAATGGTAATAATAGTTATAATGTTAAATGCCATATCAATAAGAACACAACACTAATAATATCATAATCTTAAAATAACAATAAAAATAATGAATACACAAAAAATAAAGTCAGTTATCATTACCATCATAATATTTTCCAACATTAACCTTAACGGAAAACAAGAAAATACTCATAAACTTCTTCACAAACAGAAGAACACCAAACAGTAAAAAATTCATCGACCCCAAAAAGTCATGATAATAATAATAATAATAATAATAATAAACAAATCCATGGTAATAATAATAATAATAATAATAATAATATATTAATTAATTAATAACTATGATAATAACAATTCCATCGTTCCACGGCCATCATAATAAATCCATAACAAAAATAATTAAAGCAAATCCATTATAACAAAAAAACATTTATTGTAACAAAAATAAAACAATTAAAAAAGAGAATAAATAAAATAACATCGACAAAAAAATAATAACATTAGTAACAACAAACCCGCAGTTTCACAACCTACCACACGCTCCTTTATGCCGTGGTCTTATGCCCTGACTCGCATAGAAGCAGGCATTGAACATCAGCACGCAAGGGTTGGGGTACGTGAGGCCGTTACTCCCACACACAGGGTCGCTGTCTCTCGGGCATACGTAGAGGCATGGGTCTGGCAGAGCTGTTGGGGGCGGTAATAGATAATAAGTGAGATTAGGCATTAGGGATGTGTCATATAGTCTGGGGGGTAGGGAGGGAGGAGAAAAAAATGAAATTAGGGAAGCGTGATATAGTTGCAGGGAGGGGGGTGGGAGGGGGGTCAGGGATTAGGAATGCGTAATGAGGGCATACGTAGAGGCATGGGTCTGGCAGAAAACTACTACGTATTCAGTTTACAGGATTGGAGAGATTAATAATAATAATAACAATGATAATAATAATAATAATAATAATAATAATAATAATAATAATAATAATGAAAATAATAATAAAAATAACAGTAATAATAAAACATGCAGAAAAGCTTTAAATTAAGGAATATATATGACCTCAATTTTTTAATGACTTCTTACTGTCTGGATTTAAGCTAACTTTATTTTAATTGAGTAATCTAAAGAAAAATATAATAATAATTTTCTCCTTTACGTTTGATTTAACACTTCCCACCTTAAAATGGAAATTAATTCTAGTAATAGTAAACACTCCAGCCTTAAAACGAAAATTAATTCCAATAGATTTATAACAAATGAAAATCAGCAACAACAATAAGAGACACGCAAGTAAATGGAAAACAACAAAAAAACAACCTCTTAATAACAATTACAGAAATAATAGTAATGATAATAATAATGATAATAATGACAGTAATAATAATAATAGTAATAAAAATAATGATAATAATAACATTAATAGTAATAAAATAATAATAATTATAACAAAAATAACAACTATAATAACAATAATAATAATAAAATAATAATAATTACAACAGTAATAACAATAACAACTATAATAACAATAACAGTAATAAAATAATAATAATTACAACAGTAATAACAATAACAACAATAATAACAATAATAATAATAACCAAACAATAATAACACTAAGTAAAAACACCCAAAAAAAGGCCGCACTCACTACAAGGTCGATTCCTGACGATGGCGAGGGACGCGTTCTTACAGGCCTCGACGGAATAGAGGCAGAAGTTGGGGTACGTGAAGCCGTTATTAGCACACAGAGGTTCGTATTCATAGTCGCAGGTCTTGGCACAGGCTCCAGCTGTTCCGGAGAGGGAGGTAAGGTAAGTAGGTAGGGAGGGAGGTAGGGAGGGAAGGAAGGAAGGAGGTGGGTAAGTAGGTAGGGAGGGAGGGAGGGAGGGAGGTGGGTAAGTAGGTAGGTAGGTAGGGAGGGAGGGAGGGAGGGAAGTGGGTAAGTATGTAGAGAGGGAGGGAGGGAGGTGGGTAAGTAGGTAGGGAGGGAGGGAGGGAGGGAGGTGGGTAAGTAGGTAGGGAGGGAGGGAGATGGGTAAGTAGAGAGGGAGGGAGATGGGTAAGTAGGTAGGTAGGGAGGGAGGGAGGTGGGTATTTAGGTAGTTTGGGAGGGAGGGGGGAGGGAGGTGTGTAAGAAGGGTAAATTGGTAGGTAGGTAGGTAGGTAGGGAGGGAGGTGGGTAAATAGGTAGGTAGGGAAGGAGGGAGGGAGGTGGGTAAGTAGGTAGGTAGGTAGTTTGGGAGGGAGGGAGGGAGGTGTGTAAGAAGGTAGGGAGGGAGGGAGGGAGGGAGGTGGGTAATGAGGTAGGTAGGTAGGGAGGGAGGGAGGTGGGTAAGTAGGTAGGTAAGTATTGATGTGTAAAAAGGTGTCGGGTGAGTCAGGTAGAGAGGTATTTGTTGTAAACTTATGTAGGGTATGTGTGTGGGTGTTTTGCATGGGTGCTTTGTGTGGGTGTGGATGGATAGATTGATAGGTAGATGGGTAAAGTTGGCATATTATACATACACATATACAGACATATATACAGGCACATAATACACTCCGTTTTGCATACACGTACAAACACACATAAACACACATTCACACACACAAACATTCACACACATACATACACCCTCCGCACACACACACACACACACACACACACACACACACACACACACACACACACACACACACACACACACACACACGCACATTCGATACAAGAATGCATTACTTACTCAACGTCCGACCCAGGAGGATAGACCATGCAGGCGTCGAGAGCATGGACACCGTGCATGCAACAAGAACGAGGTGTGGCCGTGTCATCTTTATGCCTGCAAGTACATTCACCTTTAAGATTTTTTTTTTTCAGTCGTTTATCTGTGTTATTTTAATGTTGTACGACTAAAACTAACTTTTTTTTCCAATAGTTTATCTACGTTTTACTGTCATTGGTTAACTATATATAATTTATTTCTAATTCGTTTCTCTATTGTTCGGCTAAACCTAATATCTTGAGTCCAAAAAATCATTATATCAGAAAGACTGATAGACTGAGACTCAATAGAAAACGAAAATTGAGACACAAAAGAAAACGAAGACTGAGACCCAACAGAAAACGAAGACTGAGACTAAATAGAAAACGAAGATTAAGACTCAATAGAAAACGAAGACTGAGACTCAGCAGAAAACGAAGGATGAGACTCAACAGGAAATTAAGACTGAGACTCAACAGAAAACGAAGACTGAGACCCAACAGAAAAAGAAGACTAAAACTCAACAGAAAACGAAGGTTGAGACTCAACAGAAAAGGAAGACTGAAACTCAACAGAAAACGAAGATTGGGACTCAACAGAAAACGAAGACTGATAAACAACAGAAAACGAAGATTGAGACTCTACAAAAAACGAAGGTTGAGACCCAACAGAAAACGAAGACTGAGCCGACCACGCTTCGAAACAACGACCTCTGGTAAGGACAGTTATTAATTCATCAAAAAATATTGCAATGATAAAACAAAAAACAAAAAAACAAAAAAAAACAAAAAAAAATACACGTTATCCATAATTGAAACTTCTCTCCCCCCTTCCCTTCTCCCTCTCCTCCCTCTTTATCCCCTTCTTTCTACTTCTCTCCCTCTCCTTCCATTCCTTTCCTCACCCTTTTCCTTCTTTTCCTTCTCTTCTCCCTCCCCCATCTCTTCTCTCCCTCCTCCTTTCTCTCCCTCACTTCCTTCTCTTCTCTCCCTCCTCCCATTCTCTTCTCCCTCTCTCTCCTTCTCTCCTTCTCCTCCTCTCCCTCCCTCCTTTCATCCTCCTCCCCCTCCCTCCCCTTCATTCCTTCCCTCCCATTTCTCCCCCTTTCCCTCCCTCTCTTCCTCTACCTCCTTTCTGTTTTCTCCCTCCCTCTTCCTCTTAACTCTTTAGTGTCCTCTCCCTCTCCCGCCTTCCTTCTCTCCCCCCTCTCCTCCTCCCCTCCTCTCCCTCCCTTATCCTCTTTCTCCCCTCCTTCCTTCCTTTCTCTCCCTCCTCTCATTATCTTCTCCTTCCCTCCCCCACCTCCCCTCTTCCCCCTTCTCTTCCCCCCACCTCCCCTCCCCCTCTTCTCTACCTCCCCTCTCCTTCCTTCTCCCACTTCCTCCCCTCCCCTTCTCCTCTTCTGCCTCCCCTCCTCCTCTTCTCCCTCCCTTCCCCCTCTCCTCTTCCTCCCCTCCCCCCCCTCCTCTTCCTCCCCTCCCCCCCTCCTCTTCCTCTTCCTCCCCTCCCCCTCTCCTTCCTTCTCCCACTTCCTCCCCTCCCCTTCTCCTCGTCTCCCTCCCCTCCTCCCCTCCCCTCCCCTCCTCCTCTTCTCCCTCCCCCCCCCTCTCCTCTTCCTCCTCTTCCTCCCCTCCCCTCCCCTCTCCTCTTCCTCCTCCCCTCCCCCCCTCCTCTCAACCCTATAGTGTCCTCGGTCGTTCGTGCACCCACTGCTGCGTGACGTCACACAAGACTCGTCACCGGCACCGTCACCGTCGATGCGTCACAGCGTCCTGGCAGATCGCAAAAAAGTCGTGAAAATAAGATAAAAAGATGAGATTGGATAAGGTTTGTGGAATAGATTACCTTTAGTGATTGGATAAGATAGCGTTTAGAGGTTGGATAAGATAGCGTTTAGTGGTTGGATTAGATAGCGTTTAGAGGTTGGATAAGATAGCGTTTAGAGGTTGGATAAGATAGCGTTTAGAGGTTGAATAAGATAGCGTTTAGAGATGAGATTACGTTTAGGGGTTATATAAGATAACGTTTAGAGATGAGAATGAGATAGCGTTTAGAGATTAGGTGAACTTTAGTGATGAGATAATAGATTGGATAACATAGAGATTGGTTAATATTTAGAGATAGAACAACGTATACAGATCAGATAAGATGACGTTTGGGAATCAGATAGATTAGATATGAGAGGAAGTTTAGAGATAAGTTAGTGTTTAGAGATTAAGTAAGATAAAGATTACGGATTAGTTAAGATAAAGTTTAAATAGTAGGTTTATATAACGTTAAGAGATTAAGTAAGATAAAGATTACGGATAGTTTAAATAGTAGGTTTATATAACGTTTAGAGATTAGAAAAGATAAAGATTAGGGATTTAGTTAAGATAACGTTTAAATATTAGATTTAGATAAAGTTTAGAGATTAGATAAGATAATAGCAGATTGAGTTGATAGTCAACTAAAATGCAATGTATAGTAATACAGTGCGATAAAGTTATTACAACACAATAAAAAAAACGTCAAAAAGGGACCTTTAGCGATGAAATAAAGTACCGCATAAGGCCTATAGGTTAAAGATAAACCAAAATACAGTATAATAACATAATACAAATACAAACAATCAGTCAGACAATTTAAAAAAAACGCATAAAAAGGACACCACGTTTCGAAACCATAATATCTCCTATCAGGTGAAAACACCGAAAAATTATGCCTTTTTTTTACACATGGTTGCATATTCGTGATGATGCAAATCCATGTTGCAATGTAGGGGGGGGGGGGTCATCTTTCATTTTCAACCTTTATGGAGGTCGCTGAGGTCAATAGTAGTGTGTGCAATGTGACTATATATTATCTCTTTATTATGTATCGTTACTGTGTATTATGTGCCGTGAAATTGCCTTATGTGTTGGGAACGTTGATACCGGTGTGTGTGTGTGTTTTTTTACACTTTTTTTTGGGTGGGGGCGAGGGGGAGATTTTACAAGTGACTGGCTGATTTGTATATTCCTCAAACTATTATATATTATTATCCTTAATAATTAATTATAACAAAGGAAAAGGTGGCGACTGGAATACTCCCTTTGTTAAATTGGAACATCAGTATAACACTCTCATATATACATACAAAAACATCACACAGAAACACACACACGCACACACACACACACACACACACACACACACACACACACACACACACACACACACGTAGAGGAACATGTGTACTAAGCAGCGGGATGATGCGGTAGGGCTGCCAGTTCTTTTCCACCCCGACTTTGACCCAAAAAGCTGATGCCAGAACTCATTCACAGTTGAGTCGACTGAGATGAAATGGAGAGGGAAAAAGAGAAAGATGGGAAGTAGAGAGAGAGAGAGAGAGGGGGGGGGGGAGAGAGAAAGAGAGAGAGAGAGAGAGAGTAAAGAAGAGGGAGAGGGAGAGAGAGAGAGAGAGAGAGAGAGAGAGAGAGAGAGAGAGAGAGAGAGAGAGAGAGAGAGATGAGAGAGTGTGTGTGTGAGAAGTAGAGAGAGAGTAAAGGAGAGAGAGGGAAAGACAGACAGAAAGACATACAAACACAACTAACAAGCAGAATAAACCACGACAAACAAACCATGTATAACAAACCGACAAATCCTATTACGGCAAATCTCAAAAGCAATCCCACCCTTTCAAACATATCTAATAAACATCAAAAATAAATACCTAAATAAAACAAACATATACTCATATAAACCGAACAACGCCCCCCCCCCCCCCGCCACCCAATGAACATCCGCGTACAAAAAACACCCTTTACACCCCCCCCCCCCTTTATAATCTATTGTCTATCCTCCTCGACCTCTGATTGTACCACTGCAGTCTGCGTAACACATTACACTCCACCCTTTTGTTCTGTGTTACCGTTACAACGATTCCCGGACATAGGCTTTGTTCCTTGTAATGAGTGTTTGTTTGTGTGAATGACTAAAAGCAAATATTTTTCCCTGTTTTTTTTTTCTTGGCTTTTAACTCGATTTTGGTTGGTTGTGAGAAGGATGTGGATGATGATATTGATGGTGATGACGTCAATAGTGAAAATGCGAAAATGGAGGTGATGATATTATTGATGATAAAAGTGATAATGGTATATATGATAATCATAATCAAAGCCATAATGATAATGATAATGGTAATGATTATGTTAACAATAATAATAATAATAATAAATGTAATAATAATAAAAACAATAATAATAACAACAGCAATAATAGTAATAATAATAATAATACAAATAATAGTAATAAAAACAATGATAATAATAAAACAATAATAACAATAATAACGATAATAATAACAATGACAATAATAGTAATATAAACAATAATAATGATTATACAGTAATAACAATAATGAACACATATGATAACAATATAGTAATGATAGTGATGATGATGTTGATAATGATAATTATATTGGTATTAGTAGCAGTGATAAAAACAATGGTAATAATAGTAATAATGATAATAATAATAATAATAATAATAATAATAATAATAATAATAATAATGGCTATAATAATGACAATGGTAAAAACAATAATAATGATGATAAAGATAATTATGATAATGAGAATACTGACGATGATAATAGAAATGGAAATCAAAATAATTATCGTAATGATAATAATACTAATAAAATAATATTGGTGATGATGATAATAGATATATGATAATGATAATAATAATAAAAATAATAATAATGATGATGATGATGATGATGATCACAATAATAGTAATACGAGTAATAATGATAATGATAATAAAGATAATGTTAATGATAATAATAGCGATAACAATATTAATAAAAACAATAATCATAATGATAATAAAGATAATGTTAATGATAATAATAGCGAAAACAATATTAATAAAAACAATAATCATAACAATGATAATAATGATAGTAATAATGATAATAGCAACAGCAAAAAAACAGTGATAGTGATAATAATAATGATAATAGTAATAACAATAATTATGATAATTATGATAACTACAATGATAATAGTAATGTCAGTGGTGAAAATGATAGTAGTGATAATGATAATAAGTATACTAATAATAATAACGATAATGATAGTTATGATGATGATGAGGATGAGGATGAGGATGAGGATGAGGATGATGATGATGATGATGATAATGATGATGACAATGATAATAATAACAAATTAAAAAATATGATAATAATAATAATAGAAAATAATGATGATAATGACAACATAATAACAATGATAATATGATAATAATGGCAGAATTAATAATGATAATGATAACAACAATCATAATGGTAATGGTAATAACAACTGATATCAGTGATAACAACAATAATGATAATATAAATGATAATAATGAAAAAATATGAATGATTAGCATTATCATTTTTATACTAATGATAACAATAATAGTAACATTAATACAAATGATAATAATGATTCTAATAGTAATAATATTGATAACAAAGATTCTAATAATAATAGTATTAATGATAATAAAGATTATAATAATAATAATAATAATAATAATAATAATAATAATAATATTAATAATAATAATAATAATAATGGCAACAATAATGATAAAGATAATGTTGACAATAACACCATAACAATAAAATGTTATGATAAATCGTAAAGATGCAAGAAAGAAAAGAAAAAGAAAAGAAAGAAAGAAAGAAAGAAAAGAAAAAAAAGAACAAAGAAAGAAAGAAAAGAAAAACAGAAAAAAGAAAAGACAAGAAAAAAAAAGAAGAAAAAAAAACTATATTACCTCAAATACTATTCCTATTCCTAACAGCAACGAAATCAACCCAGCCTCCATTGCTAATTTCTGTCATTTGGGGAATTCCGTGTAAATACGGTAACCACGACCGGAGGCCTTCACACAGCGTGAATTTGTAGGGTTGTGTATAATGTGGTAATAACACACCAGATTGAATTTATGTGACAGGCCTTGTTTATGCAGCATTACAGGGCCTTCTGATATGTGTTCATGCTCTCTCTCTCTCTCTCTTTCTCTCTCTCTCTCTCTTTCTCTCTCTCTCTCTCTTTCTCTCTCTCTCTCTCTCTCTCTCTCTCTCTCTCTCTCTCTCTCTCTCTCTCTCTCTCTCTCTCTCTCTCTCTCTCTCTCTCTCTCCCTCTCTCTATTATATGTATATAAACACATATCTATATATATATATGTGTATATATACATATATATACATACACACACATAACTACCATCATTATTACTACTGTTATTTTTTCATTGTCTTTGATTATCATTATCATTATTAATGTCAACATTGGCATTGTTATCGCTATCATGATCAGCATTGCAATTATGTCATTAATATCATTTATCAGATTTATTACAATTATCATCACTTTTAGTATTGTCATTATTACTATTTTCATAGTTGTCAACAGTTTAATTATCAACTCCAATGCTCGCGTTTGTGATGACACTGATTTTATCAATTATATCAATGAAATTGATACTAAAAGTGATGACAACGTAATAATTTCATAATCATCGTCATTCATTTTCAATTACCATCAGTATTATCAGTATCGTGAATAACTAATGTTGTGAAAATGAGAAAACTAAAAAAAAAGTGTTGGGTAATGAACATTAGATATAAGAATTGGGAGTCAAATTCGGTGATAAATATTTCCATGCACTTGCTATCACCACCACGATATATATATATATATATATATATATATATATATATATATATATATATATATATGCAATCACTGACAAAGGTATTAGAAAAAAAAAAAAAAAAAAGACAGAAACATATAAACATAAAAAATAACCAGATAAACAATAAAAAAAACTATTTAAAAAACTCCAAAATTCCAAAAATCACACAAAAAATATTAAAAGTTTCCCCGCCATCCCGGGAGAGCGAAACTCAGACACACCCACTCAACACGAAAGGCGGACAGCGACTACGCCAGAACACACACACCAACGCTATGGACTTCGCTGAGTACAGGAAACTCTCAAGGTCTGGAGTTGTTCAGCTAGAATTCGCCACTTCGATGCAGACGGGGGGGGGGGGGGGGGGGGCATACTGACTGAAGGGCCATTAAGATACCGATGGTGCGTGGTTGTGTTTGTGTGTATAAGTGTGTATGTGGTAGATAGTGTGTGGATGGTGGGGGGGGGGGGGGAGATAGTGTGTGGATGAGTTTTAAGTGTGTAAGTGTGTAAGTGGTAGATAGTGTGTGGATGGTGGGGGGGGGGGGGAGATAGTGTGTGGATGAGTTTTAAGTGTGTGCGTATGTGGTAGATAGTGTGTGGATGTGTGTGTGTGGGGGGCGGGGGATTGTGTGTGTGTGTGTATGTGTGAATGTGAATGTGGAGATTTGTCGGTACGAATGTACTTTATATAAGTACGACCATCTCTCCATTTCTTCCTTATCATGATTATTATCATTATCACCATCATTATCATAATCATTAGCATTATCATCATCATTATTAACATTATTATCATTATCATCATTATTATTATTATTGTTATTATTATTATCGTTATCATTATTATTATTATTATTATTATTATCATTATCACCATCATCAACATTATCAACATTATTATTATCCTTATTATTAGTATCAAGATCATTATTATCAACAATATCAATACTGTTATCATAATAATCATTGTCGTCAATATCATCATTGCTACTACTACCGCTAGTACCCTCTTACTATCATCATCTCATTATCATTATCATAATCGGCATGATCACCATCATTATCGCCAGTATCATTATTATTATCGACATTATTAGTATCATTATCGTCAGTATCATCATCATTATCGTCAGTATCATTATAATTATCGACATTATCAGTATCATTATCGTCATTATCATCATTATCATTACCTTTATCGTCATAATCATCATCAATATCGCTATTATCACTTCTTTAAATTAATGATGACCAGAAAGTTTGTCGGTTAAGACCTGTAGACTGTGCAAGGTTGTGCAATATTTTCTTGACAAGGATTAATAACCTTTTATCCACGGAGCGTCTCTGAGCTTATCCAGTATGCACAAGAAAACGAAAAAAAAAAAAAAATACTCGCTTCGTCACAAGAGAATTATTCACATACTGTTTTTTTTTTCTTTATTTTTTTATCGAGTATCGTCATAATGCTGTAGCTCTCTCACATTCAGTCATCATCGTCATGAATTTTACTTCAAACAATCATTTGACGTCTAAATGATGCGTAAAAAAATATGTGTAAATGATATGTTTGTGGATCGTAAAGACTCATTATAGACACAGTTTAACGATGAATTTCGTAGTAAAGGTGGCGTAATGTCAACGTTAGTCATTTGATTACAGTGAGATCTCTAACCAGCTTGTCGAAGGGAAAATATTGAGTCTTTCATTGTATATTTACTTTATATCTATCTATCTGTCTGTCTGTATACAATGTACATATCCATGGTCTACCGATAGATAGATATCATTATACAGTAGATGAATAGATAGATAGATAAATATATAAATATTTAGATAGACAGACAGACAGAAAAACAAACATACATAGATACATAGACAAATAGACAGACAGATAGACAGATAGATAAACATAAAGACTGGCAGGTAGATAGATAAAGTTCATCCGAGAGCGAGAGAAGTTTAAGGACAAAAAACACACAGATTGCAATACGAAATCTCATGCAAATCGGGAGTCCAGTGCGTAACGGCGTGTTCACTGTGCAATACATGGCTGTGGGTGATTATGTTGTGCATTGCAGCTCGGAGAGAGCGTATTGCATATAAAGGAGGGAAGGAGAAAGGGAGAGGGAAGGAGGGAGGGAAAAAGAGAGGGAGGGAGGGAGGGAGGGAGGAAAGGAGAGGGGGAGGAAGTGATGGAGAGAGAGAAAGGGAGAGAGAGGGGGAGGGGGAGGGAGAGAGGGGGGGAGGGAGGGAGTAAAGGAGAGAGGGAGAGGGCGAAGGAGATAGAGCGGGAAAGAGGGAGAGAGTTAAAGACAAACAGACTAGTAGATAGATAGAGAGGCAATCAGGTAGATAGATAGACAAACAGGTAGATTGACAAACAGAAAGAAACATTCATTAGGGATGTTGATATAAATTATAAAAAAAAGACATGTAGGTTATAAAACCACACAATTAACGTTATATGAAACAGTATATAACCTAGAAAAAAAATTACAGATATGGTTCATATATTCCACTTTTCTTCAAACATAAGTTTCACCCCATATATTTCGATCTACCACATGCCATGTACACGCTTAACGTTCATTAATAACAGCCCAAAATAGTCATTTGTCACTTGGTCACAGGCAATGACCCCCCTCCATCTTGTCACGTGACACACACAGCTTAAGATATATGGAAATCCGCGAGGACATTTGCACAAGCAAGCTGTATTTAGGAGTGACGTCAATCAGCTGATCACCCGTGATTGTGGGAGAGAATTTCACTTTCATTGAACGCAGCAAATTCACGCCCTTATGTATACGCGTCTACACGTGTCTACGCTTACATGCACACAGCTCACGCATGCACAGAGACAGACACATGTATACACAAAAACATATACATTGATACTGAAATACACGCTCATATATACTGTAAATGCATAGGCAAATACAAATACACATATACACATGCCCACGATATGCACACACACACACACACATATATGTGTGTATATATATAAATATATACATATATATATACATATATATACACGTAAATACATATATTCATATATGTGTGTATGTGTATATATACATACATATATATGTATGTATATATAGATATGTGTGTGTGTGTGTGTGTGTAGACAGATAGATAAATGGACAGACAGATAGCTAAATATATAGATAGATAAAGATACACACACACTTATATATGTATACATATATATACATATATGTGTATATATATGTATACATATATGTGTATACATATATATGTATACATGTATATGTATATATACACATATGTATATACATATTTATACATATATATACACATACACACATATATATCTATATATACATATATGTATATGTTTATATATACTGTGTGCATATATATATATATGTATTTATACGTATACATATGTATGTATATATACATATGCGCACATACAATATATTGATATATATATATATATATACACATAAATATACATACATACATATACATACACATATATATATACATACACACATATATGTATATATTCATATATACATATACATATATATGTACATATATATATGCATACACACATATATATATGTGTGTATGCATATATATATACAGATACATAAATATATATGTATATATATATATATTCAGCCCCACTGGCTACAAATAACACAGGAAAGGTTAAAGAAGAGTCTTTAACCTCTTTTCTCACCTTGATGTAAATTATGCACTCCTCGTGTTGTTACTCTGTATTTTCCCACAGGTCATGACGCTGCATGGGATGTGCACATGACGTGGCATGAAAAGCTTTAGTCGTCGGTGGTAATGGAGGAAATTCCGAAACCACGACGTGTGACGATGAATTTGATTACTTACGATGCGTGTGTGTGCATATAAATATATATATATATATATATATATATATATATATATATATATATATATATACACACACACACACACACACACACACACATATATATATATATATATATATATATATATATATATATATATATATATATACATATACACACACACACTGATGCGTGTATATATATACGTCTTTATTATTATCATATATATACCTATATATGTATATATACATATCTATGTATATATACATATCTATGTATATATACATATATATTTACATATATATTTATATAAATACATATTTATATACATATATGTATACATATATATGCATATATTATATATAGACCTATATATCTATATGTATACATATACATATATAAATATATATACATGTATATATACATATGTACATATATATTTATCTATATACATATATATGTATATTTGTACGTATATATGTGTGTACACATTTATGTACACACACAATATATGTATCAGTGTGTATATATGTAAATATACATATATATACATATGCATATATATATGTACACATACACACATATATAATATATGTGTATACATATATATATGTATATATATATATATATATATATATATGTATATGAATGCATATACATATATATGTATATCTCTGTCAGGGATTTACTTAATTTGACGTTAAATTTTCCTGATGGTTCGTTATTTTGTGTACTGCGGGGGGTTGATTTTGCTCGAGAAATAAAAGGTAATTTTTTTTTTATATATATGCAAAAAATATATTCAACAAATATATAAGGATGGCATAGAAAATAAATATATATCATGAAGTACACAGTAGTCACAGGTATGGTACAGCACCTCGCATTAAAAATCTGTTAATCTGTTAACCCGTTGCTGCCGGGGAAAATTAATAAAAAAATATGGAAAATGCTGTTCTCATTTTTTATATTATTTTATATTAGTTAATTAGTATATCTTGTCATCTTACATGATTTCACCTTTCCTTGAATTGGCGGGAAAAACGTATTTTTTTAATAGGGCTATGAATATCGATTGCGTTATTTTTATTATAAACATTATAATTACTATAATGTTATAAACATTAGTAACAGCAAAATAAGATAACGTAAAATATTTTCGTAAATCAATGAAAATGGTGAACGGGCGAGACAGGCAGTACTCGTAATTGGCTCATTGGTGACTTAATATAAGTGTAGCCATCTATGTGTACAAACAATTAAGCAAGTAAACTCACAGTAGGCATGGCATGGGTGTACGTGCTAGTGGGTTAACCTAGCCACCACGGAGTTTTGTTCTGCCCCCTGTAGTTTTCTGTGAATTTTGTTACATATAGATGGCTCCACATGTGCTCAGCCAACAAGAGTCTATCACTGACCGATCCTGATTTCCCTATTCCATGAATTGGCGGGAAAATGTGTTTTTCTTTTTAATGCAATTGATATCGATACTGTTATTATTGTTATTGATGTAATGATTATTTATTTAAAAAAAAACGAAAAGAAACATTTAACATGTCACTTCATATTCATTCACTTCATGTCATTAACAAACAGAGATTTAACATTCTTATATAATATCATATATTATACTCACACGTAAATATATTCATTTAACGAATAACAAAACTTATTTTAAGTTGCGTGAAGCGAAGACCGGAGGCAACTGACCGACCATACGGGAGTTGCCTTCGACTTCATTTAAGGTGAGGAGTCGATCC
>NC_061825.1:38581582-38584082 GCF_019202785.1 Penaeus chinensis
TAATTGTGTAAAAATTTTAATTGATATATTATTACTGGTATTTGTATCATGGTATCATTATCATAATCAACGCACACAGTTTCTTTATTGTTGATGAAGAAAATATTAATATCTTTATTATCAGAATTACTGGGAATTGTTGTTATTATCAGTATATTAATTAAAGTATTAGGGCAGTATCAACATTAATAAAATTATCACTATCATCATTCATAATAAAGACAACTATTCTTATCAACATCATTAACGTCATCACAATCATCACCATCAACATCATCATCACCATCACCATCATCATCAACATCATCAACATCATCACCATCACCATCATCCCCATCAACATCATCACCATCATCACAATCACCTCGGTCATCACCACCATCGACATCATCATCACCACTATAACTTATCAACATTAAACCAATCCATGACGGTGTGAAAGAAAAAAATTACTTCTACTGAACGCTGCAAACCACACACACACACACACACACACACACACACACACACACACACACACACACAGTTTTACATTCATACAGAAATACAAACACACACACGCAATTACACAGACGTACACACACACAAACAAAAACAAAATAAAAACACAAACACACATATACATACATACACAAATACAAACACAGCAACAAACAAGAACACAAACAAACACACAGACAAACACAAACATCAACAAACATTACTCACAGTCACGAGTATATCTTCCAAGCCATTCCAGTATTTCGTCAAGTTTCCAAACAGAGAGTAGGTTATGACACGCTGTCTTCCTCCTGACGCCCACGCCCTCCGACCGCAGCTCCCGCCCAGGCCACCCACGTCTGAGGGAAAGGAGCGTTGACGTATGCAATGCGAATCGTTGCAAGGACAGAGGTCACCGTCCCACCAAGGGGCGTGGTCGCCGTGGGTCTGTTGGGTAGAAGGGGAATGTGCTGTGTTGTTGTTGGTATTATCGTTATTATTGTCTTATTATTATTAATGTTGTTGTTATTATTATTAGTAGTAGTGGTAGTATTATCATTATCATTATCATTATCACAATCATTATTATTATTATTATTATTACTATTATTATCATTATTATTATTATTATTACTATTATCATCATTATTATTATTATTATTACTTGTATTATTATCACTGTTATTACTTTCAATGTTAATGTTTTTATTATTATCATTATTATTACTATCATTATTATCATTGATGTTATTACTATTATCCGGATTATTACTGATGTTATTATTATCATTATTATTATTATTATTATTATCGTCTCTATTACTATTATTACCATTATTATTGTTATTAATTAATATAATAATAATAATAATAATAATAATAATATATATAGGAGGAGGATGGTGATTCTGATGGTGATGATGGTGAGGAGGAGGATGGTGGTTTTGATAGTGATGATGGTGAGGAGGAGGATGGTGATTCTGATGGTGATGATGGTGAGGAGGAGGATGGTGGTTTTGATGGTGAGGAGGAGGATGGTGGTTTTGATGGTGATGATGGTGAGGAGGAGGATGGTGATTCTGATGGTGATGATGGTGAGGAGGAGGATGGTGGTTTTGATAGTGATGATGGTGAGGAGGAGGAGGATGGTGATTCTGATGGTGATGATGGTGAGGAGGAGGATGGTGGTTCTGATTGTGAGGATGGTGAGGAATAGGATGGTGGTTCTGATTGTGAGGATGGTGAGGAGGAGGATGGTGGTTTTGATAGTGATGATGGTGAGGAGGAGGATGGTGGTTTTGATGGTGATGATGGTGAGGAGGAGGATGGTGGTTCTGATTGTGAGGATGGTGAGGAATAGGATGGTGGTTCTGATTGTGAGGATGGTGAGGAAGAGGAGGAGGATGGTGGTTCTGATTGTGAGGATGGTGAGGAATAGGATGGTGGTTCTGATTGTGAGGATGGTGAGGAATAGGATGGTGGTTCTGATTGTGAGGATGGTGAGGAAGAGGAGGAGGATGGTGATTCTGATGGTGATGATGGTGAGGAGGAGGATGGTGATTCTGATGGTGATGATGGTGAGGAGGAGGATGGTGATGCTGATGGTGATGATGGTGAGGAGGAGGATGGTGATTCTGATGGTGATGATGGTGAGGAGGAGGATGGTGATTCTGATGGTGATGATGGTGGTGATGAGGAGGAGGATGGTGATGCTGATGGTGATGATGGTGAGGAGGAGGATGGTGATTCTGATGGTGGTGATGGTGGTGATGAGGAGGAGGATGGTGATGCTGATGGTGATGATGGTGAGGAGGAGGATGGTGATTCTGATGGTGGTGAGGAGGAGGAGGATGGTGGTTCTGATTGTGAGGATGGTGAGGAATAGGATGGTGGTTCTGATGGTGAGGATGGTGAGGAAGAGGAGGAGGATGGTGGTTTTGATAGTGATGATGGTGAGGAGGAGGAGGAGGATGGTGATTCTGATGGTGAGGATGGTGAGGAAGAGGAGGAGGATGGTGAT
>NC_061825.1:38601582-38616582 GCF_019202785.1 Penaeus chinensis
TATATATCATATTGTATGTATTATATTTCTTATATTGTTTGTATTGTATTCATTATATTATATGTATTATATTTCTTATACTGTATGTGTTATATTTCTTATATTGTATGTATTATAATTATCATATTGTACATATTATATTTATTGAATTGCACGTATCATATTTATCATATTGTATGTATTATATTTATTGAATTGTACGTATTATATTTATCATATTGTATGTATTATATTTATCATATGACGTTATACAATATGTACCATAACACACAGTGCATTATAAAGGTGGAATCGAGCGCCTCCTCCGATCAGCTGTTCGCGAGGTGTTCCGTCAGGAGGCCGAGCGAGAGAGAGAGAGAGACACACACACACAACGTGCTGCCGCCTCTCGTGTTTAAAAATAACCCCCTTCTGAAAGTTTCCTTTTACACCGGAAGAACGTTCTGGGACCTTCCATGTGGTGGGGGGGTTATTTATATAGTTTGAGAAGGGTGAACGTGTGGGAGAACATTTAGAGTAGTTCGGTCTTGAGTTGAAGAACAAGAAGAAGGCGTTCCTGTGGGAGACGAAGAAGAATAAGAAGAGAGAGGAAGAGAGAGTGAGATAGAAAGAGAGAGATTTCCTTTTTTTGAATATTGTATTGAAGGGTTTTTATTGAAGTTCTCTCTTGATTTTGAGGATTTTTTGCAACGCGTGTGGACTAGTTTGCTAAAGGTGAGGGAGATGTGTTGTATCCTCCATGTGTTTTAATTACCTGTTATTTGTAGTTTAGCGTAATTATTTATGAATATTTCCGTGTGTTTAAGTATTTCGTTGATTATATCTGTTAAATAAAGGGAATTGTGTATGAATTAGGGTGTTATATAGGGTACAATGAAGACCAGTTGGTCAATGACCTACATTGGGCATAAACCTTGTTGAAATTTTATAGTCTGTTCTGCTTTTGCATTTTAGAGAATTATGTAGAATTTAAAGAGACTTTTATTAGCCTTAAAGATGGGTTTTGGAAGTTTGTTAAGAGTGTGTATATTGTGAAGGAAAATGGTAATTATCCAGAAAAGTCTAAGGAGTGATGCTGTGGGTTCCATGCCCTTCGACACTCTGGCAAAGGCCAGTAGATCTCTGCTATGTATTATTTTATTGAAATAGAGCTTGGATTGTTTCCGAGTTCAATGAAAAGTTATCAGTTATGTCTGTAAATTTGATCTTACCAGAAATAGGTTTGGGTGAAAGATTGTTCACCTTTGCCAGAGTGCATGGAGGCCGTGATATCTCTTGATATGGATATACTCATTGGCTAAACTTAAGTTGCCGTTGATTGTATTTTTTTTACCCAGTAGTATTTTGTGTTATCCAAAAATTTACACTTTGTGAGTTTGTGAATTCCCATGAGCACCCTTGAGGTTGTTGGCTGGAGTAATAGGTTGCAGTTATGTTGTAAACTATTGCTGATGTTAGTTACTATTGATATAGAGAATGGTTAATATTTATTCTTATACTATATAGCAAGGATTTAATGGATTAATTAGAATATTTTTTGTAAGCACAATTTTCATATTTAGGGCAACATGTCTGATTTTGGTAGATAATGCTGAATCTTAGTTCGTCACTCAGGTTTTTGTATTTTCGTATATGATATAGATACGTAGATAGATATACAAAGAGATAAGGACCTAGCTCCTACACACATATAGTCTTGTGCACATGCTTATGATACCAATCATAATATTCTGACATTATCTTGCTTAATATTTTCTCATTAATATTTTCCTGACAGATGCCAGAAGGAGACAAGCCAAATCCTGTAGATCTGAAGGAACAGGGTAATCAAGCCTACAGAGATGGAGATTACGACAAGGCTATCTCGAGATACACTGAGGTAAGTCATGTACAGTATTTAGTAGATGTTCTGAAAATTGGTAATTTGTAGATGAAAAATTTATTTATGTTAACCATTTTTATGATCATTCCTTTACTTTGCATGTTTCTAATACATGATATATTTTCAAAAAGGTCTTATTCTTACATATTATTATTCTTATTTTTTTCAGGCATTGTCCCTCAGTGATCCAAAGGACCATCCAGTATTTTACAAGAACAGAGCGGCAGTGTACTTAAAGATTGATGACTTTGAAAATGTCATTAAAGACTGCACAAAATGTAAGTATTCTGGGTGAAATTTTATTTGTCAAAAATTACGGTAATTATATTAGAGGAATAGGAGATTAATTTTTTTCTCTATGTTTTTCTCTTGATTTTATAAACTTAAGAAAAAAATAAGTAATAAAAAAAGTATGTGAACTACACTCCAGAAACATCTCTCGAGAAATTCCCATAAACCAACTTTTCTCATACAATCGACTCCCATGTCTCGCAATTAACGCATCCTCCTCTTTACGATTTTTAGGCCTGGAGCTATCCCCCAAAGACCCCAAAGGCCTTGTTCCGTCGCGCACAGGCCTATGAAGGAGAAGAATTGTACGAGAAAGCTTATGCGGACGCCAGGGCTCTCCAAGTTGTTGACCCCAAGAACAAGGAAGTCCAGACGATGCTTGAGAGGTTGCACAAGATTGTCCAAGATAAAGTGAGTGGAAAAAGATGGTTATGAGGATGTTGGTGATAAAAATAATGATAGATAAAAGAAAAAGAATGGTAATGATGGTGATGATAACTATTATGATTGTAAATTTCACCAATGATACATATTGGTAACAATTAATCATTATGATTATTATTATTAGATTAGTAGTCATAGTATTAATTGTAATAGTATATATTAGTATTAATACTTGCTGTTATTATTATCATTATTATTGTTATTGTGATTATGATTTTTATTATTATTTTTGTCTTCATTTCTTTTGTTGTTTTTTTTATACTGTCATACTTTTTATACTCTCATACTGTTGTTTTTATTTTTTTAAATTTTGCTAGTGTTTGATTATTATACAGGATTGGCATTCAATATTATGTATTATTTATCAATATTGCAACAAGGATTACTATTATTACTTTTGTTTCTGTATTTTTCACTCTCAGTGTTATTGGTTCATGCTGTCAGATTTATTCCACATCATGAATTTCATTTCTGACTAAAATTGCATTTCTCGTACAATTCTCCCGGACACAACTAAATGCATTTCAACTCATACAGATTGAAGAAACCACCAAAACGACAGGGAAGGTGAACCAGCTCTTTGAAATTCTCTTCGACCCATCACACGAGATGGAGAAGAGGGTGACCAGCGCAAATAACCTTGTGGCTTTGGCGAGAGAGAGAGCAGGTAATGTGTTTTAGTGTATAGCCCTTGGTGGGGAAAGACTTCACTTGATAAAGACTTAATTGTGAGGAGTGTTGAAAGAGATGTCAGTGACAATAGATAATGACTAAAACGTTAAAAAAATGATAGTATTGATTATATTTGATGTGGAATTACTGTTTTGATAATGTGAACATCCTTTTTGATGTATTCAATAGCACCAAAATGTAAAGTAGGATACACATTCAGCCAAGGAAATTATATATTCTATATATTTGTGTATGTGAGGAGAATTACCTGAGAAGGAAGACCTATTTCAGTATATAAAGCTTTTGTGTACAAGTATTGATCTTTCTTTCTTTCTCTCCTTTCTTCCATTCTGTCTTTCTTTTCATTACTTGTGGATTTAGTAATAGCATTAACTGATATATTTTTTTTTGTGTGATTTTTCTGTTTTAGGTTGTGACTTGTTGATAAAGCAGGGCATTCTGGGCCGTGTGGTGCAGTTGTTGAAGTCGGAAAAGAACCAGGAGATTAAGCTGGCTTGTACTCGAGCCTTTTCGGAATTCTGCAAAGACCTTGACAGGGTAACTACTGCTTTCATCTATCTCTATTTATTTGTACCTTCTTTCGTAGTTGACTTTTTTATTTCCTTTTTTTTATTCCAATCTTCTTTTTTTTCCCTTGTTTATCTGCTTTCATTGTTTTTAAATAATTATTTCTCTTGCTAAAGACTGGTCCTACAGTCTAACTCATAACAGTTGTCATAATATCACAAATTAGCCAAGAATAATGAACTGATAAAAATGAACCAAACAGAATAACCAGCAGTCATTATTCACTATCAAAATAACTTGACCCATACTTACAGGCCAAGATGGTACTGACAGAGGTTGGTATCCCATGGTTTTTAGACCTCATGAACAGCAAGGATGAAGACCAGGTGAACGCCACACAGTACGTGTTCCAGACAATGCTGAACACCCTTGCCGGCATGAACATCAAGAAGGGAAAGAAGGCAGATAATTTTCTGCTGGGAGGTATGGGGTCCTGTTGATTGTCTCTGTTGAGATGGGGGTTTGCAATCTACGCATTTGAGATTTTTGTTATTCATAAATGGTACCTCTGGCGAATTGTTTTTATATCATATTTTGGTTTGGTTTTGATAGTTGAACTGGATGATTAGTGTACAAAATTTTTTAAAAATTTTCATAATTATCCTTGTCGGCTTCAGAGAACAAGAAGGAGATTGACAGCTTGATGGTAGTAATGATGACGACTATCACTAAGAGTACAATATCCGGCTTGTGTCGAGATGCCATCATCGAGCTCGTGCTGAAGAATGTGGAATACGACCGCCTTAACTGGGGCGACAAGCTGATAAGGATGGGAGGTATGTGGTGTGTGTGTGGTTTGCTGATATGTGAGTTTTGTTTTAAGATGGATAGGTATGTTGCTGCTTGTTATTGTTCCAAATTCATGCTCTATATGTGGTGGATGCAGTAAGAATTATATATGGTTATTAAGTTTTTTTTTTTTTTCTTTTCTTTTCCTTTCCTTTACTTTACTTTACTTTACTTTACTTTACTTTACTTTACTTTTCTATGTTTTGTTGTACTGCAGAGTAATATTCTTTTTTTCAGGCGTTGATAAGCTGTTGGATGTAGCATCTGAGCTGAAGGAATTTAACTATGAAAGTAGTATTGAGATCACTGACAACACACAAATGACCACAGCCATCTGTCTGTCCAAGGTTTATGATACACAGTACTGTGATAAGGATCGGCAAAACTTTATTGACATTGTTGATGAGTACCTCAGGTAAGGCATGTTTGAAATTTACCGATGATCAATATCAATTTATACATGAGTTTGAAATTTTCAAATAAGGGTCATATCTTCTCATACAATTTTTTTTTTTTTTTTTTTTTCCTCCATTCATTCCTTGAGGTTTGGAAATGGTCATAAGCCTTTATACTTTAGATATGACATTTTAATTAAAGTGTTTCTGAAATTCAACCCTTCCCAGACTGCGACTTCTGACTCCCGATGTAGAGTCGAAAGTACGTATTGCTGTCATTCTTACGACGCTGCTCCTGGGCCCCCTGGATGTTGGCAACAGGTTCATTGCACGTGAGGGCATTTTGGAAATGTTGCTCGTCATGGCCAACACAGAAGAAGTCATGCAACAGAAGGTAAGGAAGGGAAAGTTGGGAGAGAGAAAAAAAAATGTTCGAGATTTTTACACCTCTTTTTTCCATGTTTTATTCTGTTATATGTAAGATATATATATATATATATATATATATATATATATATATATATATATATATATATATATATATATATAATTTTTTTTTTTTTTTTTTTTTTTTTTTTTTGAGAGTCAATTATATCCTTTTGTTTACCAACAGGTTGCTTGCGAAGCCCTGATTGCTGCTGCCTCCAAGAAGGACAAGTGCAGGACCATCATCTCCCAGGGCACAGACATCCTGAAGAAGCTTTACAACAGCAAGAACGACTCTATCCGAGTTCGTGCTTTGGTGGGCCTGTGTAAGCTTGGGTCCATGGGAGGTACAGATGCCTCTATGAAACCATTTGCTGAGGGGGCTTCCTTAAAGCTGGCTGAAGCTTGCAGAAGGTATGTCTTTTGTGAAAGAGGCCAGCTTGATAGGCCTATCTGTTTGTTGCTTTAATATGTTTTATTAATAGTCAAATACTTTTAACCAGTATATTTATAATCGTTAAATTTGAGCTACAATGTGTGTGTGTATATATATATATTTTTATATATTTATATGTATATAATTTTTTTTTTCTTCTTCTTACCTTTATTGTTACATTTTATTCTCTTTTCAGATTTCTTGTCAACCCTTCAAGAGACAAGGACATGCGCCGTTGGGCTTGTGAAGGTCTTTCTTACCTGACGCTGGACGCTGATGTTAAGGAGAAATTTATCACTGATACCAATGCTATTCGATCCATGATTGAATTGGCCAAGGTATGTGTGCTCCAGATTTAGAGGAAATAGGAGATGAAAAGAGTTCTGCTATTGGTATATTTATTTTTATTATTATTACCTTTGTTTAAAATTAAAAAATTGACTATATGCTAAATACCTTTCTTCCACCTTTTCCAGACTGGAGACCTAAATTGCTTGTATGGCGTTGTAGCAACATTCGTGAATCTCTGCAATGCCTATGATGAGCAGGAAGTAATTCCCGAGATGGTTGAGCTCGCCAAGTTTGCCAAGCATCACATTCCCGAGAAACACGACCTTGACGACCAAGATTTCATCGACAAGCGTGTGAGGATTCTGGTCGAGGAGGGAGCTGCTTCTGCTCTTGTGGCACTGAGCAAGACTGACAGTGAGAATTCCAGGGAGCTGATCTCTAGGTACAGTATTATATAAAACATCTGATTTTGAAAACTGCCATTGTTTGTTATTACTGGATGAGGCGATTGTACTTACGTTTTCCTCTGATTATTCAGGTAGATGGATATTGAATTGGTATTGTATTTACTTTTCTTTGTCTCTTGCATTACAGATTGTTCAATGCGTTCTGTAAGGATCAGGAAAATCGTGGCTTGGTAGTACAGCAGGGTGGCACAAAGGCCTTGCTGGGTCTGGCTGCCAATGGTACAAAGAAAGGCAAAACTTGCGCTGCTCAAGCACTGAGTCGAATTGCCATTTCAATCAACCCTGAAGTTTCTTTCCCTGGCCAGAGAGTAAGTATTAGGTCTTGTATTGCTATATAAAGAAATATGCTTTATTTCTCATACCTACAGTGCTTCAAAGCCTCCAAGTCATAGATTTTAATGGTTATGGTATTTGAATGAATTCTTCATTAAAATCATCTGAATAGTGGGAAAAGAATCTTAGACATTCAAATTCAAACACCTTACTAAGTTATTATAATTCTCCAGGCTTATGAGGTGGTTCGTCCCTTGCTGAAACTGCTCGACATTGAATGCACTGGCCTTGAAAATTTTGAGGCTCTTATGGGACTCACAAACATCGCTGGCATGTCTGAGTCGGCCCGAAAGCGAATCATCAAAGAGAAGGGATTGCCGCTGATTGAGCATTACATGTTTGAGTTCCATGAAATGATTCGCAGAGCAGCTGTCCAGGTATTTTTTCTTCTAGTATATATTTATAATACATATTTGGGAAATAGTTATGATAAATATCCATTAAGATTATATATATTTATGTAATATATATTAAATGTTCTTTTAGAAAAAGTTTTCTTCTTTATAGTATTAACAATGCAATAGGCATCAGGTTTGAGAACACTGGTAGTGTGCAGTAACAAGTCAGACCCCAGGCTAACCAGATGTTTAGGAATACTGCAATGAATCTGTTAAAGAATCAAAGAACACCATTGCTTTAGTCTCTTGATGATAGTTACCCTAAACAACTGACTGAATTAGATTACTCATTCTTCCAGTGCATGGCAAATCTCTGCGCATCTCCAGACGTAGTCAAGATTCTGGAAGGCAAAAACGACAAATTTAAGTACCTGTTCCTTTGCACCTCGGATGAAGACTTGGATATTATCAAGGCTGCCTGTGGAGCTCTTTGTATGGTCATGTCAGTGTCTCCGATCTGCTTGAAGAAGGTGTTTGATGTGAGTAACAGATCTGTCTTGCTGTTCTTTCTTCTTCTTCATCTTTTTATTTGTCCTCCTTGCTTTTAGACTCATTGAAGAATTAGAGTATCTTCACTATTTAAAAATGTGTCAATTATTATTACTATTTTCTTTGTCATTTGATTTTGTATTTGTTTATTTTTGAATTCAACACATGGTCAGGGTGTGGCATTTCATGTTTGTTGAAAATTTGAAAAAAGAGCATCATAGGTTTTTCTACTCATGGTATTTAGTTCTTTTTTATCTTTACATATTTCTAATGTCTGGACCTTTTTTTTTTTTTTTTCTCAAATAGGCCAAAGACTGGGAAGAGATTCTGGAGTTCCTCCTTTCACACAAAGACCCAGAAATCCAGTATCGCGGCACCATCATAGTCAACCTCCTAATATCCCATGACAAGTACGTTGCAGAGAAAATCATCGATACCCACTGCAAGGTAAGCAATGCACTATCTGGTTGGGAAACATTTGTACAGATAAGCACAAGCCGCTGCTGCTTGAGATCCCACTAGTCATGCATTTTTATTTTTGTTTATTCTTTTGAGTTGACTTTACTAGACCTGGTTTTATTGTTTTTGACTGAATAATGGAAGTCAGTGCCCTTCTCCTGGATCACATTATCTTCATAATTTTTTATTTTTCTGTTCCCTAAACATTTCTGTAATTTTGCATTTTCCTTGTCACTCAACAGACTGCGTTAGAAGCCATTGCCAAGATTGAAAACCCCGAATTCGTCCTACCCAAGGCAAGAGAATACGCCATTGACTCACTGAAGATGTGTTCTCATGAGTGGAAATTGATTAAGGATCCTTTAGCACCAGAAGACTAAGAAAATTGATACAAAACTGTTGAGCTATTCATCAAAGAAACTTTGTTGAAAGTTGATTATTTACATCATTCTGCATTCTTATACTTTTATACAATTATAAATTTATCGGAGGGAGAAAATGCATTAAAACTTTTTTTTATTGTGATCTCCTATTTGGTTAGAACTAACAAGTAATTGTACTTAACAATTCTTTTTTTTTTTTTTTTTTTTATAGTATTTTTTCTTCCCTCCCCGCAAAAAATGTAAATAGCTTTTTATGTATGTTGAACGAATGCTTTGTAGAACCTCTGTATACAAGAACCTGGGGACCAAGAACCCCTTTTGACAGGCATTATTCTTTGACTATTCAAAGTTTTATAGTAATTGTAATTGTACAGACTGCTAGCGTTTTTGTGAGATAGATTATTAAAAAATACTGTCAGTCATTTGCCAGTTCTTATCTTTTGCAGTTATTTGTTGTATTACTTTTATTTGCAGATGATAATATTTTTAGCATTTTTGGCACTTTCTGTAAGGTCTGTTTTAACTGCATATATCAATTTATTTTATGCATGCAGTTGTTTTCTGTTTTCCCAAAAGAGCTTTAAAAGTTTGCCATTGATAGGTAGGTTTTCTATTTATCTTTTTTTTTTCTTTTTTTAAATTATCAAAGGGTTGAGAATATGCAAGGTTCTGCCGTAAATTAGGTTTCTCAGAGATCGTTGCAGTAGAAGTGAATGATGAAAAAATGTATGCTGTGTTGAGTGTAGGCTTAAAATCTGGCATTTTCATACCTATTTATATCAGTGTAGTGTAAGAGCATATTTGATTGGTTGATTTTGTAATATCAGATGTTATCTGCATTATGAATCTTTGGTGCTTCCTGTATGACTGTATTTAGCTTGTGCCTTATTTAATATTAAATAAGTTGAAATTGTATAAATTGTTGGTATATTTAATAAAAATGTGGATTGTTTACTCCGTTTAGTCTCTTTCCTGAGGTAATAATTAGTGATAGTTCATATAATTAATAATTTGATGTAGAGAAATATAGTTTCCCAGTTTGATTTTTATCCAAATAAAATTTAACCCATTGGCGACGGGTATAGAAAACTAAAAAAAACACTACGCTCTGGCGAACCACAGCAACACGCCGACTTTGAGCGCATGAATTCGGTACATCAAGCCAAATCATTGCCTCGGGGCGCTTTGGCGCGCCGCCGCGGCGGACAGCCGCACGCCACATTTAGAGCGTATTGTTATGATGCCTATAGGCGTGACCTGTCGCCATTGGGTTAAAACAAGATTAACCAAGAAAATTAAAATTTCACGTAACTGTTGTAAAGAGTATCTGCATGGATAAGAATTAGAATTACCTACGTAAGAGCAAATTCTTCAGTAAAGTAGAAAAAGCATACAGAAAATGAACCGTGTATTGAATTGCAAGAGTAATTATTGTAATGCGGCATTTCTCCTTGAGAAGCATTGACGCCTCAGAAAGTAAAGCACTCTTAATAAAAATAAGTGCAAGGGAAATCCGTCATCCATATGGGTCTTCAAAGCAAAAATCAGTAAAAGGTTTAGTCACTAACTGAATAGCCTGCATCTGCAAGTCAACTGAATACACCAATTAATGCTTGCAAAAATGCGTTCACAATATACTCAGAATCATCCCAACAAAAATGTTCAATAAAATAAGGAAAGTAATAATACTTTTATTCAATTTGTAAAATCTCTTGTTTAATATGTAATCATTCTACAGTAGTTATATTTTTAAGTTGTCAATGAAAACATGAGCGTTTACATATTTTTCTGAAAAGATTGAGATGTTCATTTAGGGTTTTCAATATTAAACTCCTGTAATACCAAAGTTGTTTTGTTTATTGATTAGAGGCCATTGATAAGGAGATAAAAAATAATAACTTCCGTGTCGAATTCCTCAGTGGCATTACTTGGCAGGAACAATTGGCGCTGTAACAATAGCCTGCATCGATTCCTTGACCATACCAAGCTGCACCTTCCAGCCGGAAAGTGTGTCATGAAGGGCCTGCCACTGGTTCCTGCCGAATGTGCGGTGGACCCTCGAGGTTACGAAGACCTTGCACTGGTTCTGATCCATGCGGGCACTCACGAGCTTGGTCTTCAAAGCTGTTTGGAAATAGTGCATTTGTTTATGTTTAATAATAGAATGAATTAATATAACCCTACATAATATTATAGTAATATCCCATTGAACTTAAAATTAATTCTATTTGAGTACTGATGTGTATTCTGTGAACTGTGGACCACAGCATTGTGTGCACTCCAGGTGACAGGTATAATAAGCAAGTATTTAGGGATAGCCAGGACTCGGTTTCTGGGTTATTTGAGACAAGGTTATGGAAAATGTGTCTATATTTGTAAATTAAAGCCTCCAGCCATTGTTACAGAATGTCCCCAAACTTTGACCAATAGAGATAAAGAAAATACTGTGACCATTTCTACAGATCTTTCACATTTCAACACCACCTTCCCAACCCATACAAGGCAAACTGGCACATCTGGAGACATTAAAAAAACCAAAAACATTCTGAATGGGATGAGAGAGGTGAGAGAGTGAAGAGTCAATGCCCCAACAAAATTCACCGTTTACATTAATGAAGGGATTAATTTAATACTCTAGAAATCAAGCTAAAACTAGCAGCATCAGAAAGAAAAGAGAATCCTGCTTACCTTCAATGATGAATCCTTCAACGTCATCCCCAGTAAGCTGAAGCTCTTGCATAAGTGTGTCGAAGGTCATTTCCGTCTGGTTTTCTGCCATCTGGATGAAGGTCAACAGCCTCATTTTGCGGACATTGGCATCATGGTCCAGACCTATTGATTGGTGTAAATTCATGTTAATTCATATATTTATAAGTTCTATGTCCATACAAAGCATTTAAAAGGAATTGCAGTAATTTTGTTGTTAGGTAACTAATCTACATACTGAAGAAGCTGCTGCTTTAAATCCTACTTTTAGAAGAACCCTCTGGTAAAATATTCAAAAGTTGTTTCAATAATATTTTGAGTTGCAATGTTTTTCTGATGGTTTCTGAGGCTATTACAACAATCATGAGAGTCATTTGTACCGATGCGCCACTTTAGAAACATGAGCCCCCCCCCCACCCGGACTATCAAATTCAAATGATACCCCAGATACATTTAGAAACACTACATTTCATGTAAGCAGTTTTATCCTAACCTAGCCTGAAGATTTACCTTGGTCCACTTTTGTGATTTACCTTAGCCAAATCAACCCTACTCAGCCTAACCTACACCAACTCAATCTAACCCCTCCCTGCATGTCCATTGGCCAAGTTTAACCCCCCCCCCCCCCCATCAGATACTTGGACTGCAGTAATAAGAGAAAATAAAGGTTGTTTTGATATATTCTTATATTTTTTCTTTTTTTTTGTAAAACACTTTTTTTGGAAGAACTTTTTACAATATTGTCAACAGAAGAAAAGTTGCTAGTTTTCATGAAATGAAAACTAGCTGAGGCAACTTATATGAAATGTGTTTTTTTTCACTATTCTATTTTTAACCTCTCCTTCTTCATTTAGTTCAAATAATCCTGATTATCATATAATACAGTATAAATGTTTAACAATGTAATATTCTATTAGATATTCTTGCAATCTTATGCTTTAACCACCTCACAAAAATAAAAGAAAAATGAACTATAAAATGATTTCCTTCCAAGTTAATTAAAAAGGTATAACATTCTTCAAATATCACAACAAAACATAGAGCATTTGTGAAAATAATCAAATAAGTACAACACCAGACAGCATCCATTTCAATGACTAATGACAAATCTCATTCAATCAGACTAGAAAATAACCCTCAATAGAACTGGATCGCTGGTCACCCCAATACGTACCAATGGAGGAGATAAACTCTTTGTGGTTGTTGTAGAAGTGAATGTAGCCGGGCAGCTTCTCCGACACAAAGATCGTCAAAAGGTCGTGGATGAGTTCTCCCTCCAGGAATTTTACAGGCTGAGGAATGAATATTATGTTTAGAAGGATGAAATCTAGTTCATCTATAAATCTAATTTGATTTCAAAATGCTAGTAAATCAAAGGGAAAAACTACTGGGAATTCATCAACATTAACGGCGAAATGACTGTCAAATTACACTTTGAATTTTCTGAAAATGGGCATACACATATTCAAGGCAAATGATCATACTACCCAAATATAAGCAAAACAAGAAAAGAAGAAGAAGAAGAAGAAGAAGAAGAAAAGATTGCAATTGGCACAACTTGGGAAATCTACCTTAAGAGTGAGGAGATGATCCATGATGTAAGTGGTTGGGTCAGCCAGGGAGGCGATGATACAGCGGTGGGCATCTTCACGGGCCTGTGAGGCATTCTCAGTTGTGTAGGTTCCCAGCAGCTCAATCATCACTTTGCTGGCTTGTTCGCTGAAATGGACAAGAATATTATTGAAAAGATCTTGAAAATAACAAGAGTTAAAGCATTAAAATATACTTAAACAGGAAACAAAGAACAACCAAGGATATGAATTTCATATAAATAATCAACTAATATATAATTACCTATGGCACTCAGCTGCTTCTCAACATAGAAAATGAAAGAAAAAAATGATAGAAATAGTATAAAGGAGGAGGAGGAGGAGGAGGAGGAGGAGGAGGAGGAGAGGAGGAGGAGAGGAAGAAGGAGATGAAGAAGGACGAGAGGAAGAAGGAGATTAGGAAGGAGGATAGGAAGAAGGAAATTAGGAAGGAGAAGAGGAAGGAGATGATGCAGGCGGAGGAGAGGGAGGAGGAGGAGGAGGACTTCCCTTACCTGTGTTTGTTTGCAATAAGTGTCTGATGCATCAAACGAAGAAGCTGTTGCATCTGTTCGGTAGAGGGTGGGGGCTGAGCGGTGTTTAGTGTGGTGCGCATCTTCTCGCAAGACTGGAATACGGCTGTGATCTGCCCGATTTGGCCCGAGACTTGCACCATTGTGTAGTAGACATGGTACCGAACACCAAGGTTCTCAGGGAGGGCGTGGAACAGCAGGTTTAATCTGTTTAAGAATACAAGTAACTCTCCATTAAGACCTTAACCTGGTGGGTAACCATTATAAGATTTACAGGACTCATTCTACAGCCACAATACATCAAAAGAACTCAAAAACACAAATTCTCGGTTCTCAAGCAGTATAAATACCAAGAGTATGGAGAAAAGTAAAATAACATATGAGACTTACACTCGGAGACAGACGCTGCCTAATCTGTTGGAGGGAGCCTTGGCCAACTTCTCACAGAAAGCCAGGATGAGGCTCTCTGTCTTTTCTCCGACTGGTACCTGAAATCAACCAGTCAGCATTCATTATCTCATTACACTCAGTAACACCTGATTAGTTACAGCCAGATCATATTACATTTTCAAAAAAATAATTATGATAATTTTTCTCCTCTTGTCTCATAATGGCTCAATATGAATTTACAATAAAAAGGCACATAAATAAATTAAATAACAATAAAAAAAACAACTAAATAACAAGAACACCCACTCACCACAATCAGCACAGAAACGATAGAGTTGAGAAGTGCCTCGACCTCGGCCTCTGTGGCCTCGGATGAGAAGCACGTGTCGCACACCCCAATGATCTTGTGGAGGTCATCCTCTAGACCCTTGGGGGAACGCTCCAAGGAGATCTCAGCACCCACCTCCTTGAGGTAGGCGCGGAGTTCCTCCACCTGTTGGGGATAAAGGAGGAGGCGGATTAGAAGGGACTGAGTGAGCTGAGAGTGTAAGAGTAAGTGATTTGGGAGTAAATCATTATGAATAGATAAAGTAATTCCTTGTAAGTGTCTGACAACTCCTAAGCAAGTAGTCAATGGAAAAAACTGGGGGTTTGCAACCGTGCATCACTTCATTTCATCTCTTTCTCAGTGTTCATGAGTGGACTGAAATACTCAGTACTCAAAAACTAATATCAATCAAAGAAACAAAGCCATTCGTATAACCTTGCATCATGTTATGTTTGAAGTTTCTGGTCCTTAGTTTCCATCCGTATAACACCCAAACACAGTAACTCACATCATAGCAAGTAAACAGTTAGATACTAAACAAGAGGACTGCTCACATCGAGAAAAACTAATGTAATGGTCGTAAAGAGAAATAGTTAAAGCCTTTAGACTGCAAGACATTCATCACAAATCATAAAGTTTAAACTGGAGTATCAAAAAATAAATATGAGAAAAAGACCCATTCTGAGAGTCACTTGAGTGAAAGTGGAATTG
>NC_061825.1:38624082-38629082 GCF_019202785.1 Penaeus chinensis
GTGTGACTGTTGTTGTTGGTGTGACTTATTGTTGTTGTTGTTAGTGTGACTGTTATTGTTGTTGTTGTTGTGACTTATTATTGTTGTTGTTGGTGTGACTGTTATTGTTGTTGTTGGTGTGACTGTTGTTGTTGTTGTGACTGTTATTGTTGTTGTTGTTGGTGTGACTGTTGTTGTTGTTGGTGTGACTGTTGTTGTTGTTGGTGTGACTGTTATTGTTGTTGGTGTGACTGCTGTTGTTGTTGTTGGTGTGACTGCTGTTGTTGTTATTGGTGTGACTGTTGTTGTTGTTGTTGGTGTGACTGTTGTTGTTGTTGGTGTGACTGTTATTGTTGTTGTTGTTGTTGGTGTGACTGTTGTTGTTGTGACTGTTATTGTTGTTGTTGTTGGTGTGACTTTTTGTTGTTGGTGTAAATGTTATTGTTGTTGTTGGTGTGACTGTTGTTGTTGGTGTGAATGTTATTGTTGTTGTTGTTGGTGTGACTGTTGTTGTTGTGACTGTTATTGTTGTTGTTGTTGATGGTGTGACTTTTTGTTGTTGGTGTGAATGTTACTGTTGTTGTTGTTGGTGTGACTGTTGTTGTTGTTGGTGTGAATTTTATTGCTGTTGTTGTTGGTGTGACTGTTATTGTTGTCGTTGTTGGTGATGTGACGTTATTGTTATTGATATTACTGCTATTGTTGTTATTATTGTTGTTGTTGATATTGTTATTATAATTTGTATTGTTTTTATTATTATTATTATTATTATTATTATTATTATTATTATTATTATTGTAATTATTATTGTCATTATCAGTACTTTTATATTTTTTCTTTATTATTGTATTCATTATTATGATCAGTATTATTCTTATAATTATCGTTGTTATTATTAGTATTATCATTATTATCATTATTATCATCATTATTATTATCATAATTATCATTACTATTATTATTATCATTACTATTATTATTATCATTATTACTATTATTATTATCATAATCGTTATTGTTATCATTATCATTATTATCATCATCATTGTTATAAATACAATCATCATACTCATCATTAATTACAGTTCATCCAGTTATTACCTTAACTCTCTTACTCCTGTTTTCTCTTCTTTCTTTTCCCTTCATTTATCTTCTTTTCTTGTTTTGTTTTTTTAGCGTTGCAACACCGAGAATGCGAGAAGCGACCGGCACTGCCACGCCCTGTGCAATATCCGCCGGCCGACAGAGATAGGTATGTAGACAAGTATATAACGTAGATATATATAGTATGTATATATGTATACACACACACACACACACACACACGTATATATATACATAGTATATATATATAGATAGATAGATAGATAGATAGATAGATGTATATATATATACAGTGTAAACATATATACATCTACTGGAGACATATATATAAAGTGTATACATATATACATGTAGTGTAGACATAAATATACAGTGTAGATGTATATATATATATAGTGAAGACATATATAGTGAGGACATATATACATATAGAGTAGACATATTTATGTGTATATATATACATATATACATACATACAGTGTAGACATATTTATATATATATATATATATATATATATATATATATATATATATATATACATATGTACAGATAGATAGATAGGTGGATAAATAGTAGAGCTATATATACAGTGTAGATAAATATACAGTGTAGACTTAAATATACAGTGTAGACATATACATATAGTACATATATATATGTATATATATGTATATATATGTATGTATGTATGTATATATGTATACAGTGTACGAAGGTCCAATTATTCAGACGCACGGGCTCATTAAACGTTCAACTACACATTACATAAAATGCATAGACACTCAAACGCGTAAACAAGTACAGACAAACACACAAACATGCACAGAAACATATGCATAGATAATATACATTTTTTGTGGACATACAGTTTAAACGCACAGACACATTTATGAGTATACACATACATTCATCCACACTGACACATTTACACATTCTCCCTCTCTCTCTCTCTCTCTTTCTTTCTCTCTCTCTCTCTTTCTCTCTCTCTCTCTCTCTCTCTCACACACACACACACACACACACACACACACACACACACACACACACACACACACACACACACACACACACACACACACCTTTATTTGCAAAATATCCCTAATATTCATGATACTATAGACCCCATCGGTTTCCATATATACCAGATTTTATCTCACTCCCCCCCTCCCCCCCGCGTCAAAAAATCTGTGAAAATAACAGGAAAAAAAATGCTTCCGTTGTTTGACCAGTGACAGTAAAGGAATTAGTTAGTCAGTGTATCAAAGATCTTTTTCCTAGTGCAGCATTGAAGAACAGTGTGTGTCCGTCAACTACACTTCATCCCGTCCGAATTTAGCGTGAGTGAAAAAAAGATAAATAAATAAAAGAAAGAAAGAAAATATAATGTTTATGATCGATGTTACCTTGTCGCTTTTTTTGTGAGAAATATTTTATTTGAGATTCTGTCTTTATTTTTTCTTAGCGATTTTTTTTCTGGCTCTATGGATAAACACGTTTGTTTTTTATTAAAAATTAGATTAGAATAGTTGTAGTGTATATGCAAACTATTCATATATTTTTTTTTTACCAAATCTAAACAGTACGGAACAGACCACTTCCGTTTTCTATACATATACATTCTACCGTTTTCTTTGCGGATAAAAAAAAAAAAAAAACAGTTCTATTAAAAATAGTTTTCCTCTTTAGAAATAATTATTTCCCGGTGATACTGCTTTAGAAGACTGGCGATCTTTATAGTCTAAGGCCAAAATGTTCCTGGTAATGTAACAGGAATTTCGAGTTAAACAGAGAATTCCTTACGGTAATCATAACACGTAAAATGTCAGTGTTCTCAGAAATTTACTTATGGTTATGAAATGTTTTATCTATCCATAGTGTGTGTGTGTGAGTAAGTGAGTGAGTGTGTGTGTGTGTGTAAGTAAGTGAGTGTGTGTGTGTAAGTAAGTAAGTAAGTAAGTGTGTGTGTGTGTGTGTGTGTGTGTGTGTGTGTGTGTGTGTGTGTGTGTGTGTGTGTGTGTGTGAGAGAGTGAGTGAGTGAGTGAGTGAGTGAGTGAGTGAGTGAGTGAGTGAGTGAGTGAGTGAGTGAGTGAGTGAGTGAGTGAGTGAGTGAGCGAGCGTGTGTGTCTGTACTGTATATGTGATTGTGTGCGTATGTGAGTCTGTGTGTGTGTGAATATCGAGAACAAAATAAAATGTATCTTTCACAGACAATCAGTTATTCATAACCAGTTGATAATAAAAAAATAAAAAATATATATATATATGATATAAATTCTCTCAAAAGACTGACATAAAATTCGTAAAGTGATCGACCTATATATATTACTTTTACAAATTCTTTTTATAAGATAACATCAATCATCTGTATTTCTAACACTATTTTATCATTAGATTATTATCATTATCGTTGTTGATAGTATTATACTGTTGTTATGACAATGATATGAAGAAAAATAACAACATTGATAATAATATTGATAATAATAATGGTGATGGTAATAATGATAATGATAATATTAATGATAATGATAATAATAATCAATATCGGTATTATTGTTATTATCATTATCATTATACCATTATCACAACTGTCATTATTATTATTATCATTATCATTATCACCATCACCATTATTATTATTATTATTATTATTATTATTATTGGCGTTGTCATTATTCTTATGATCATTCTATCACTATCATCATCATCATAACCACCACAATCACCACAATTCACCACCATCCCTATCACCATCACCATTAACCCTTAAAAAGAGTACCCCAAACCACTCGCCTTTATGCCCAACGAACTGACGCATCCCCTACCCTGTCCAGAGGCGGAGTGAACTGGGTAACAAGTAACGTGAAAGAGGTGAAGGAGATCCCAGTACAGCGTCCCAGTCCCAGGTACATTGACGGTCCTAGCGGGGACGCTCACAAACTGGTTACTTCCGGTCTCTATCCGAATTACATCTTCAAGAAGGTAGGGGCGTTGTCTGTGTGTGTGTGCGTGTGCGTGTATGTTTGTTTGTGTGTGTGTGTGTGTGTGTTTGTGTGTGTGTGTATGTTTGTGTGTGTGTATGTTTGTGTGTGTGTGTGTGTATGTTTGTGTGTGTGTGTGTGTATGTTTGTGTGTGTGTGGTGTGTATGCTTGTGTGTGTGTGTGTGTGTGTGTGTGTGTGTGTGTGTGTGTGTGTGTGTGTGTTTGGGATTGTGTAAGGTTTTATGTGCGTGTGTTATGTGTGTATGTGTGGGGATGGGTAGGTATGTGTTTGTTTGTTTATGTGTGTGTGTGTTTGTGTGTGTGTTTGCGTGTGTGTGTGTGTGTATTATGAGGATGTGTGTTTATAGATAGATAGATAGATAGATAGTGTGTGTGTATTTATAGACAGCCAGACAAACAAACAGACAGATAAAGTAACAAATATAAACATAAATACACACAAACAAACACACATTTAAGAGTAAGCTCACACCTGTGTTATTCGCACGCCTATAATCTGCATAAACCCACATAGGACGCACTGCATTCAAAAACACTCGAGTCCTTGTGCGCGTCACCTATAAAAACCATCTAGATTTAAAAACACTTTTAATGTTAACGTGAATAATTGAACCGTGTGAGAATAAATGGAAAGAAAGAAAACACTATTCTATTTCCATGATCTAATATTGCTTTTAGGAGCCTAATGGACGCTAATAAATGAAGCTTTAATATATTAATAGTCTAATTTTCAGAATCTAAAAATATTATTGCTCGATATTATTATTTTTTTCTTTTTTATTATTCTTGTTTTTTTTTATATGATTCGTGTTTTTTTTTTAATTATTTTTTGATTGGTTATTGTCTCTATCACCATCACCATCTCCATCACTGTCACCATCAACATCTCCATCACTGTCACCATCTCCATCTC
>NC_061825.1:38634082-38641582 GCF_019202785.1 Penaeus chinensis
GGTCATTGGCAAAGTAGCTGGGTATGAGCACTGGTATGGACACTGATAAGATCATGGGTCGGGTCACTAATAAAGCCAATAGCAGTATCATAGGTATGGGTACTTCTAAGGTCATTGGCCCCTAGTAAGTTCAGTGATAAATAGTGATTTAATTTGTATTTTAAACACCCGCAGACAATGTATATATGAATGCACATGTGTATTTACGCATACACGCACGTAGACCAACAAATCCACACACACACACACACACACACACACACACACACACACACACACACACACACACACACACACACACACACACACACACACACACACACACACACACAACACACAGTTATGAGAATTGTATTTATTCAAAAAAAAACTGAAAGGCGACTATATTTAAACTGCCTGAATAATCCGAATAAAACTGGAATGGAAAAAGTCGTTTCTGTTACTCCTGTGATGTACTTTTCTTCAGCAATATTATAGGTATAAGCACAAAGGAAAAATTAATGGAATACATATCCACACACAAGCAGACGCATATGTGTATTTATATACATGTGTTTATGTATGTATATGTATGTGTGTGTACATATGAATATCACACACACACACACACACACACACACACACACACACACACACACACACACACACACACAAAACCCTAGAGAAAGAGCATAACAGCAGTGGGGAATCCAACCGAAAGAGAAATGCAAAACAGCGCGATATTCCCCCACGACCTCTCCCTCCCTCTCTCCCTCTCCCTCTCCCTCTCCCTCTCCCTCTCCCTCAACACCGGCCGTTCAGTCCCACGAGAGGTCGGGACCGCCACTCACCTAGCACCTCGGTAGTTTTAGCGCCGTCCCGTGGCACCGCGTAAGACTACAGGTTCTAATTAGGCCTGATATGCAAGAGCTGTGTTGACTCCCTCCACCGTTTCCTTACTTATTTCGGCGTTTTCCCTCGTCTCCGCGTGTCCTTTAAGGCGGTTCCTGAGGGACATTTTCCCCGGGATGCGACTCGGCCGGTTTTAGGGGACGCGGGCGTATTTTAGTTTGGGTTTCTGGTCTGTATATGTTTTTCTTTCTTTCTTTTTCTCTTCATTATCATTATCGTCATCGGTATTGTGGTAATGTTATTGTTATTGGCATTGTTGGGAGTGTTGTTGTTATGGTTATCAATGCTGTTTTGATCGTGATTATTATTTTTTATTTTTTATTATTATTATTATTATTATTATTATTATTATTATTATTATTATTATTATTATTATTATTATTATTATTATTATTATTATTATTATTATTATTATTATTATTATTATTATTATTATTATTATTATTATTATTATTATTATTATTATTATTATTATTATTATTATTATTATTATTATTATTATTATTATTATTATTATTATTATTATTATTATTATTATTATTATTATTATTATTATTATTATTATTATTATTATTATTATTATTATTATTATTATTATTATTATTATTATTATTATTATTATTATTATTATTATTATTATTATTATTATTATTATTATTATTATTATTATTATTATTATTATTATTATTATTATTATTATTATTATTATTATTATTATTATTATTATTATTATTATTATTATTATTATTATTATTATTATTATTATTATTATTATTATTATTATTATTATTATTATTATTATTATTATTATTATTATTATTATTATTATTATTATTATTATTATTATTATCATTATCATTATCATTATCATTATCATTATCATTATCATTATCATTATCATTATCATTATCATTATCATTATCATTATCATTATTATTATCTTTGTTTATCTCTTGATTGATAATAATAATGGTAAAAATATCAACAATAATAATAATAATGATGACAGTAATGTTAATAACAATAATGATAATAATAATAACAATACGAATCATAATAATAATGATAACAATGATAATAATGATAATAATAACATCATCAACAGTAACAATAATAATAATAGAAGAAGAAGAAGATCAACAACAACAACAACAACAACAACAACAACAACAACAACACTAACCTGACAATGATAGCAAATATTGAAGCGATTGTAAGTTAGGATTTCGGCAACACTAATATCTAGAATCAAGTGATATAACAAAAGATACTCACATCCAACCTTACCCTCAGAATGACCTTCACATCCAACCTTACCCTCAGAATGACCTTCACATCCAACCTTACCCTCAGAATGACCTTCACATCCAACCTTACCCTCAGAATGACCTTCACATCCAACCTTACCCTCAGAATGACCTTCACATCCAACCTTACCCTCAGAATGACCTTCACATCCAACCTTACCCTCAGAATGACCTTCACATCCAACCTTACCCTCAGAATGACCTTCACATCCAACCTTACCCTCAGAATGACCTTCACATCCAACCTTACCCTCAGAATGACCTTCACATCCAACCTTACCCTCAGAATGACCTTCACATCCAACCTTACCCTCAGAATGACCTTCACATCCAACCTTACCCTCAGAATGACCTTCACATCCAACCTTACCCTCAGAATGACCTTCACATCCAACCTTACCCTCAGAATGACCTTCACATCCAACCTTACCCTCAGAATGACCTTCACATCCAACCTTACCCTCAGAATGACCTTCACATCCAACCTTACCCTCAGAATGACCTTCACATCCAACCTTACCCTCAGAATGACCTTCACATCCAACCTTACCCTCAGAATGACCTTCACATCCAACCTTACCCTCAGAATGACCTTCACATCCAACCTTACCCTCAGAATGACCTTCACATCCAACCTTACCCTCAGAATGACCTTCACATCCAACCTTACCCTCAGAATGACCTTCACATCCAACCTTACCCTCAGAATGACCTTCACATCCAACCTTACCCTCAGAATGACCTTCACATCCAACCTTACCCTCAGAATGACCTTCACATCCAACCTTACCCTCAGAATGACCTTCACATCCAACCTTACCCTCAGAATGACCTTCACATCCAACCTTACCCTCAGAATGACCTTCACATCCAACCTTACCCTCAGAATGACCTTCACATCCAACCTTACCCTCAGAATGACCTTCACATCCAACCTTACCCTCAGAATGACCTTCACATCCAACCTTACCCTCAGAATGACCTTCACATCCAACCTTACCCTCAGAATGACCTTCACATCCAACCTTACCCTCAGAATGACCTTCACATCCAACCTTACCCTCAGAATGACCTTCACATCCAACCTTACCCTCAGAATGACCTTCACATCCAACCTTACCCTCAGAATGACCTTCACATCCAACCTTACCCTCAGAATGACCTTCACATCCAACCTTACCCTCAGAATGACCTTCACATCCAACCTTACCCTCAGAATGACCTTCACATCCAACCTTACCCTCAGAATGACCTTCACATCCAACCTTACCCTCAGAATGACCTTCACATCCAACCTTACCCTCAGAATGACCTTCACATCCAACCTTACCCTCAGAATGACCTTCACATCCAACCTTACCCTCAGAATGACCTTCACATCCAACCTTACCCTCAGAATGACCTTCACATCCAACCTTACCCTCAGAATGACCTTCACATCCAACCTTACCCTCAGAATGACCTTCACATCCAACCTTACCCTCAGAATGACCTTCACATCCAACCTTACCCTCAGAATGACCTTCACATCCAACCTTACCCTCAGAATGACCTTCACATCCAACCTTACCCTCAGAATGACCTTCACATCCAACCTTACCCTCAGAATGACCTTCACATCCAACCTTACCCTCAGAATGACCTTCACATCCAACCTTACCCTCAGAATGACCTTCACATCCAACCTTACCCTCAGAATGACCTTCACATCCAACCTTACCCTCAGAATGACCTTCACATCCAACCTTACCCTCAGAATGACCTTCACATCCAACCTTACCCTCAGAATGACCTTCACATCCAACCTTACCCTCAGAATGACCTTCACATCCAACCTTACCCTCAGAATGACCTTCACATCCAACCTTACCCTCAGAATGACCTTCACATCCAACCTTACCCTCAGAATGACCTTCACATCCAACCTTACCCTCAGAATGACCTTCACATCCAACCTTACCCTCAGAATGACCTTCACATCCAACCTTACCCTCAGAATGACCTTCACATCCAACCTTACCCTCAGAATGACCTTCACATCCAACCTTACCCTCAGAATGACCTTCACATCCAACCTTACCCTCAGAATGACCTTCACATCCAACCTTACCCTCAGAATGACCTTCACATCCAACCTTACCCTCAGAATGACCTTCACATCCAACCTTACCCTCAGAATGACCTTCACATCCAACCTTACCCTCAGAATGACCTTCACATCCAACCTTACCCTCAGAATGACCTTCACATCCAACCTTACCCTCAGAATGACCTTCACATCCAACCTTACCCTCAGAATGACCTTCACATCCAACCTTACCCTCAGAATGACCTTCACATCCAACCTTACCCTCAGAATGACCTTCACATCCAACCTTACCCTCAGAATGACCTTCACATCCAACCTTACCCTCAGAATGACCTTCACATCCAACCTTACCCTCAGAATGACCTTCACATCCAACCTTACCCTCAGAATGACCTTCACATCCAACCTTACCCTCAGAATGACCTTCACATCCAACCTTACCCTCAGAATGACCTTCACATCCAACCTTACCCTCAGAATGACCTTCACATCCAACCTTACCCTCAGAATGACCTTCACATCCAACCTTACCCTCAGAATGACCTTCACATCCAACCTTACCCTCAGAATGACCTTCACATCCAACCTTACCCTCAGAATGACCTTCACATCCAACCTTACCCTCAGAATGACCTTCACATCCAACCTTACCCTCAGAATGACCTTCACATCCAACCTTACCCTCAGAATGACCTTCACATCCAACCTTACCCTCAGAATGACCTTCACATCCAACCTTACCCTCAGAATGACCTTCACATCCAACCTTACCCTCAGAATGACCTTCACATCCAACCTTACCCTCAGAATGACCTTCACATCCAACCTTACCCTCAGAATGACCTTCACATCCAACCTTACCCTCAGAATGACCTTCACATCCAACCTTACCCTCAGAATGACCTTCACATCCAACCTTACCCTCAGAATGACCTTCACATCCAACCTTACCCTCAGAATGACCTTCACATCCAACCTTACCCTCAGAATGACCTTCACATCCAACCTTACCCTCAGAATGACCTTCACATCCAACCTTACCCTCAGAATGACCTTCACATCCAACCTTACCCTCAGAATGACCTTCACATCCAACCTTACCCTCAGAATGACCTTCACATCCAACCTTACCCTCAGAATGACCTTCACATCCAACCTTACCCTCAGAATGACCTTCACATCCAACCTTACCCTCAGAATGACCTTCACATCCAACCTTACCCTCAGAATGACCTTCACATCCAACCTTACCCTCAGAATGACCTTCACATCCAACCTTACCCTCAGAATGACCTTCACATCCAACCTTACCCTCAGAATGACCTTCACATCCAACCTTACCCTCAGAATGACCTTCACATCCAACCTTACCCTCAGAATGACCTTCACATCCAACCTTACCCTCAGAATGACCTTCACATCCAACCTTACCCTCAGAATGACCTTCACATCCAACCTTACCCTCAGAATGACCTTCACATCCAACCTTACCCTCAGAATGACCTTCACATCCAACCATACCCTCAGAATGACCTTCACATCCAACCTTACCCTCAGAATGACCTTCACATCCAACCTTACCCTCAGAATGACCTTCACATCCAACCTTACCCTCAGAATGACTTAAAATTCCGAGCTTATCCTCAGAATTTCCTTAACTCTCTGCCCTATGAGGACCCCATTGCCCCTCGCTCCCCCCTGAACGACATGACCAACCTACACCCGAAACTCAGGTCCTTCTCGCCCTCCAACACCGCCAAGGAACTCCAACACTCAAGTTATTCCTTCACTCCCGAGGTCCTCCTTCACTCGAATCACCTTCCCGTCTCGTCCCCACTCGATCTCGGGCCTCGAGATGGTCGCCCGTTCGAAGACGATGTGTTCTCTATACACAACGAAGGAAAGGGAGGTGGTTATCTGCAGCCTCGTCCGAACCGGGTCTTCAGTCAAAATGTTTACATTAGGCCTGTCCACAAGCGGGGTAACTGGTAAGAATCTTGTATTATTGCATACCTCTTTTGTAATGAGTGTTATTATTCTATCATTACTCTTGACTCGATGTTTCTCTATATTATTCTCTTATATCACTCTTTTGCCAAGTGTTTCCACATATTTTCTTAGATGAATATTTTAGGAAGCAGTTTCCGTATACATATAATTTATTTATTTGTTTATTGATAATAAAGACGACTTGAAGATGCGCGACTGATTATGGATTTATTGTACGGTAACATCGAGGTCGTATATATATATTTATTAGTTTCTTTAGATGCAAAATATCATAACATAAACACGCCTTTAATTTGAATCAACAGTCTCACTCTTAATTATGAAAACATGTATTCTGCAAATGGATTTTAGAAATAGTCAAAGTTTAGTGGAAGCGATTCTAAGTTAACTAATCTTTAAGTAGTGTCATTATTAAACAATATCTCACACAAAATCCAATATATTTCACACATACAAAAAGCCACAATTTTCCAAATGGCGAAATTCTTCACTGGTTACGAAACGTCGCTTCTGCACAAAGTCTAATCTTAACTTCCTAATAGCATACAATATTTAGATTTCAAAGGACATGAATAACTTATACACTTTCCACCTATTAAGCTGTAGAGTCTGTTTTCCGAACTCATTCATTCTTTCACTTTATTCAGCAGCAGAGCCTGTTTTACTAACTCATTCATCGATTTATTCACCCTATTCAGCAGTAGAATCTGTTTTACTAATTCATTCATTAATTCAACCCTATTCACCAGTAGCGTGTATTTTATGATCTCATTAATGCATTCAGGCACCAAATTCAGCAGCAGAGCCTGATTTACTAACTCATTCATTCATTCACCCAATTCTACAGCAAGGCTTGTTTTACGAACTAATATTTATACCTATTCAGCAGAGTAATTCATTCACACGCCCTATTTTCCGAACTCATCCATCCATTCACACGCCCTATTTTTCGAACTCATCCATTCATTAATTCATACGCCCTATTTTTCGAACTCATTCATCCACTTCTTCAACAAACCACGAAGGTACTTCCTCGGTCTGCCACCCACGGTTCCTCGACACACTCCCTTCATGCATTTCGTGTATGACCTGCAACCTCCTGCCGACTTCGGATACCCAGATAAGCGCTTTGCAGACGTTGATGAGGTATTTAGCCAATTTTTTTTTTCAGAAATTAAAGTATTTGTTTACATTATAAGTATT
>NC_061825.1:38646582-38649082 GCF_019202785.1 Penaeus chinensis
ATATATATAAGCTACAAGGACTTGATAAACGGGACCTAATTCGATCAATGTTCCTCATATAATGGAAATGTTTGTCTCATTAGCGTATTAATAATCTGTTCCACAAGACCTCCCGTGCCATTCTTATGAAACGTTAGCTTGACAGATTTTTTCCCCCCACAAGCCTTTTTTTTATGTTTGGAAATAAACATATCTCGTGCGGTTTAACCAAAGTAGCCTATATCACATATATTTTTCTCCCAAACTTGTTGAACGATGTTTTTTGTCTTCTTATTGACATACCTGACAAAAAACGTGTATTCTTTCGCGTGTGAAATCGGCATCAAATATATAACATAACAAAATATATATATTTCTGAATACCAGGCAGGTCCTTAGTTTGGGAGTTTAAGAATCAATTATACAAGCTAGACATATAATAGATTGTGTAATCTTAGGAATACAAATACGAATTAGGTAATAATAGGAGTGATTCTTATGATGTTAGTATTGATAAGTGATAATTCTAATAGTAATGTTTTCATTTGTAGAATCCCCGTTTGCTTTTCCTTTTCCTATTCTTCTTCCTTTCCTCTTGAGACCATATTCTTTCTCCTCTCACCTTTTGCCAGCCCCTCTTTCTCTTCTCTGTTCCTTCTTCCTCCTCCTCCTTTTCCATCCAGTTTTATTCACTTTCCTCTCCTCCTCTTATCGTCTCTTTCTCGTTTTTTCCTTCCCTTTATCTACGTTTTTCTTTCCTCTCCCCTTTACTCTTCCATATTTTCCTCTTCGCTTCAACTTCCCTTTTCTGTTCACTTCCCTAACCTTTCCTCCTTTCCTCTTATTCCCTCTATTCGTCTCTCATTATTTTACCTTCCTACCTTTCCTTCTCCTCTTCCCCTCCTCTCCCTTCCTCTTCCCTCGTTATCCCCGCTACTCCCACCTCTTCATTTTTACCTTTTTCCCTCTCTCTTCCTCCTCCCCTCCTCTCCCTCCCTCCTCCCTCGTTATCACTCACTTCTCTTCCTCCCTTCCCTTTACCAACGTCACTTCCGCCCTCCTTCCTTCACTCTCCTGTCTCTACCCCTCCCTCTCCTCCCCCCCCTCCTCCCCATTTCCTCGCCCTTCCCTCTCCCTCTCTCTCTTTTCCCCTCCCTTCCTCCTTCTCTCCCCTCTTCCCTCCCCTCCCTCTCCTCCCTCCTCCCTTCTCTTTCTCTCCCTCCCTTCGCACTCCCAGTCTCTTTTCCCCTCCCCCCCCTCACTCTCCTCCCCCCTCCCCCCCCCTCGCCATTATCATCCTTTACCCTGCTGTCTCCGAAAACCGAGCTAAAAGGGCGTATCTGCCAAAAAACCAAACCCATCTCTCGACCTCCTGGAATTCTGACCCTTAAATCCCCCGGCGGAAGGCTCAACATTCCCCCTTTCCACCCACTGAGGGGAGGGGAGAGGGGAGAGGGGGAAATAGGACCCGAAATTCCCTTCTTCCACGGACTGGCGAGCTTTTTTTTTTTCTTTTTTTTCATTCTTGCGATCTGATTTGTTACATCCATTTTACATTAGCCGCTTCTCCGCGCGGATTCGGTTAAAATATTCTCTCCCCCCCCCTCTTCCCCTCCCCTCCCCTCTCTCCCCTCCTCTCCCTCCCCTCACCCTCTCTCCTGCTTTCCCCTCGAGTATCCGAGCGCGCGCGGGTTTTAGCTAGAGTGATGAGTCGGATAAAGGAGGGGAGGGGGGGAGGAGGGGGAAGGGAGGGGGTGAAATGGGGGAAGGGAGGGGGTGAAATGGGGGGAGGGGAGGGGGGGTTGGAAATGGGGGGAGAAGGTGGAAGAGAGGGGGGGTTGGAAATGGGGGGAGAAGGGGGAAGGGAGGGGGGGTTGGTATGGGGGGGAGGAGAAGGGGAGGGTTGGTATGGGGGGAAGGGAGGGGGTGGGGTTGGAATGGGGGGGAGGGGGAACAGGGTAGTGGAAGGAAGAGAAATTCGTATCTTATTTTTTTTTTTATCTTTTTTTTTTTACGATTTTCTTTATTTATTTTTTTTTGTATTTCTTTTTAAATCTTTTTTTTTTTTTTTGTGTGTGTGTGTGGAAAAGGGTTCTAGGAAGATTTGAACGTGACTGGACGAGAGATACGAATTTCGAACGTGCGTGAATTAGGTCTCGCGTTTATGTACCCGGGTGCACACACACACGCACACATAGATAATAATCTAAATCTAGATAGATAGATAGACACGCACACACGCACACACACACACACACACACACACACACACACACACACATACACATAGATATATACATATACATGCATACATACACACACACACACACACACACACAAACACACACACACACACACACACATACACATAGATATATACATATACATACACACACACACACACACACACACACACACACACCCACACACCCACACACACACATATATATATCTACACACACATACATACATACCTATAGATATATACATAAATATACACACATATTCCATGTATTACTAT
>NC_061825.1:38654876-38684876 GCF_019202785.1 Penaeus chinensis
CTATCCTTCTGTTTCTTTTTTCTCGACTGGTTAATTTCGGTCTTTCGGGGTCTAGGTGTCGGTCTCGGTCTCGATCTCTTTCGGTCTCTCTCTCTCTCTCTCTCTCTCTCTCTCTCTCTCTCTCTCTCTCTCTCTCTCTCTCTCTCTCTCTCTCTCTCTCTCTCTCTCTTCTGAAAACAAGGAAATAATGACTCAAAAACAAATAAAAAACAACAGCAAAACAAAGAACCAGGAAGTAGAAAGCCTTAAAAAATACAAAAAAAAAGAAAAAAAAAAAAAAAGACACGAGAAAGATGATCCACTGGTTAATCGGCTCATCAGTCAGTTTCATTAATGCGATAAGGTCTGATTCTTCGGAAACGCAAGATTTCGAAGAATTTTACCCTTTTTTGTGTTACGTTTTCGTTAATTGTATCTTATTCGTTGATTTAATGTCATTATTAGTATTTTTTTTATTATTGTTGTTATTATTATTATTATTATTGTTGTTATTATTATTATTATTATTATTATTATTGTTGTTGTTTTGTTATTGTTATTGTTATTATTATTATTATTATTATTATCATTATTGTTATTATTATTATTATTATCTTTCCCCTCCTTCGTTAAACTCATCGCTTTTATATGATATCATCTGTATTATCTTTTTATATCATATTTATTTGTTTATCAATTTATATACCTTACATATCATCTCTATTTATTTATCTCTATATCTCTTACATCAACTCCATTCATCTTCGCTATTTACCCCCCCAACAAAAAATATAAATTATTATTATTATTAACTTTTTCTCCTTTCTCGTCTCGATCATGAAATTCGGCTTCAGAAATATCCTTGTGAATTGATCGAATTTATCAATATTACTACATAGCAAATCATTCCTGGATTTCCGCTGTCTCTCTCTCTCTCGCGACCTCTCGTTAATGGAGGATAAATATTGATATCGGCTGATATTGCTTGAATTATCAATTGCTACTCAGACATATTGCAGTTTTCCGGTTTCTTTTTTTGTTTTGTTTTGTGGGTATTTGAAAAGTGGTGATTTTATTATCATTTTTATTAATATATATATATTTTTTTTAATTATTCGCACCACCTGCATTACCCCCCCCCCCCCTTCACCGTCTTCCGGTGAAATACTACTACTACTACTATTACTATTATTTTTATTATTATTATCATTATTCTTATTATTATTATTATTATTATTATTATTATTATCATTATTAAATCTTGTTTTGTGTTTGTTTGTATGTGTAGTTGGTTTTACCTTACCCCCCCCCCCCCCCCCCCCTTTCCACATACACTCTGCCTTTCCTCTTCCATTTCCCTCGTATCTATTTTCATGTCTATCGTGAGATTTCTATTCTGTTAGTAAGATTTTGCAATATGTTCATTTTCATCGGATTTCTTTTAATATATATAAAAGTTGTTTCGTGTTTCCCTCTTTAAAATATCTCAGATTAATTAATTGCTATTATTTATCTTAATTTCGTTTTATCAATATCGTATCCGGTTATTAATTAATATCATTTACACATTTCGGTGATATTCCCTCACACACAATATATATATATATATATTGTCACTCAGATACTGCGTTTCATAATGCAATTTCAACTAAAAGATGCAAGAAAGGTGTTCAAAACAATATTGCTGTGAGTCTATATACATTCTCTGCGACACGTAACCCAGCATTTTTCACGCACATGTCATTCTCTCTGTCTGTTATCCTTCGTTGCTTGTGTCTCGTTTATATGCGTTATTGTGTCTTCATCTTCGAATTTTCCTGTTCCTTGTCGGCTTCGCTGTTCGTTAAATTTTGTGAAGTTTTGTTTTGTCTCTTTTTAGGCGAAATGGTGCCGTTCTGGTGGTATTTCCTATATAGACTCGGTAGAAAACACACACACACACACACACACACACATACACACACACACACACACACATACACACACACACACACACACAATACAAAAACGGCCCTGGGGATGTTTGATTAGCCAGACGCCAAGGAACTCACAAATTCTTCACTAACACTCAAAGACATGCTATTTTATTACCCTGGTCGGCTCTCCACGCCAGCGTCAGGCCAGAGAGAGAGAGAGAGAGAGAGAGAGAGAGAGAGAGAGAGAGAGAGAGAGAGAGAGAGAGAGAGAGAGAGAGAGAGAGAGAGAAAAGGACTTAACGTATATCCTTCGCTAGTTTTAACCCCCACGCCATCTCGAAGAATCTTTTCTCTCGTATGTATCCATCTTCCTCCATCTTTTATTCCTCCATTCTTTTCTTTATTTTTATACACGAGAGAGCAATGACGTCACGCATCCTTCTTTTAATAACGGATGGCGTCTCGTCGATATTCATCGATTCAATATCTTGCAAGGGTTTCGGCCTATCGACTGAGATGTTTGGGATTTCTTGAGATATAAATACACGGTCGGTTGCCACGGCGAGAGCTCAAAGGCCGCGGGACGGGGCGACGGCGGCAATCGATAGCATCGTATTTGCCGAAGGTTTTCTCGTCATCCTCCTAATCTTGGCCATAGCTTGATCGATTGTCGTAACCTCTGCCGGTCCTTCCTCCTCTTCTCCTCGCTTCGTTTCTCCTTTTATTCTTTCTTCTTCTTCTTCTTCTTCTTCTTCTTATGTTCCTTTCGTTGGTATAGGCGGGCTTGCAGGTTTGGAGAAAGAAAGGAATGGAGAGGAAAAGGAAGTTTCAAAAGACGGTTTCTCGGTGATGGAAAATTTAGATGAGGAGGGACCGCGGGTACAATATTTTCTTTCTTTCTTTCGCTTTTTTATCACTTTCTCGCCGTCCTCGCTGCTTCTCCTTCATCTTTATTCGTGGGCATAAGCGAGAATGTAGAATAAGATCTGAGGAAAAAAAAAAAAAACAATAATAAAAAAGACGGTTATCGAAAAAAAAGGAAATTCAAATGAGAAGTGAGAGACCGCGGGTATATATTTTTTTTCTTTATCGGTTTCATCCAATCTTCACTCGTGCACGATTGATTAGTAAGTTGTCATTTAGCACAGGTACGTCAAACACCTTTCCCCCTCCCCTCCCCTCCCCTCCTTGCCCTCCTCCCCTTCCTCTCTACCCCTCTCTTCCTCCCCTCCTTCCCTCCTCTTCCTCCCTCCTTTCTTCTCCCACCCTTCCTCTTCCTCCCTTCGCAAGGCAGCTGGTCATAAATCTGGCTTTCCTGTTCCCCGCTCCCTTCCACCACCTGCAGATGGACTCGCATGTGTTTCTTCAATACGCTGTTGTTTGCTCCGGAAAATATGATGATTTATTGATGGCTGAAGGAAGGAAGGACGGGAGAAGGAGCGGGAGAGGGAGAGGGAGAGGGAAGGAGGAGGGAGGAGGAGAGGAGGGGGTAACAGCATCTGTAGCGCTGGTGGTGGTGGTGGCGACGGTGGTGGTGGTGGTGGTAGTGGTCACTGGAGTTTGTTTACCAACTTTACGACCAGGCAAAGAGGCGACGAGAGAGTGAGATGGTGGGGAGGGGTTGGGGAGGGGGGGAGGGGAACAGGAGGGCCGTGGGTGGGATGGGAGGGGAGATAGGGGGGAGGGGAGGGGAGGAGAGCATGAATGTGGAAGAGTAAGAGGAGGAGAAGGAGAAGATAAGACGAGGGAATATGATAAAATATAAAGCGATAAAAGAAGAAGAAAACAAATTATCAAAAATAAAAAAAAAACGACGAATTAAAAGAAAAAAAATCGGAATGAGGGGGGGAAGGGATGGTAGACGGAACAACCAAAACAACACCATGTGCCCCGGCGATCGTAAACAAAGCTTTCCTCCGCCGTACCTCTTTCATTGATCATTCCTCCAGTTGATTGATCCCTCTCGCTTCCCCTGAGCCGTGAGTTTGCCCAAGTCATTCGTATATATTGAGAAGGACCTCGACGTCTGCTGGAGGGGGATACGGAGAGAATAGACGATGGAGCGAGGGAATATAGAATGGATTTTGGGGATATAGAAACTATAAAAAGAGAGAGATAACTATTGAGCGAGGTTATGATGATAATACATCGAATGGTTTTGAAAGAAAATATAATGGATTTGGTAGATATAAAAAAAAAAAAAAGATAAGCGGCGAGGCATCAAGAGAAGGAGATAAAGATGAATAAAAAAAAATCGAATGCTTCGGGAATGTATAGCTTTATTTGCAGCTGTGTTAGGATCTGAAATTTGCGAGTTTGTTAACTAAATGTCCGGGAGATTTGTTTAGAATTGGTGTACAGTGTTATTTAGGATCTGGTATAAGGCTTTTTGAAGATGTGAATCAAATTCTTCAGAATATATAACGCACATAACGTACAGAATTCCGTCAAGGTATTGTCAAAATACTTAAATAACAACTCTTTGCGGTCTTAAATTTCTCTCTCTTGTATTCCCAAATCTCCCGCTCAATTTTTCTCAGCACAAACACCTTTTCAAAATATCGCAAGACACAATTTTATCCACTATATCCACCTAAAATTCATCCATAGCATTTATCCATCGTCATCTCTTCGCGTTAACAACATGACGACGTTAAAAGTTCGAAACAAACATTGTAAAATTGAATATTCCCGCGGTCTCCTCTCGCGGAAAAATATAGATATAGATCTTGAACAGAACTTTCCGCTTGTTATATAGCAAGTTTAGCGGGTTTCTGCTCCTGTGTTGGCCTGTTTTTAAAATAATTTTTCATGTTTAGCGGATTAGCGTTTTCTCGAGATCTTGTGGTTGCGTTCGACAAGTGAGCATAGCAAGAATAGCGGTTTTCTGCTCTTCTCTCATGTTTTAGCGATTTTACGCTCTGTTGCCATTGCGTCTTGTTGTTTTTAGTTATTTTGTTTCTAGCTGCGATTCTCTGTTTGTTTGTTTGTATTGTATTCAGTAATTTATTAGTTCATTTATTTGTTTACATCTCAATTATTTGTTTAAATCTATTTTTTTACGTATCATTTTTAAAAATTAATTTATCTATGTATCTTTTTTTATCCATCCATTTACATATCTGTATTCTAATTTATTCATTTACGTATCAATCTTTTTTCATTTATATATTAACATACCAATATATGTATATATATATATATATGTTTTCTTCATTAATTTTCACACTCACACACACACATACACACACACACACACACACACACACACACATATATATATACGTATATTATTCTCTCCTTATTATATCTATTTACATTATTCTCTCTTTATTTATTATTGCCTCGTTACTTATTCCTTTCCGCCGCCGCCATTGTGTCCCGGATGTGACTCCCGTTGCTTGCTATGAGAGATCTATTATTCACACATCGACGGGGAGGAAAAAAATATATATTTCTTTTCTTTTAATGGACATATGAAGTCGGTAGAAAAAAAAAAAAAAAAGTTTGCGTCTTTGGGGAATAAAGGATTCTGGATTCCTACTCTCGACCTGCCTCGTCTAACGCTGTGTGGTCTGCTGGATACATTTTCTGTTTTGTTCGTTTTTTTGTGTGTTTGTGTTTTGTTTTTGTTTTTGTTTGTTTGTTTTTTTGTCTCTCTATCTTTCTGTCTTTTCTTCTTTCTCTAATCTATTATTTTTTTTCATTTTCCCTCTCTCTTTTACATTTCTTTTTATTACCTTTTCACTTTTTCGTGTCTTCTTTTCCTTCTTGTTCCTTCTCTTCCCTTCCCTTCTCTTCCTCCCCTTCTCTTCCCTTCCCATCCCTCCCCTTCCTTTCCCTCGCTTCCCTTCCCTTCCCTTCTCTCCCCTTCCCTCCCCTTCCCTTCCCTTCCCTCCCCTTCCCTCCCTTCCCTTCCCTTCCCTTCCCTTCCCTTCCCTTCTCTCCCCTTCCTCCCCTTCCCTTCCCTTCCCTTCCCTTCCCTTCCCTTCCCTTCCCTTTATCGGCCCCTTGTGAAACAGCGGGCCATTTGTAGCATCGTCGTGTTCGCATATGGGACACGGTCGCCCTTTTTAAAATTCAACAAGACCAGTTTATTCGGGACGGTGATAGAGTTCATACTTCCCTTTCTTTTTTTTATTTTACTTTTTTTTATTTATTAAGTTTTTTTTATCGCCAAACTTCCATTACCCTGTCTCTCTTCTTTCCATCCTGTCTGTCTTTTATCGGGGTGTCAGTCTCTCTTGAAGGATGTGGAGGGTTGGGAAGGAGGTAGAGGGAGGGGAAGGGGAAGGGGAAGGGGAAGGAGAGGGAGGTAGAGGGAGGGAAGGAAGGGGAAGGAAGGGAAGGGGAAGGAGGGAGGGAAGATGGAAAGAGTGAGGGGAAGGGGAGGGAGGGGAAAGATTGGAGGGAAGGAAGATGGAAAGAGTGAGGGGAAGGGGAGGGAGGGGAAAGATTGGAGAGAGGGAAGAAGGGAGGGAGGGAGGGAATGAAGGGGAGATCGGTCATCTGTCCCTAAAAGCGGAACACCGGAACGACCTGAGATCCGTCTGAGGACAGACACTCCGCAGACTCACTCGGAGGTTTATGGGCCCGTAATCAAGCGTCGAGTCGATAAACCTCTTAAAATCTCGAAAACCTTTTTTTTTTTTTTTCTTTTCCTTTTCTTCTCTTTTCAACTTTATCGACATTTTCCTTCGCTGCCACAATATGGAACGGCGGACATTCTGCACGTCGAGCTTCCTGTAGTAATAAAATAGAAGAAGAAGAAAAAAAAAAGGTTTTACGGAGAGAGCGTGCCAGATCGGGGGTCCCGTGTAACAGCGGCACCCGACGTCCCTCAACGATGGCACCATTCATATGTAGGTGCCACGGGGGTCGCAGTGCACAGGGTGGGCGATGGGAGAGGCAGGCGTTGAAGAGGATAGAGAGGGAGAGGGAGAGGGAGAGAGAGAGAGAGAGAGAGAGAGAGAGAGAGAGAGAGAGAGAGAGAGAGAGAGAGAGAGAGAGAGAGAGAGAGAGCGAGAGAGAGAGGGAGAGAGGGAGAGAGAGAGAGAGAGAGAGAGAGAAGGAAGGGAGGGAGGGAGGAAAGGAAGATAGAGACGGAGGGAGAGAGAGAGAAAGGAAGGGAGGGAGGGAAGGAAGATAAAGACGGAGGGAGAGAGAGAGAGAGAGAGAAATACAGACATTGACAGAAAAGAAAAACAAAACCATAAAAAAACACAATAGACTCAAGAAAAGAGGAAAATAAATATACAATCCACAAAAACCAAAATACAAAAATCAAAAAAACCTGAATCACACTCCTCAAAATACAGTTAAGCGATCCCCTCCCCCCAACCCACTCTTACTCCACCGCCCCCCCTCCTTCCCGTCTCTTCCGCCGTCGCTAATGACTTTGTTGTCGCGACGGACGACGGCAGATGACCCCTATTATCCCCTTAGACGAGGTCAGGGCGGCGATGGCAGTAAACAGGCATCTGAGGAGGATGATGATGCCAATAAAACCGAGGGTCTCAAAAAGGATGGGGGGGGGGAGAGGGTGCCATAGCGAACGAGGACGGAAAATGTTCCTACCAGGCGCTATGTGTCCGGTAGAGAGAAGGGGACTTCGTATGAACAGAAATGGGGTATAGGCTTTGTGTAAGGAAGGATAGCAAGGAGATTGGTTTTAATTGGGTAAGAAGCAAGGGAAATTATGATAATGTTAAGAAGAGGGTTGGTTGTATTGGGTAAGGAATAATTATGATAATAGTAATAATGATGATAATGATGATCAGAGGATCGGCTTTATTGGGTAAATAGAAAAATAAAATGATCGCGAAGAATGAAAATTCTTTACCTCTCTCTCTCCTTCTCTCTCTCTCTCTCTCTCTCTCTCTCTCTCTCTCTCTCTCTCTCTCTCTCTCTCTCTCTCTCTCTCTCATTCCAGTGCTTTTAAACCAAACAGTATTACCTATATCTCCAAGGTGACGCCATCCAATAATTCTTAAGGTGTTTGAATCCTCATCTTCGTCTTTTGTGATATTGAATCCCACATATTGGCGGTCTCGGTCTCTCGGCGCGTTCCTTATGGCGTCTATACTTCTGTTTCCCTTATAGACGTGAGGCGAGTGCTTCTTGTGTATTTCTTTGATGCTACTCTCTTATTTCGGTTTCTCTGTCCCTTTTTTCCTCTCTCTATTTCGTTTGTTTTTTTCTCTCGGTTGCTTATTCTCTCGTTCGGTTATGCATTTATTCTCTGTCTCTCTCTCTTTCTCCTTTTTTCTCTCTGTCTCCTTCTCCTTTCTCTCACTCTCTTTCTTTTTCATTCTCTCTCTCTCTCTCTCTCTCTCTCTCTCTCTCTCTCTCTCTCTCTCTCTCTCTCTCTCTCTCTCTCTCTCTCTCTCTCTCTCTCTCTCTCTCTCTCTCTCTCTCTCTCTCTCTCACCCTCCTTCTCCTTCTCCCTTACCACCCCCTTCCCCTTTCTCACTTATTCCTCCCCCTCCCCCATCCCTTCCCTTCCACCTCCCCCCCTCCCCACCCCACCCCTACCACCTCAACTTCTCACTAAGATGAAACACGATGATATTTCGTTATATTGGAAACGATCTTTGGGGGTTGCAATATTGCCTTTTTTGTCTATAAGTCATCTTGTCTTGTGAGCATATTACTTGTGTTATGTAATATCTTTCCTTTCTTTTTTTTTTTTCTTTTTCTTTTCTTTTTGTCTTCATTCGTTCATTTTGAGTCTTCGCTTCGTCTCTGATATATATATATATATATATATATATATATATATATATATATATAAATTTACTTTTTTTCGTTTATTCGTGTGTATGTTTGTGTGTGTGTTTGTTTTGTGTGTGTGTGTGTGTTTATCTAAGTATGAGTGTATGTGTTCGTGTGTTCATGTATGTGTGCACGTGTTTATGTATGTGTTTGTGTTCGCGTTTGTGCATGTACGCAGCTGTGTATGTCTGTATCGTTTTTCCCTTCGATAGAGTTGCATATTTGTCTACAATTGGCTTTAAATCACCGAGAATATTGTGTTTATGTTTATGTGTTTATCACTGAGGCGGCTGTTGTGATCTGTCAAAGGCAGGTTATAGCCGGAGGGGGGGGGGGGGTGTGCTGAGGGGAAGAGGGAAAGAGGGAGGAAGGAGGGAGAGGGAAAGGGGGAGGAAGGAGGAAGGAGGAAGAAGAAGGAAAGAGGGAGGAAGGAGGGAGAGGGAAGGAGGGAGGAAGGAGGGAGAAGGAAGGAGGAGAAAGAATTAAAAAAGAAGGAAAGAGGGAGGAAGGAGGGAAGAAATGAAGAGAAAGGAAGAAGGAGGAGAGAGAAGAAGAGACGGTGGAGAGTGAGAGAAAAAAAAACGAAAAAGAGAAAGATAGAGAGATTGAGAGTGAGGGAATCGGGAGAGGGGAGAGAGGGGGAGGAGAGGGGAGGGCCTCAGTTGGTAGGGGGGGGGGGGCAGACCGTTCCCTTCGCTGCAGGGGGGGAATTTTTCTATTTTCTTTCCCATTATCGCGGCATTACGACCGATCAGGAAGACGCGGCAGTTTTAATTTGGCTGTCGGAGTGGCGGAGAAGAAGAAGGGGGGGGGGGGAGGGGGAGGAGGGAAGGAGGAGGGGAGAGGGGGAGGAGGGAAGGAAGGAGGGGAGAGGGGGAGGAGGGAAGGAAGGAGGGGAGAGGCGTGAGGAGGGACGGAGGGGTAGGGGAAGGAGGGGGAGGGGGAAGAGAGGAGGGGAAGGAGAGGAAGGGGGGAAGAGGGGGCGAGAGGGAAGAGGGAGGGGGGAGAAGGAAGGTGTATGAGAAAGAGAGAGAGAAGGAGGGGTTGGTGTTGAGGATTTGATTTTTTTTTTTACTTTTCTTCGTGGTCTATATTTCTTTTATTCATATCTGTTTTCGTTTACCTGTCTCTCTCTCTCTCTCTCTCTCTCTCTCTCTCTCTCTCTCTCTCTCTCTCTCTCTCTCTCTTTCTCTCTCTCTTTCTCTCTCTCTCTCTCTCTTTCTCTCTTTCTCTCTCTTTCTCTTTCTCTCTCTCTCTCTCTCTCTCTCTCTCTCTCTCTCTCTCTCTCTCTCTCTCTCTCTCTCTCTCTCTCTCTCTCTCTCTCTCTCTCTCTCTCTCTCTTGATTACCAACTTTGTTAATCTCGTGTGTTGTCAAGCGACGGAGAAAGTTTCCCTTAATTAGTGCCAGTAATTTTCATTCTCTTGTTTTTTAATCATCTCTCTACCTCTTGTGGCTCCCCCCCCCCCCTTTTTTCACGCCCCCCCCCCCCCCCCTCTTTTTTTCGGAGTCTTCGTTACTTACTCTCTTTCCCTTTCTCTTTCTTACGGTTTCATTGTTTCATTCTTTCTCAATTTCTATCTATCTATCTATCTGTCTGTCTCTCTTTATCTACCTCTCTCTCTCTCTCTCTCTCTCTCTCTCTCTCTCTCTCTCTCTCTCTCTCTCTCTCTCTCTCTCTCTCTCTTTCTCTCCCTGCTCCTCCCTCCCTCCCTCCCTCTTTCCCTCCCTCCTTCCCTCCCTCTATCTCTCTCTCCTTGTTTCCTTCTTTCTCTCTATCCTTCTTTCTTTCTTTCTCTCTCCCTCAACCTATCTATCTATCTTCTTCTTTACCTTTACCGGATCTTTCTCTCTTTTCCTTTCTGTTTCTTACAGTTTCGTTGTTTCATTCTTTCTCTATTTCTCTCTTTCTATCTATCTTCTTCTTTAGTTATCCGTTTCAATTCCTGCTTTCGCTCCAAGACGTTCCATTTCTTCTGTTACAAGAAAGATGGCGCTGTCTGAAGAGGCGAGCTGTCTTCTTCCTCCCTCCTTCTTCCTCCTATTCTCTTGCTCTTTCTCCTTTCTTTGTTTTTTGGGTTTGGTTTAGTTTATTTTTGTTTTTGTTTTTGTTTTTTTGTTTTTTGTTTTTGTTTTTGTTTTGGTTGTTTTCTTATTTTATTTGTTTCGTTTCGTTTTTGTTTTTGTTTGTAGTTTTCTACTTCTTTTTCTTCTTCTTCTTCTTCTTCTTCTTCTTCTTCTTCCTCTTTATCATCATTATCTGCTTCTTTTTCTTTCTCTCTTACCTTTTTTTTTAAACCACACTAACGTCCATACGAAGAGGAAATCACGAATACAAATTTAAATAACAACCACACACACACGCAAAAAACACAATAACACATACTAACAATAACACCACTAACACCAACAATAACATAAACACCACTACCACCAACAACAACACCATAACACCTCCAACACCACCGCAAACACCACCACCACCATCACCACCCACACCTCCACCTCCACCACCACCACCAACAACAACAACAAAAACCATTAACACCTCCAACACCACCACAAACACCACCACCACTAACACCTCCAAGACCACCTCCACCATCACCTCCAACACCACCACCTCCACCAACACCACCACCACAAACACCACCACAAACACCACCACCTCCACCAACACCTCCACCACCACTAACACCACCACCACCTCCACCATCTCCACCACCACCACCACGAGGAAGACAAGAGCAGCGCGACCCAAGAAGACGCCTGGTGAAGACGAGGTGGATAATTTGTCTTAATTCCGGGTTGGGTACCGGAGGCAATATTAATTTGTCCCGCCACCGCTAACTTCTCTTCAAAGTCCGCCTCTTTCGGGGGAAAAGTTTTTGATGTATGAATCTCCAGCGAAGAGTGCTGTGATTTTTATGGAAAAGAGGGGGGTGGGTGGGTGGGTGGGTGGGTGGGTGGGTGGGTGTTTTGGTGGGTGGAAGGGAGGGAGGGTGGGTGAGAGGAAAGAAGAGAGAGGGAAAGAAAAAGAAGGGAGATAGAGGGTGAGGTAGAATATGTGTGATGGAGGGTGGAAGGAGGGAGAGAGAGAGAGAGAGGGAAATACATATTATTCGCGTGTATTTCCCATCATTTTCCCATATTATATATATATCATTTAACACATCTTAATATTATATTAACCTCTCTCTCTCTCTCTTTCTCCCTCTCTCTCTCTCTCTATATATATATATATATATTTAAATCGAAAAATCTAATATTTTACACTAATCTAATCTTTCCCCCCATATTTTCTGACCCCCCATCAAAATTTCATACTAATATAATCTCCCCCCCCCCCCCTTTTTAAATTCTAAACCTCCCCCGCTAAGCGAGAACTTCATCCTAACATAATGTTTTTCCCAAAAATTCTAAAACCTCATGCTTCCCTGTTATATACAAGCGTACGCCATTTGCAACAGCGACCTCTGACACGATAAAAGGTGCAATCACAAAACAGCGGAATCTTTGATGACAATGCAACGTTACAATGCCAATTTGCCCGGACCATTAAGCCATATGAGAACATAATGAGGTTCAAGTCCCAGCGAATGTCAAAGTCAAAATAAAAAAAAAGAAAAAAGATAATAATAAAAAAAGCGATATTTGAGACTATGACTGATGCACGTTCTGAATCCATGACGTTTGCATGGCTGTATATATTAAACAAGGCATTACAGGTCAATCGGTTTTATTCATACACGACAATTTTGGCGTCGGGGTAGGGGTAGGGGGAGGGGGGGAGGGGGGAAGGGGGGGGGAGAGAGAATTATAATGTTCAAAAACAACGGAGCTGCCAACGAGGGTTTAAAAACTGCGTGGGTGTTTATTCATAAACCAATAGTTATTACTAAACGTGTTTGACTACAGTCGAGGGCGGGAGGGAGGGAGGGGAGGGGGAGGAGGAAGGCGAGGAAGGAGAGAGGGGAAGGGAGGGAGGAGAGGGGAAGGGTGAGGAGAAAAGGAAGGATGAAGGGGAGGGAAAATAAAAAAAGTGGAGAAGACGAAGTGAAGAGAAACGTAGAGGGAAGGGAGATGAGAGGAGGGAAAGAGAGGGAAAGAGGATAGGAAAGGAGAATGGGGAGAGAGGGGGATAAGGAAGAAGAGGTGGAGGGGAGAGCCTTGCATTAACCATAAGTCTATCACAAGAGCGAGATAAAGCTGGAACCTTTGTAATTTAATTTAGCATTATCCGACCGGTAAATATTATTTTGTTTTTTTTTCTCTCTGTGTCTGTCAATCTGTCTGTGTTTTTGTCCTTGTTTTTTTTTTCTTTGTTTTATTTTGTTTTTCTTTTTTTTTGGGGGGTGGGGGTCGTTGTCTATTTTGTTCTCTTTCACTTTGTCTTTTCCGATCTCTCTCTCTCTCTATTTCTCTTTCTCTCTCTCTCTCTCTCTCTCTCTCTCTCTCTCTCTCTCTCTCTCTCTCTCTCTCTCTCTCTCTCTCTCTCTCTCTCTCTCTCTATCTCTCTATCTCTCTCTCTCTCTCTCTCTTTCTCTCTCTCTCCAATAGATAAATGAGGACAAACAGACGAGGAAATGGAAAGACAAGACAGACAAACAGAAAGTTAAACAGATAAATAGAAGAAAGAGAGGGAGAGAGAGAAAGAGAGAGAGAGAGAGAGAGAGAGAGCGAGAGAGAAAGGAAGAGCAGACAGACAGACAGAGAGACAGGACAGCAAGAGTCGGTGAGAGAGAATAGTGGTGAGAGGAGGGGGAAGAGGAGGAAGGGGGGGGGGGAGGGGGGATGAGGCACGTACATTATGCATCCCGGGAACAGCAAAACCACATTTGCCAGGTAATGGGTGAAACTTGTCGGCTACCCTCACTGAGACCAGATTTTATGTATATAAATATATTTGTTAGAATCTTTTTCTTTTTTGAGGGGGCGGTTTCTCTCTCTGTCTCTCTTTCTCTTTCTCTTTCTCTCGCCTTCTCTTTTTTTTTTTTTTTTGTCTTTCTCTTTGTCTGTTTGTTTGTTTTATCTCTCTCTCTCTCTCTCTCTCTCTCTCTCTCTCTCTCTCTCTCTCTCTCGCTCTCTCTCTCTCTCTCTCTCTCTCTCTCTCTCTCTCTCTCTCTCTCTCTTGTATCTATCTGCTGAAATATATCCAGTGTACACACACACATCTACTGTGTATGTGTGTAGATAAATAGACAAATAGACAGATAGGTAAATGCGGACATAAGTGTATCTATACGTATGTGTGTCCGTGCAGTATAGAGGCATGTATCTCCGTCCACAACCGCGTGTGATATCAGCCGATCCCTTTCCCCGTTTGATTCGATCTTATTACGTCGAATTGAAATCATAATCCCAACCTCCTTTGCCTATTAATCACACTCGTCTCTCTCTCTTTCCCCCACCCCCCATGTCAGTCAAGGGCCGTAATGATACAAATAGCAATTATTTCCCGATCAAACATTTCAGCAACGATTAAAAACAATTGCACAATGCATTCGCGTTACGCACTTCAGGAAACTAATAACTCTCCGACTCGCTCTCCCGCTCGCAAGCAATACAAGGTCGGACATGATACTTTCATTATATTTTCATTAAGGTTTCGAATCATGTTATATCCTTTCATTACCCATTTTTTCATTACCCGCCCAAACACCGGACATTATGCACTTGCCCCAGCAGCGACGGCGAGAGGAATGATCAATGATTTAATATTTCTATTGCGCGTGTCAAAAAGGGTTTCGAAACGAGCGGCGCCGCGTGACAACCCGCCAATTCTTTATTGGGCGATGCTTTTTTGTTTTTTCACTTTTTGACGCCATTTTTTATTTTTAGAGGCGATTTCGAATGTTTTCGGTTTTTATAAAAAAAACAAAATGGGAGGGAGGGGACGAATTATTTTGATTTTCGGTCAGAGATAGATATATGTCCCCGATTTTGAGAGACGAAAATATGTCGTTGTTGTTGTGTTTTTATGTAGTTTTTTTGGTAGATGCCTGATTTGAAAGATTTTTTATCATCATGTGCGAATAGCTTCCAAACCCAAACATCTGTTCCCATATATTTTTATTCGTTTTTAAATCAAAGACACGTGGTTTTACAAAACTCTTTTCCAAAACCCGGTTGTACAATATAACGGACTAATACAAACGTCAAAGTTTTTTTTTTTTTTTTTTATTCCTATTAAACCTCGAAAATTTGACGTATTGTTCTTCCTCAAAACTAAATTGAACTTATTTGATTGACCTGATCTCGGGAGGCATTCGAAAATATAACTACACGCATTCTACAACTCTAACTTATAACAGAAATTCCCTTCCTCTCAAAAAAGAAAGAAAAAAAAAGGAGAATCAAGTTTACATTGATCGAATGTATGCATCCACGCACTTAAATATCAAAAGGCATGTCTCAGTTAACCTCGCGGCCGCTGTAACAAAGTATCGTCATTTTAAAGCCGATATGACTCAGCCGTCCACACCAGCCTACCGCATTTTTAGGACTAAGATAACACAGGCACACAGACACACACACACACACACACACAAACACACACACACACACACAAACACACACACACACACACACACACACACACACACACACACACACACACACACACACACACACACACACACACACACACACACACACACACACACACACACACACTCACTCACTCACATGTACACAAAGAAACACACACACACACTTGCTAAATTGTGGTCTTTGTCCAAGTGCAATTACAGACTTACTCTTGCACATACATACTTACTAACTTTGCGTTTGGGAGTTTTAACCTAAAGTAGAATTTGTTTCCATTGTACATTCATGAATTTGAGAGAGAGAAAGAGAAAGAGAGAGAGAGAGAGAGAGAGAGAGAGAGAGAGAGAGAGAGAGAGAGAGAGAGAGAGAGAGAGAGAGAGAGAGAGAGACAAGAGACAAACAGCGACAGAGGCAGACAGACAAGAGACAAACAGAGACAGAGGCAGACAGACAAGAGACAAACAGAGACAGAGACAGACAGAGACAAATAAACCAAGATAGACAGACAGACAGAGACAAATAAACCAAGATAGACAGACAGACAGAGACAGAGAGAGAGACACACAGACAACATATATCCAGAATAGGGACCTCCTGCACTAACTCCCACAATTATTATTGTTGTTTTTTTTCCAAAATATAACCCAGGTCTAGATTGTCAGAATTTCGAAATAAAATTGCATTCCGGCCAGAGGGGAACACTGTGAACCAGGCATGAAAAAAGTGAATACACGTGTACAAAATATCTTGTGTAACGAGGCTTAACTGGAAGCCTGGTAGAGGAAAGAGAGGGGAGGGAAAAGAGAGGGGAAAGGAAGGGAAGGGAGGGGAAGAGTGTAGGTAATGGAAAGGTAGGAGAGGGGAAGAGAAGAGAGCTAAGGGAAGCAAAGGGAATGGGAGAGAGAGAGAGAGAGAGATAGGAGAGGGAAGGGAGTATACATGAGGAAGGAAGGAGAGAGAGGAGGGGAGGGAAGGTGCATCAGGAAAAAGAGAATGGGAGGATGGGTGAGAGAAAGGGAAGAGGGGAGAGGGAAGAGGCTAAGAGAGAGAGAGAGAGAGAGAGAGGGAGGGGGAGGAGGAGGATAGACTAGGGATGCTGTGAGAGTGCCCGGTAGATTCCCCTTTTCCCGAGTGCTCCCCTGTACAAGAACACAGACCTTCACTTTGGTCTCCCCTCGTTTCCCGTCTCGCGTACCTGCCAGGATTTTGCTCCCCACCAGAAAACCTTTCCTTTTACTCTTTTTTTCTCCGCTGTTGTTAATCTCTTTCATTCTCTCTCCCTCCTTTTTTTTCTCTTCTGATGTGTTCGCTCTTCTGTTTTCTTGTTTCTCCTTTTACTCCCCTTGTCTCTGTTTTTATTTGTCTTTTGTCCTTCGCACATCTCTTCGATATTTCCTCTCCATCTTTCCTTTCTTCGTCTGTTATCTCTATCTACTTCTTTCATCTCTCTCTCTCTCTCTCTCCCTCTCTCTCCCCCTCTAGCCCTCTCCATCATCATTGCTCTCAATCACCCGTCCCTCTCTCTCCGTCCCTCCCCCCCCTCTCCCTCTATCCCCACCATCACAGCAGTTTCCAAAAAGCTTTTTCGACTCGATTGTTCCAACAGGTTTATAATGGCGGATAACAATGGGCGCGTCACTCTTCTGATAATAGATCATCAGGCAGTTAAGGCTTGTTCGTTTCTCCTCCGCATTTCGGTGGTGACTTTTTTTTCTCAAAAAGAATAAAGATAGAGATGTTGTAAGGGTGTATATGTGTCTGTCTGTATAGCGTGTTGTGGGTTCTGCATTATTACGTTTTGTATCGTATTAGTATGTATTGAAAAAAAAGGTTGTTTCTCTTTTGATGATGACTTTCATATGTGGTTCTGTATTTTTATTGGGGTTTAATTCCTTGTTCAACAAATGTTCAACTGTAGTGAGAGCTATTTTTGTTTCTTTCTTCTTTTTCTTTTTTTTTGGCACCAATATGGCGTCTCTTTGTTTAAGTTCAAAGTGTAACGAACAGCTTTATGAAACAGTCAGAGATTGAAAATTGGATATCGTTTTTGTTTTTGTTTTGTTTTGTTTTGTTTTAAAAAAATATATATATACACGTTACGTTGTGTGCAATACAGTTCTGTCTCTCCAACGGTTGCCAGGTATTTTGACGAAGATCGAAATAACCCTTTATTTTCAATTCCCCCCTCCCCCCCTTTCGTCTCTCTTGGCCTCGCGAAATTAAAAAAACAGTCTCTCCAGAATCTCTCCGTGTCCGACACCGGCCTTGTAAACCCAGAACACCTACATGAAAGATGTATATGGTCTGTAGTACAACTGCTACAGGCTTCCCGCGCCCACCGTGGCTCTCCTACCGTGTTTTCATTACCACCAATAACCGGTAACCGTCCGCAGGTACAAGCCCACTGTCTCTTTGAGGAGCAAGGCATCTCACAAATTGATTGGTGTCAATCGCTTCGGACTTGACGCGTCTCTCTGTCGCTCTCGCTCTCTCTCTCTGTCGCTCTTGCTCTCGCTCTCGCTCTTGCTCTCGCTCTCGCTCTTGCTCTCGCTCTTGCTCTTGCTCTCTCTCGCTCTCGCTCTCTCTCTCTCTCTCTCTCTCTCTCTCTCTCTCTCTCTCTCTCTCTCTCGCTCTCTCTTTCGCTCTCTCTTTCGCTCTCGTTCTCTCTCTCTCTCTCTCTCGCTCTCTCTCTCTCTCTCTCTCTCTCTCTCTCTCTCTCTCTCTCTCTCTCTCTCTCTCTCTCTCTCTCTCTCTCTCTCTCTCTCTCTCTCTCTCTCTCTCTCTCTCTCTCTCTCTCTCTCTCTCTCTCTCTCTCTCTCTCTCTTCCCCCCTCTCTTTCTTCCTCTCTCTCTCTCTCTCTTTCTGTTTACCCTCGAGACCGCGAGAATAATCCACCAAGAAAAAACATTCGTCGCTAATCCCTATATCAATATTATACGCGCTTTTAAGGAAAAAAAAAACAAAAAAACATTACGACGTTTTGATTACAAGAGACCAAACGCGTACCCCCATACCCCCCCCCCCCTTTTTCCCGCCACTGTCTCTGATTGGTGAATCGCCGCCGAGCTCTGGCCTCTCATTGGTCGCGTCAATGTTTCATTAAGGCCACCACGCGCCAATTAGTTTGCTTGACGGACACCGGTCTTTGATTCAGAAGGGAGGTGGGAGGTAAATACACACTAACGGAGGGGTGGGGGGGGGGGGGAAGGGATGGGAGGATAGGGAGGGGGGAGGTGAATACATACTAAAGGGGGGGATGGGGGAGGGAGGGAGGAGGGAGGGGGTATAACACACACTAACTTGAGGGTGGGGGGGGTAGGGAGTAGGGGGGAAGGAGGAAAAACGTTTGTGATTTTTCATGTTAGGGCGAAGGGGGGGGGGGGGGTTGAAGGGAGGATGGGGGAGGAGGAAAAACGTTTGTGATTTTTTTCTCGTTGCGTTTTTACGGTCGGTTGCGTACGCAGGTGCGGGTGGTGTTAGGTTTTGATATTTAAAGAAAAATAAGAGATGTTATATTCGTAAAATTCAAAAAAAAAGGGTTTGGTGTAGTAGTAGAAATGATGAATAAAAACGCGATGGGGTTTTAGAAAGCCAATATTGAACATTTCGTGTAGTATTATAACATGCAGGCGGTTTTATCCAAAATATACTACGTTACAAGCGCTCGTTCTCGTTTCTATCAATTTGAATATCTATTACATCCACGCCTCTCGTGGAACATAGTCGTATATTAACAGACAAGTTTCAAAACGCAGTCATCCATCTGTCTGCATCATGTTCATCATTTAGCGAATTAAGTGACTAAATGATTTAGAAGCATGATCGCGATGTCAACATTTCAGAGAGTGTAAAATGAATTTCCTATTTCTTTCTTATATTCGCTGTAGGCACGAAGAGGAAAATATACGTAGGAAAGAACGTGTTTCAGGCGCTGAGAATTATCCAAGACCCAGCCTAGCAATATTACATAGGGTTTAGGGGTAATGTGTATCATCGCGCTATTATTGTGATCTCTGATGACCTTCCCGCAACCGCGCTTCCGTAAAACAAGGGCAGGTAACTGACGCCATGGCCATAGTCGGTGCGCCCTTTTGGCTTTTGAGCGGAGGGGATCACGATTATGGTCCATTCGAGGGCATAAAGGGCATTCCAGATTGGTTTTCTATTCCTCGCCGTGTCTTTGATCCATTCAAACAATCAGGGCGGGGATCGAGGAAGGATCGGCGGTGGGGGTAGCGGCAGGCGGCGGCGGCGGTGGTGGCGGCGGCGGCGGCCAGAGCCGACGAGGTTATTTGCGGAGCGCTCCCGCCGCCGCTACATACCCGCTCTCCGCTTTCCCGCTACATCTTAAACAAAAAAAAAGTTCCCTAAAGTTATCGTCTCGCCGACCTCAGGAATTTCCCATGAATAAGTGAATCGAGCGGCGGCCAACAATTCTGGAAAGCGTAGCCGGCTTTTGACACAAACTTCATCCCATTTCCGAGGATTTTGGCGGCTCAGGGCGAACACTTGGCCGTCCCATTTTACGAGCTTTTTATTTCGCGCTTATCGAATTAGCCCCGTTTTGCCTTCCATTCCTGAAAAGTTATCCGGAAAATTGAATGCGAAGTGTCGAAAATCGCTGAAGTTTTATACCGAATTAGACTCTTTACGTCTGTCTCCCCCTCCCCTTCCCCCTTCAATCGTCCCCCCTTCCCCTCCCCTCCCCAGACTTGTCCGAAAGCGTGCGTCCAAATTTCGCTCCCGTCCAATGTCGTCAGTTATCCGCGAGCTTTGACTCCCATTTCCCGAGCCATTTAGAAGTTGCCAATCCGTTTACACGAAACCATCGATCAAGACGGCGCCGAAAGACTCGGATGACAGGATTTGTTGGGATTTAGCCGGCCAAAGTTCATATTGGGGCCCACCCTATCATGCGCGCGTCCTGATTGTTAGAAACAGATTTGCACTCGCGCTCTCTCGTCCGGCGAATCCCCCCCTTCATTAGACCGATATTGACTTGACACGTCCTATGATATTAGCCTGTTACACATCCCGCTGTTCGGTAATAACTGTGTGATGTATTGGAATAACTGATTGGGGTCTAAGTCAGTATCTTGAGATTTGTACTGCCGGAGAGAAATACAAACTATATTAACCCCGCTACACCTAACGTATATTGGCGGGAAATAAAAAGACGGTAGTAGTAACACCTTAATAACAAATGAGAGGGTAAAGTGATATCATGTTATTGCGGGAGAAGACAGCAGTAAATAACAGGACGTTAATAAGCCGAGAAATAATTAGAAGCCGTATTCACAACAGGGAAATTATTGGGCAACCAGATACGGGCGTATAACGTTTTCGTATTGATTTCTTCATTCATTTGGAATGTACCTGTCACTTTCCATTAGTTGATATATTTTCTCCTCGCTTGTAGGTCATCTTGGAATTATTAATAACAATAACAATTAAACGTCTTGACGAACAACATTTACCGCTTATTTCTTATAGAAGATAACATGCCAGCTACAAGCCTAAACCTATTCACACACCTCTACGAGAAATCAAATTAACATCTCCACGCCTGCAATTTAATATAAAATAAATGAACTTAAACACATTAACTGTTTAGAACGTCCCCAAAAAAGAAGAAAAGAAAAAAAAAAGATTCAAAATTAACACAAATTAAGTGTGGTAGCGACGCGTGGCCTGGACAGGAAGGCAATAACAGCGAGGTAATTTATTTGCCGTCGACAGCACGGGATTTACTCGTGAAAATAATTGACCCACTAAATCCCAGGGGTTTTTCGTCCCCTCATTGGCTTTTGGGATGGGGAGAGAAAGGGGGGAAGGGGGTTAACGTTGATATTATTCGTATAGTTACTTTGTTATTATTATTATTATGATTTTAGATATTGCCGAGTCTAAAACGCCGACGGTACCTCGGGAATGATACAAAAAACTTTTTTTTTTCTGGGAAAATCATGATGATAATGATAATAATTCCTCAGAAATAAAACAGATACAAACAAAGCGTTTATCCCACAAGAAATCCGAGAATCGTTTCGGTGAATAAATTTTCCTCCCCCTTAAACAATGCTCGATGTTGTAGAGCGAGTGTGAACATCCCCAAAACACAAGAATATCAGAATTCAAAAGGGTATTTTGGCCACCCTCTCTCCTCCCTCCCCTCCTCTCTCCCTCTCCCTCTCCCTTCTCTCTTCCTCTCCCTCTCCCTTCTCTCTCCCTCTCTCCCCCCCCTCTCTCTCTCCTTCTCAATTTCCTCTTTCTCTCTCTTACTCTTTCCTCTCTCATTCTCTCCTCCCCCGCCTCTCCCTCTCTCTCTCTCTCCCTCTCCCCTTTTCTTCCATCTCTCTCCCCCTCTCCCCCCTCTCCCTCTCCCTTCCTCTCTCCCTCCCTCCCCTCCTCTCCCTCTCTCCCTCTCCCTCCCTCTCTCCATCCCTCCCTCCCCTCCTCTCCCTCTCCCCCTCCTCTCTCCCTCCCTCCCCTCCTCTCTCTCCCTCCCTCTCCCCCTCTTCCTCCCTCTTTCCGCCCCTTTTCCCTTAACCCAGCGGGGAACCCACAAATAAAAGCACTGATTACACTGGTTCTCTGTTGTTATTGGATAATATCGTCGCCTCATATAACACATGGCGAATGGTTGTTTAACAGATCACGTGACTTTGATGGAGGGGACATGTGCCTTATGCATGGAGAGGGTAAATATTGTGTGTTCCAACCAGTGGTATGATTGGTTATATTTTCTCTCGGTGTATATGAAAAAGGTTAAGTTTATGAGTATGTTTTTGTTTATTTGTTTTCTTTCTCTGTTTTTGTTATATATGTTTGTTATTTTGATTTTTTTGGATATGTTTCTCTCCACACAAAAATTATGCACATAAAAACACTCACAATTAGAAACAAGCACACACATACACACACAAACAAACACATCCTTTCTCCTGCTCAGCCTCATTTCCCGAACAACATCTCATTTAATTCTTTCTCTTTCCCTCTTCTCTCTCTCTCCTCGATCCCTCTCTCATCTCCTTCGCTCTCTCCCTCTCTCCCCTCCTTCCCTCCCTCCCTCTCTCCCCTCATTCCCTTCCTCCATCTTTTCTCCCTCCCTCTCCTTCCCTTCTTCCCTCCCGCTCTCCCTCCCTCCCTTCCCTCCTTCCCTTCTTCCCTCCCTCCCTCCCCTCTCTCCCTCCTTCCCTCCTTCCCTCCCTCCCTCTCCTTCCTCACTCCATCTTTCCTCCCTCCCTCTCCTTCCCCACTCCATCTTTCCTCCCTCCCTCTCCTTCCCTTCCTCCATCTTTCCTCCCTTCCTCTCCTTCCCTTCTTCCCTCCCGCTCTCCCTCCCTCCCTCCCCTATCTCCCTCCTACCCTCCTTCCCTTCTTATCACCCTCCCTCTCCCTCCCTCCCTCCCCTCTGTCCCTCCTTCCCTCCCTCCCCTCTCTCCCTCCTACCCTCCTTCCCTTCTTATCACCCTCCCTCCCTCCCTCCCACTTTCCCTCCTTCCCTCCCTCCCTCCCTCTCCCTCCTTCCCTTCTTCCCTTCCCTCCCTCTCCTTCCCTCCCTCCCTCCCTCTCCCTCTCTCCCTCCCTCCCCTCTCTCCCTCCTTCCCCACTCCATCTTTCCTTCCCTCCCTCCCTCTCCTTCCCCACTCCAGCTTTTGTCCGAGTCGCTCGAGACCTACACGTCGGCCCGCCATCTTTGTTCCCTCGACGTCGCAGTTTTGGCGGGATTGGGGGAAACGAGCGTAGAGCATTCAAATGACCTCGTTGGGATAGTTAGGGGAGGCTTCGCGATATTCAAATGACCCGATATTGGCCTCATTTATTGTCCCGAGATTTATATATATATTTTTTTTTTGGGGGGGGGAGGGAAGGGAAGGGAAAAATATAATGGGAAGCGTGACTCGTTTTCTTTTCCGAGTTTTTATGAAGTATTGTTTTTTTTTTTTTTTTCAAAATTCTTTCGTTTATTTTATTTATTTCGTCCGTTTTTTTTCTGTTTTTTTTTTCTTTCTTATTTTTTGGTGTGTTTTAAAGGCTGTATTTCATCATTTCTTTGTGGGTCTAATGCAAGGTTTACGTAATTGAAAATTCATGAGTATTTTCCCGAGAGTTTATTCTTAAAAAGCTATTGAATCTTTTAAAGTGTGATTGTAACTTTTGGAAATTATTGTATATATCCTGTTTTAGCATGACGTTTGTTATTATTAATATTAGTATCAATATCATCATTATTATCATCTTTATTAGTTCTAGTATTAGTATCATTATAGTCGTATTATCATCAAATTATCAAAATTACTATTATCAGTATCATCACCATCATTATCATAACCAGTATTATTATAATCATTATTTTATCATCATCATCATTACCACAATTGTTATCATCATTAAAATTTATTTATCATTACCATCATACCAGTAAATTTATATTAGTACTATAATACTAGTATCTAACCACGCCCTCTAACCACGCCCCTTTCTCTCCGCCCCTCTCAGGTCTGGTTCCAGAACCGCCGCGCCAAGTGGAAGAAGAGGAAGAAGAGCAGCTCCGTCTTCCGTTCCGCCGGTTCCCTCCTTCCCTCCCCTTCCCTCCCTCCCTTCCCTCCCATGGGGGGCGACTCCTTCTGCGGGTCGATGTTCCCTTCCTCGGACACGCGCTGGACCATGGGAGGCATGGCCCCCATTAACACAGGTGAGGAAGTCAAGGCGGGTTTCGCGGGTTTAGAGGTCTTTGGGTCTCGTTCTCTCTCTGTCTCTCTCTCTGTCTGTCTCTGTGTCTCTTTGTTTCTCTCTCCTTGTTTCTCTCTCTTTGTTTCTCTCTCTCTCTGTCTGTCTCTGTCTCTCTTTGTCTATCTCTCTGTCTCTCTCTCTTTGTCTTTGTCTCTCTCTCTCTCTCTCTCTCTCTCTCTCTCTCTCTCTCTCTCTCTCTCTCTCTCTCTCTCTCTCTCTCTCTCTCTCTCTCTCTCTCTCTCTCTCTGTCTCTCTCTCTGTCTGTCTCTCTGTCTCTCTCTCTCTCTGTATCTCCTTTTCTCGCTCTCTTTCCCTCTCTCTCTATTTCTCTCTCTCCGTCTCTTTATTCGTTTCATTATTCTTTTGTGTATGTGATCATTCTTGTTTTTTTTAATAGTTTTTTTTTACTATATTTTATTATTCTAATTATTGTTTTTTTTTTTTGTAGATTGTCTGTGTATTCTTGTGGTTATCATTTCTTGTGATAATTCATGTTTCTCTTACTATCGTTATTATATGAAATGCAATATTTAGAGCTAACATTACCTCTCTGTTTTCCCTTCCAGGTGTTGGCACTGGCACCCTCGGGTTGACCTCCCCCCTGCAGCGCCAGGGACTCGGCCAGCTGGGCCAGGGAAGCATGAGCATCACTCAATCCTTCAGCCAGTCTCTCGGCCAAGGCTTCGGCCAGGGTCTCGGCCAGGGCTTCGGCCAGGGATTGGGACAAGGCTTAGGTTTAGGACAAGGCCAAGGACTAGGGCTGGGTCAGGGCCAAGGGTTAGGTCAGGGGCTGGGTCAGGGACTGGGTCAGGGACTGGGTCAGGGCCTGGGAGGGTCGACGTCACCGCTACCGTCAGGGCTCTCGAACATGGGCGGGTCACCTCCGACGTCTATGTATCAGCCTCACTACCAAGCTTTCTCCTCACTCAACAACGCCTTGGGTGAGTACGCAGGTGAGCACGAACTACATTTCCCTTTCGTTCCCTTCGACTTGGAGAAATGCCAAAGGCCTCTTTAGAATTTCATTTTGGAGATAAGGCCTAATCCTCTCTCTGTCTCTCTCTCTCTCTCTCTCTCAGTCATGCCGATTATGAGACGAGATTTTGTTGATTTGTTGAAAGGTTCTTTGCAACGGAGCTTGATGCAATACGAATGCTTAAGGGAAAGAAAAACGTGTGCGTGTGTGTGCATCTCTCCATTACCTATCCCCAGTGTGTGTGTGTGTGTGTGTGTGTGTGTGTGTGTGTGTGTGTGTGTGTGTGTGTGTGTGTGTGTGTGTGTGTGTATGTGTGTCTGTGTGTGTGTGTGTGTGTGTGTGTGTGTGTGTTGGTGTGTCTGTGTGTATATTCCCCCCCCCTCCCCCCCAACCCATTGCCTTGTCTTAGCATTAAGGCCTACACACTTAACCCTCGGCAGCCTCGTAAGCGACTATATAGTCACCTTTCCCCCTTCTCCCCAGGATCACCACTAAACTCCCCAGGTCTCCCCAACGGCTTAGGTTCCCCAGCAACACCCCCTCACAGTGGCTCATCCTCCCCGGCCACACAGCAACAACAGCAGTCCCAACAACAACAACAGCTCAGCGGAGGCCAACAGCAACAACAACAACAACAACAACAACAGCAACAACAACAGCAAGATCTGCAGCAGAACTGTGGCATGGGGTCGATGGGCATGGGTATGAGCGTAGGCATGGGCGGCGAAGACATGTGGAGAGGGTCGAGTATCGCCCAACTGCGGCGCCGGGCTTTTGAACACTCCGCCTCCATGGCCGTCTTCAGGTAAAGTTCCTGAGGCTGGCGCTGAGGAGGAGACGTCCCTCTGCTGCTCCTGGGGTGTCTGTCTGTCTGTCTGTCTGTCTGCTTCTCCTCTCCCTCGTCTCCTGTCTGTCTGTCTGTCTGTCTGTTTGTCTGTCTGCTTCTCCTCTCCCTCGTCTCCTGTCTGTCTGTCTGTCTGTCTGTTTGTCTGTCTGCTTCTCCTCTCCCTCGTCTCCACTTTCTTTATCCTTTCACCCTCTTTCTTTCTCTTTATCTCTACCCCGCTCTCTCTCTCCTCCCTATCCTTTCTCCTTTCTCTCTCTCCTCCACCCTTCCTATACCTTCCCCTCTCTTCCTCCTCTCTCGTCACTCCCCTCTATCATCCCCATCCCTCTCTCTCTTCCGCCCCTTCCCCTCTCCCCTCTCTCTCCTCCCCGTTCCGAACCCCCGTCTCTCCTCCCCGTCCCTATCCCCCCTTTCTCCTCCCCGCCCCTATCCCTTCTCTCCCCTCCTCCCTATCCCCTCTCTCTCCTCCCCGCCCCTTCCCCTATCCCTTCTCTCTCCTCCCCGCCCCTATCCCTTCTCTCCCCTCCCCGTCCTTCCTCCCCGCCCCTTCCCCTCTCCCCTCTCCCCTCTAATCCCCAAGGATTATTCCCACCTCCATGATTAACCACTGACTTCTGTTACCTTCAGTCCCACGCCCGTCTTCCCGAGAACCCATCTTCTTTATCTTCTTCTCCTTCTTCCTCTCCTTCTCCTACCTTTTCTTCTTCCTCCGTAGTTTCTTCTTCCTTCTCTTCTTCTTCCACTTTTCTTCTTCCTCCCTCTCTTCTTCCTCCTTCCTTCTCTTCTACCTCCGTATCTTCTTCTCCTTCCTTCTCTTCTACCTCCGTATCTTCTTTCCCTTTCTTCTCCTCTTCTTCCTTCTCCTCCTCTTCTTCCCTCTTTTCTCCCTCCTCCTTCTCCTCTTCTTCCTCTTTCTCTTCTTCCTGTTTTTCCTCCCCTTCTTGTAAATATTTATTCACCCCATGTTAAACGGCGACGCTGTGTCACGGACGAGCGTAGATAGAGATAAAGCTAGAGAGATGTCCACGTCATTATGGAAGAAGAATAAGAATAAGAATAAGAGAGAAAAAAAATGAGAGAAATTTCGAAGGAGAGAGAAGAAAATGGTAGAAAATTTTTATTCAATAAGATGCAAATCGTTACCCCGGAAAGTGAGAGAGAGAGAGAGAGAGAGAGAGAGAGAGAGAGAGAGAGAGAGAGAGAGAGAGAGAGAGAGAGAGAGAGAGAGAGAGAGAGAGAAAGAAACCAGTTTTAGCGCACAAGAAGAAAGAAAAAAAAGAAAGAAAAAAAAAGAGGTACATATTTTCCTATAACTGCGTCTCCCTTAGCGGTCGCCCCCCCCCCCCTCCTCCTCCTCCTCTGTTTCCACATAACATACAAGTAATTACAGAAGTTCAGATGTGTTTCTCGTGTGGAGCGCGGAGTGTGTTCAACAAACTCTCAAAAGCTTCTTGTACTTTTGAGAACAGTCTAGAACAGTCTCGTTCTCAAGCCATTTTTTTTTAGAGAGATTATTAGGATACAGTGTTGTTGGGGTAAAAACAAAAAAAAAGGAATTTTAATTGTGTTGTGATGAATTATAATGTATATTGAGATGGAAAAAAAAGTGTCTTTACTTATTGTATTGTATCAGATTGTGTTTTCGGAATAATAAATACTCTTCACAAGGTGAATCTGAAAGCAAAATGAATGTTTCAGTTTTCCAAATCATGAATTTCTTTGTAGATGTTACGAAAATCCATGGGCATGACAGTGTTGCCACATGTCAGGAACTTTGCAGCGGACACTTTGGACGATCGATATCAGGCAACACCGCATGAGGCCGATCTGTTCCACAACGATGAACATTTTAGACTGTACATAGTATTAACTCCTGTATTATACTTTCTAATTTGTTAGTCCAATGACCAATATAGGAGATAATGTCCTTGTGTTTATATTCAAAAGAGAATGAATAGTCCTTTTGGAGATGGTGTCATGTTTTTTGTTTTTTTGAGATACAAGGTCCCGGATGTTCAGTTTAAACATTGTGCAAGTGATATTTACATTTTTCTCGTGTTATTAGACCAGTGTACCCAGTTCAATATTACAGGTAAAAAAAAAAAATTATAAGCCTGTAAGTTCCTTTCTATAAACTAGTCTTTGCACAATTTTGTAAAGTAAGAGAAAAATAAAAATAGAGAGAAATGAAAGAGATGTTGTGTAAAGATTATTTGATAATGGTGATGTGGATGGACGCATACACCCCCCCTCCCCCTCCTCCTCCCTTTTCCTACACCTTCCCCCTGTATCCCCCTTCCCCCTTCTCCTACACCCCCCCCCCCCACCCCCTCCTCCTCCTTCCTCTCCTCCGAGTATACGACTATGTGTAGATGTCTTGGGTCGAGAGATGTCTCAGCCACGATGTGAGACGCGGCCCGAGAGTGTGTGTTCCTACGAACCAATGGGAGAGCTTATACAATACACGGTCCCTTCGCATCGCTACTAAGATATCTAGGTTTGTTCTTGTTCATGCGGTATTCTGTAGTCCATTTTAGATGCAGGTTTATGGTCGATTTTAATGGTCGCTGCTGTTAGCTTCAAATATATGTCTAGTTATTTTCCCCCCCCTAAAGAGATCACTGTGCATTAACAGAAAACCAGGATGTCTACATATCATAGGAATTATATATAGTATGTGTAATGTTGTATACACAATGGTAGGCCAATTTTTAGTCAAATAGTCTCTCTCTCTAACTGCCACATGTGATAGATGACATTGAATTATTTATCATATTTATGTTCGTAAGTTAGATTCATGTTGTGCTGTAAGCTTTGTAAATAAATAAAAAAAATAACAGCAGTCAATATTTATTCATGTATTTTTTAAAACCTTCTCCTCCCCCCCCCCCCCCGACAGACAATTTTTTATAATGAGATTTTGAGAATTTTTACATTGAAAAGGAAAACAAATATTGCAGTATTATTGATGATACTGAGATCTGTAGATTCAGACAACAATGATAAAGATTAATATGATGAATATGATAATGATTAAGATGATAAATATGATAATGATTAAGATGATGAAAATTATAATGATGACAGTACTGATAAAGTAACAGTGATGACATGATAATGACAAATGGTGAAATTAATTGCTAATGATAATTATAATATTACCATTTATGTTAGATATAACATTTAGGCTGAAACTGAGAACGAAACAGTAATATAATGCTAATAACACCAATAATAATGATAATAAAGTTAAAGTTATTACAAAAAAATAAATAAATCGTCAGAACACGACTTACAACAGTCATACCATTAGCAATGATGATGATAATACTATTCATTTTAGTGATATAATTATTATCAATAATATTAAATTTGTATATTGATGATAATGATACTGATAGTCAAAATATAAGTGATGTTCATAAGGACAATTAAAGATCGTAATAATGATAATAATAATGATAATAATGATAATGATAATAATATTGTTAATAGTTATAACGATAATGATAATAATAATAGCAATAATAATAATGGTAATAATAATAATAATAATAATAATAATAATAATAATAATAATAATAATGACAATAATAATAATAATAATAATAATAATTGTAATACAAATGGTAATAATAATGACGATAATGATAATAATAATCACAACACTATTAATAATGACAATTATAAGAATGATAATGATAACAACAATAAGAAAATCTATGATAATGATATTGGAAATGATGATAATCATAATAATAACAATACCACTACCAATAATAATCATAATGATAATAATGATGATAATACTAATAATCATGATAATATAACAATGCATATAAAAATGCATATAAAAAAATAATAATTGTAATAACACCAATCAAGATAACACTGATAATAATAACAATAATTATAATGATGATATCAATAACAATCATAAAAAAAACATCAAAAGTAATAATGGTAATAATGATGATGAAAGTGATAATTATAATAACAATGATAAAGATAATGATTGTTTTTATTATTATGATGAGAATCCTTATTATCGTTATTATTATTATGATGAGAATCCTTATTATCGTTATTATTATTATGATGAGAATCCTTATTATCGTTATTATTATTTTCATTATTATCATTATTATTATTATTATTATTGTTATATTATTATTATTATCATTATTAATATTATCATAATTATTGTTATTATTATCATTATAA
>NC_061825.1:38697376-38699876 GCF_019202785.1 Penaeus chinensis
ATTACAGAATTAAAAGTTTTCCATCCATAATACATTCAGTGACATAACTTACGATAAAACTAAGCGAATTTTGTCTTAGCCGGGTTAATGAACTTATGTATTTCGTTAATAAGAGAAAAACAATATAAAAGAAAGTTTTTTTTCTGTCTTCTCTTCATTTAACGCAATGTAAGTAAAAACACTTATTTTTTCGTGTTCTTTATTGTCAACGCGATAACATCTGAAGTAAAACTTTCACTTTCACAAGGCACAAAGTTTAACAAAAGGAAGAGATTAAAGAAGGAAAAGATAATAAAATGTGGATACGAAAGACCCTAATAATAAATAAAGTCGATTGGAAATTTATTAAATTAATAAATTAATATAAAAACGCAATAAAAAGAAAATGTAAAAAAGACACGATAAGGGAAACTGATCTAGATTTTCCTTATCGGAAAAAATAGATATTCAGGTGAAAAAAATAGAGGGAAAGTAAGGCTAGAATTAATGATGATAATAGTAATAGTAATCAAGGATAATAATGATGGTAATGGTAATTAAAGCTGTAGTAGTGGTAACAGTAATGATGATGATGATGATGATGATGATGATGATGAAGATGATGATAATAACAATAATGATAATAATAATAATAATAATAGTAATAATGATGATGATGATGGTAATAATAATGGTAGTAGTAATTATAATAAGACTGATTAGAATATTGATAACAATAGATAATAATAACAAAAAAATCATCACAACACTATTCGTAAAAACAGAAAAAAATGAAACGAATTCCTCCCCAAAAATACAGACAATACACGTGTTTTGAAATATCGATACAAAGTTCGACAGACATTCTGATTCGTGATTGAATTAATGATAACAGGATACATATTGCACTGCTCGATGCTCTTTGCGTGGCGTGTACAAATGCATTTTTTTTTTTTTTTTTTTTTTATTGAAATATTATATTCGTATTACTAGGGCGCGTGGCACACACATGCACACACACACACACACACACACACACACACACACACACACACACACACACACACACACACACACACACACACACACACACACACACACACACATGAACACACACACACACGTATGCACATACATATATCCATTGCTACATACATACATACGCACACACACACACATATATATACATGTATGTTTGCGTGTAAATATATCTGTATGCACCTATACCGTAAAGAGAACAAAAAGGATAGGTTCCCATGTCTACGCAAATACAAGATACAAATAAACAACCAAACACACGTAAAGACAAACAGATTGGGCAGATGGCAACAAGGAAGACACGCGAAGGAAATGCATCATTGTTGATAATATCTCTGAGATACATCGAAGAGATATTCGACCTCAGTGAGATGGAGCTGTGGGGAGGAAGTGGAAGAGGAGGAGGAGGGGGTGGAGAAACAGGAGGAGGTGGAGAAGGAATAGGAGGGGGAGAAACAGGAGGAGGAGGAGGAGGATGGGGAGAAACAGGAGGAGGTGGAGAAAGAGAGGAAATAGGAAGAGGAGGTGGAGAAGGAATAGGAGGGGGAGAAACAGGAGGAGAAAGAGAAGAAATAGGAAGAGGAGGTGGAGGAGGTGGAGAAGGAAGAGGAGGAGGAGGAGGTGATGGAGGAGGAGGAGGAGGAGGAGGAGGAGGAGGAGGTGATGGAGAAGGAGGTGGGGGAGAAACAGGAGGAGGTGGAGAAAGATAAGAAAAAGGAAGAGGAGGCGGAGGAGGTGGAGAAGGAGGACAAGGAGGAGGTGATGGAGGAGGAGGAGGTGGAGAAAGAGAGGAAATAGGAAGAGGAGGTGGAGAAGGAATAGGAGGGGGAGAAACAGGAGGAGAGGAGGAGGAGGAGGGGGAGAAACAGGAGGAGGTGGAGAAGGAGGAGGAGGAGGAGGAGGAGGGGGAGAAACAGGAGGAGGTGGAGAAGGAGGAGGAGGAGGAGGGGGAGAAACAGATGGAGGTGGAGAAAGAGGAGCAGGAGGAGGAGGAGGGGAAGAAACAGGAGGAGGTGGAGAAGGAGGGAGGAGGATGAGGGGGGAGAAACATGAGGTGGAGAAGGAGAAGGAGGAGGAGGAGGAGGTTGAGAAAACAGGAGGAGGTGGAGAAGGAGGAGAAGGAGGGAGGAGGGGGGAGAACACAGGAGGAGGTGGAGAAGGAGGAGGAGGAGGAGGGGAGGTGAGAAACAGGAGGTGGAGAAGGAGGAGGAGGAGGAGGAGGAGGAGGAGTGAGAAACAGGAGAAGGTGGAGAAGGAGGAGGAGGAGGAGGAGGGAGGGGGGAGAACAGGAGGAGGTGGAGAAGGAGGAGAGGAGAGTGGGATGAAGGAGGGAGGGTGAGAAAGGAGGAGGAGGAGGAGGTGGAGAACAGGAGGAGGAGGAGGAGGAGAGGAGGGTGAAGACACAGAGGAGGTGGAGAAGGAGGAGGAGGAGGAAGGCAGGGGGGAGAAACAGGGGAGGAGGAGGATGAGGGGAAGAAACAGG
>NC_061825.1:38704876-38707376 GCF_019202785.1 Penaeus chinensis
TGAGGGAGGGAGGTGGGGGAAGGGGGATGGTGAGGGAGGGAGGAGATGGGGAAGGAGGGTGAGGGAGGGAGGAGGTGGGAAAGGGGGGGGTGAGGGAGGGAGGAGGAGATAGTGGGGAAGGGAATGGGAAATGTGGATGACAGAGAAGAGGAAAAATGCGAGGTTGAGAAAAGGGGAGGAAATAACGGAGAGAGGAGGAGGGGGAAAGGGGAGATGGTGGGGAATAGTGAAAGGTGACGAAGGAGGAAGAAACAGAAAGAGGATAAGAGAAAGGTAAACAGAAAAACGAAAGAAAGTAAAAGAAAGACATACGAAAAGAGAAAGAATGAGAGAAAAATAAAAGAAATATAACCAGAGAATAAAGAAAAGAGATAAGAATTTAGAGAAGGCAGAAAAAGGAGATTGGAAAGAGAGAAAAAAATAAGAATGAATACATAATCATTTTCAAAATAAATATAAGATATAAGTATAAGTCAAAGGCAGAAGGTATCAGTCACAGAGTATAAGGTATTAGATAAAATTACGAGAAACAAGTAATATACATTTTTTTTATAATTCTTTAGCATATCATGAAAGTATATCAGATTAATAATAACATTATGCATACAAAATTACAGAGAAAAAATTTAATTATCTTCGTTAATATTCACATAATCTTGCGAATAAAACTGTTATAAATCTTTTATACTTTTTGTTTCTAGTTACAAGGTAAATTTCCTGAAAAAAATGTATCCTTAAAGTATTATCATTTTCTCCTCTTCCTCTTTCATAAAAAATCTGTTAATCCTTCTTATCTTCCTTTTCTTCTTTCTCCTCTTCCTCTTCTCGTATCCCTCTTCCTCCTTTTCCTCCTTCACTCCCTTTCTCTTCCTCCTTTTCCTCTTTCACTCTCTTTTTCATTCTCTTCTACCTCTTTCATTCACCTTCCTCTTTACTTCTCCTACTTCATTCTCTCTGCTCTCCCACCTCCCTTATCCACCTCTTCATCCACCTCTTCCACTTCATCTCTCCCTCTTCCACCTCATCTCCCTCCTTCTCTTCTTCCAGCTCTCTCCCTCTTTCTCTTCCACCACCACCTCTCTCCTTCCCTCTCTCCTTCCCCCTATCCTTCCCTCTCTTTCCCTCTCTCTTTCCCTATCTCCTTTCCTCTCTCCGCCCCTCTCTCCTTCCCTCTCTTCCCCTCTCTCTTTCCCTATCTCCTTTCCTCTCTCCGCCCCTCTCTCCTTCCCTCTCTTTCCCTCTCTCTTTCCCTCTCTCCTCCCCTCTATCCTTCCCTCTCTTTCTTCTCTCCTTCCCTCTCTCCTTCCCCCTCTCCTTCCCTCTCTCCTTCCCCCTCTCCTTCCCTCTCTCCTTCCCTCTCTCCTTCCCCCTCTCCTTCCCTCTCTCCTCCCCTCTCTCCTTCCCTCTCTTCTTCCCTCTCTTTCCTCTCTCCTTCCCTCTCTTTCCTCTCTCCGTCCCTCTCTCTTTCCCTCTCTTTCCCTCTCTTTCCCTCTCTCCTCCCCTCTCTCCTTCCCTCTCTCCTTCCCCCTCTCCTTCCCTCTCTCCTTCCTGCTCTCCTTCCCTCTCTCCTTCCCTCTCTCCTTCCCCCTCTCCTTCCCTCTCTCCTTCCCTCTCTCCTTCCCCCTCTCCTTCCCCCTCTCCTTCCTGCTCTCCTTTCCTCTCTCCTTCCCTCTATTTCCCTCTCTTTTTCCCTCTCTCCTTCCTTATCTCCTTCCCTCTTTCCTTTCCTCTCTCCTTCCTTCTCTCTTCCCTCTCTTTCCCTCTCTTCTTCCCTCTCTCTTTCCCTCTCTCCTTCCCTATCTCCTTCCCTCTCACCCTCCTCTTCCTCTTCCTCCTTCCTCTTCCTCAACCTCCCCACCCCACCCTACCTCCCCCCCCCACCCCTTGCCCTCTACTCACCCCCCAAGGAGCGGCAGACCCAACCCGAGGTGAAAGGGATCTGCTTTGGCCTCTGCGTCTGCTTCTGCTTTCGGCCCGGCAGCAGGGAGGGCCGCTGCTTCCAAGGCGCCCGCGAGACACGCCCACAAAGCGACGGTGACCTGGAAGATGGGCGGGGAAGTGAGTGTGGGTGGGTGGGGTGGGGAGAGGGGGGAAAAAGAGGGGGAAAGAGGGGTGGGGGTGGGGGAGAGGGGAGAGGGGGTAAAAAGAGGGGGAGAGAGGGGTGAGTGGGTGGGAGACAGGGGTGGGTGGGTGGGAGAGAGGGGTGTGGGTAGGGGTGGGTGGGGAGAGGGGGGGAGGTGGGTGGGGAGAGGGGGGGAGGTGGTGGGGGAGAGGGGTGGGTGGGTGTAGAGAGGGGTGTGGGTAGGGGTGGGTGGGGAGAGGGGGAAAAAGGGAAGAGGGGTGTGGGAGGGTGGGTGGGGGGTGGGGGGGGGAGAGAGGGGTGGGTGGGGTGGGTGGAGGGGAAAGAGGGGGAGGGGGTGGGTGGGAGACGGGGTGGGGGGGAGAGAGGGGTGTGGGTAGGGGTGGGTGGAGAGAGGGGGAAAAAGAGGGAGAGAGAGGG
>NC_061825.1:38722376-38749876 GCF_019202785.1 Penaeus chinensis
GAACCTATTTGGCTGCAAAAGTCTACTCGGTCTTAAAATAATCATAAAAAAATGGCCTAGTAACTTAATAACAGGATGCTATGCACAGTGTGGCATTTGTTCCCCCAAAACCAAAGGAATTTGTTAAGGCTATTCTCCTGTCTGCCATCTGGAGCCAGGCTTTGGACTCGAGCGGAACAAAGTCCAAATCTAAGCCCGGTGACGGATCCTCAAGATTCACCGTGGGAGGAATATATCCTGCGTGGCAAGCTAGAATGGTCAGGATGGCTTCAACAGCTCCTGCGGCTCCAAGTAAGTGACCCATTGCTCCTTTCGAAGACGATATCTGAAGATTTTCTGCATGTTCTTCGAAAAGGGATTTAATAGCAGTAACTTCAATAGCATCTCCGAGAGGTGTTGATGTGGCGTGGGCATTTATGTAACGAACATCCTCTAAGCTCACTTGTGCTTCTTCAATGGCCATCTTCATGGCTCTCACAGCACCTTTTCCATCCTCTCTGGGTGCAGTATAATGGTATGCATCACCTGAGAGTCCATATCCTAAAATTTCTCCATAGATATTTGCATTTCTCTTTAGAGCATGTTCCAGTTCTTCAAGGACCAAAATCCCTGCCCCTTCCCCCATGACGAACCCCTCACGCTTCGCATCAAACGGCCGTGAAGCTCTCTCGGGGTCATCATTGAAGTTTGTGGCAAGAGCTCTCAGTCGACAAAATCCAGCAATGCCCAAAGGTGTGATACTCGCCTCCGTGCCACCACACACCATTACATCTGCACTTCCATACTTTATGAAACGAAATGCATCTCCGATTGCATGAGCTCCTGTGGCACATGCCGTGGACACACTGTGGTTTGGGCCTTGAAATGAATATTTCATGCTAATCTGCCCAGCTGCCATGTTGGTCAATATTCTGGGAACAAAGTATGGGCTGACTTTGCTGTATTTTTGCTGAAGAGCTTGACCAGTCATGAGGACATCATCAAGGTCAACCATGCCCATACCCACAGCCACACCTGTTCTTTCTTGTTCCATGGGACACTCTGGTTTCCAGCCTGCATTTTCTATAGCTTCTTGTGCTGCAACCAAGGCATATGCAATAGCAGGAGTCATTGTTCGTAGCTCACTAGGACTGAAGTGTTTGGAGAGGTCAAGCTGTCCATCTTCCTTCCCGCGAGGTACAGGTGCTGCTACACGACATGGCATCTGAAGAAAAAAAAAAGTATGAGTATGCTTATTTTCTATGTATAAACAGCATTAAAAATTGACTTGATTAAGGCACCTGTAATGCTCTGGAGACATTTTTAAACTTCGCAACTGCAAGGTATCTGTTTTCTTAAAAAAAAAAAAAAAAAAAATTCAATGAACGATTGTAATACCAAAATAGTTCTTACATCAGCATTGTTATGTCCACCTAATACAAATATTAGATCTATCATCTATTCATAATTTTTGAATACTCAATAGTTTTCTTGATGCAAAATCTTTTTCCCTTTAAATATCTATTATATTTGACATTTGAATTTTTCAAAGAACATATCCATACCAAAAGATTTGAACGGAACATACAGTAAGATAAAACAATACTCTATATCATGAAAAATATATATGATAATTTTCTGCATTCACTATAGTGTTAATCAAATACACAAACTTACACAATGTAAATCAGTTAAAATGAAATGTAAATCAAACCTGTGAAAATCTAGGATCCGTAAGAGCCGCTGTGCCCACTTTTCCTGCAGTGAGCTGTAACCAAGTGGTAGGAGCTCCCACTCCAAGAGGTGTGACCAACCCTAAACCTGTTACTACCACTCGCCTTGCGCAGTTCATCGTCCTGAAAAAGAATGAATTGATATACAAAAGTCCTACATTGCAACATGATATGAAAGTTCTAATCTAATTTCCTTTTCTCAAGTTTCTTTTCATCTATTTTATTGTTACAACACTACTTATAAATTAAAATGTTTTACAGGAAAATAAGGATTATGCACCAGTATGAATAAAACTAACCTGCATTAACTTATGTGAACAATAAAGCTCAGAATTTTATATGCACACATAATGGGAAAAGGGAAATATTTAATAAACATGCTAATATCAATAAGAAGTATTTATAACATGGCACTTAAATCCAAATATTGTGAAATTCTATATATACAGAAATGCTTAATTTTAAATTTATCTACTTCTGTATGTATAAGATATACTTAGCTGTGATGGAACAGACATGAGAAACACACGCAAAGTAACATTCAAGCTTAATCATACTAATATCATTTTTTTGAATGGGTAAGAACTTACAAAATTACTAAGGTCTTGGATAATATATGTAGTAAAATACGAGATGAAAATTCAATTCTTCTATAAGCTTTATCCAGCTTTTTAACTCTGACAGTAACTAGTAAACATAATAACGGCAACTATGATAACAAATTTAATTCACCTACAATACAACAACGAATAAAATATATCAAAATAGCTAATGAGTAGCCGGTCATATGGATCTTACAAATCAAATGCTTCCGATGCAGAAGAAATTCATCTATTTTCATCTCTTCTCGTACCTTGTCACTAACCGCAATCACCCAAAAATGCAATGAATGGAATCAATCAACCATAAAAAGCATCACACATTCCTTAAAATTCAAAATTATCCACGAATAGACGGTATTTAAGCCTCCTTACATAATTACAGCAAAATCGCCAGCTCCTGACTGTCGTCTGTTTGTTTACCTTTTTGGTCGCTTAGTCACTGACACGATTCGGTGTATTCAGTGTATTCAATTTACCATTCCCTTGCTGTTTTTTCATATTAATATAGTCTTTTCGAGATGCTGGTGCCATAAAATGGATAGGCAATCATGTTTGCTAAGTTGGGGATGCAAGTGATGTATATCTTTTTTCTAAATAACTTTCAGCGAGCGTTGAATTAAAAGTGTTCCTTGAAAAGGTTTACTCGCTTTTTATGTGCATTCATTTTATTCATTGTATTTGATTCACCTATTGAAGTTCATAATAATCCGATATTTATACGATTTCTAAAATCTTAAACTTTTATTATACCTCCGTTTCCCCACAACCCTTTCCAGAAAGACCGGTTTTCTTTACGCTCGTAGCCATCACACCCCCAAACCCACTATATTCCATCAAAACCACCAATTTCCCACAACAAAAGTACCCACAGACTCAAACAATAATTTCTAAATCCCAAATTCTGAAACAAATAGCACCACAGAATAAAAATAAAGACCCGGAGAAATTCATGTCGACGTTTCGCCATTGTTTTGATTGTGCAACCTCGAGCAGAAGACGTGAGCTTTTAACACGGGCGAGAATTTCCCTTATTTTAGCCTCTCCTGGAGCCTTCGGGGAGTTATTTATCTGCCTTTTCCACGCGTTGGAGATCGAGTTTCTGTTACTTCGGCTGCGTTTGAGGGTCGAGTGAGTTGTCTTTTGGTGTTTGGAGGTGTTAGATTTGGTATGATATGACGGTGGAAGAGAACGGTTATGTATGATCTTTATTTGGGTATTTTTAACGTTATTATTGATATTATTAGTGTTTTATCCTTTTCGTTGTTGTTTTTTTGTGAAGAGGGTGCTATGCATGTGTGGTAATTAGGTCTTCTAAGCGAAGTAGAGGTTATGTATCAGTTATAAAATGGTTGTGTAATTTTTTTTTTTTTACATAATTGTAAGTAATATTGGTAATGTATATTTGTTATGTATAGAGTTGATTTTAAGTCTTACCAAGAGCACTTAAACATTAAGACCAACTATTCTGGTATTAGTAAGTAACTATTTACAGCTGACAACCATAACAGTGACAATGGTAGTTATTCGAGTGGTAAGATCTCAAGCAGTTGCAGTTGTCCTAGTGCTTATCATCTGTCTTACAGAGGCCAACCATTCTCCAAGACATATTTTAGGGCAAGATAGAGCCTTTAGGCATCTTTGGCAATTTATTATTTAAATATGAAAGTGTTCCAAGTTCTTCTCTTGCCAAACCTAGGGGTGAGGGTTTGTTGGCCTTTGCCTGGGCACTGATAGGCATAGAGATTCATTGTCAGTTCTCCTGAGGGGCACTGCCTTGGAGGTCCAGTATGGGTCGGTGTTTGCATGATGATAGTGCCATTTTTTTATTTTAGTTTGTTTTATTCGTATGCTGTAAGTTCCCTATTACATTTTATGCCCTCAAATTGCTAGGTTACCAATAATTAGAACTGCTGTTAAGGGCCATAAAGAATTGTAAGAATACCTTTTTACTAATATTGATAGCAATGATGATGAAGCAGTTTTAATAGGAATTACCAAGGTGGTTTCTTTGCTCAGGCCAGTTTTCATAGAACTGGTATTTTGGTAAGTAGTATTAAGTATTAGTAGTATTATGCATCTTACCTATTTATTTTTCGTTTTTACTAACATAAACCTGCCATCAAGACTAGAATGTTAAAAACTTAAAAGGCATAAAATTCCATGCAGGTACAGCTTTTAAGTGTAATGAACCCATGAATGTTAGCCACTGATACCAACTATTTTGGTATTGGTAGGTAATAGAAAAGCAAGATCTCATGCAATTGCAGTTGTCTTAGTGCTTATTAGCTCTCTGGCAGAGGCCAACCATTCACCAAAATGTATTATCTAGCAAGATAGAACTTTCAAGCATCTCAGGTAATTTATGGTCAAATATGGAACCAATCCAAGTTCTTGTTTTGCCGAACCTATGGGGTGATGATTTGTTGGACTTTGCTGGAGCATTGTCAAGCACAGAGGCTAATTGCTAGCACTTGTAGGAGGGCACTGCCTTTGAGATCAAGTATGGGTCTTTATGTGTATGATGATTGTGTCAATTTTTGTTATTAGTTTATTTTTTGCTCATAATGCAATTTTCTTATATTTCATTCCTTCCAACTGCCAGGGGCAACATGATTACTTTTGTTGGTCATTAACAATTAAAACAACCATAAATAGACATCAAGTATCACAGGGACTCCAATAATACTGATATTGTTAGCAATGGTGATGAAGCGGTTTTAGTTTCTGTGCTTAGGCCAGCTTTCATAGTGCTTTCATATATATGTATGTATATATATGTATGTATATATATGTATGTGTATATATATGTATGTATATATATGTATGTATATATATGTGTATGTATATGTGTATGTATATGTGTGTGTGTGGGGGGGGGGGGGCAGTTTCCATTCATAACTTTTGGTCTTGACTCATATTGTAACTAATGGATTGGAAGTAAAATGAATATTTATTATACAGCTCTCTTACACACCACAAATTAAACATATAAGGTGGTTGACATCTTGTATTTTTAGGTTTTCATATGTGAATGTTATTTATATTGATAGTTTTATTATTGTTATTGGCTTCATGATGATTGCAATGTCATCAAAATACTAATAACAATAAATTATTAAAAAATAATTCTTTGAAAATCAAGGGAAAGAGAAAACAGGTGAGGTAAGAAGGACTAGTAATTGACTTGTGTATCAATAAACTAAAATCACAATAGACGTTGCATGTACGTACATGTCCTCACCAGCAGCAGTAGATTAAACACTATCTGCATATTATTTTCACGTTGATCATGTACTCTCATTAGTTATGATTACAAAGGAGTTAGGGAGCATATATTTATGCATTAATTACTCTTTGCAGAATGGCAGGAGAAGGTAGACAGATGCCCAAGTTGGACCTACAGAAGGACATACCAAAACTCAGCCAAACACAAATCGATTACATGAAGATCGTTGAGAATCAGGTATGTAGGTGAAATAGCCTGTACTGTATATAGAAACTGTGTGTGTGTGTGTGTGTGTGTGTGTGTGTGTGTGTGTGTGTGTGTGTGTGTGTGTGTGTGTGTGTGTAAAAGGGTTACATTCCTCCAATTTTTTTATGTAGTAGTATTGTTGGGGGGGGGGGGGTATTTTCTGTATTTCAGTTTCTCTCAATAGAAGTTTTTGATTGTTTCAGTCAGTTTAAAAAAATAATTTAAATATATCAATGAGATCAAATAAAGGTTTTATAAAATTCGCAGTCTTGCTCCTAGGCATTATATCATTTATTCATATACATGATTTTACTAATGTTGAAGATCTAATCAAAATAGGGGGAATACAAATCTTTCAACTTATGCTCAGTGAGATTATCCATTCTCGCTTCCTCTTTATTTGTTAATGCTTGTTCAAACTTTCCAGAACGTGCAGAGAGTCCAGAAACTGGCGCTGCAAAGACGGAACAACATTGCCGTGGGCTGTCTCCTTGGCGCTGGCGTTCTAGGAATTTACGCGTACTCCATCTACTCCGTCAAGCAAGAGAAATTCCTGGACGAGTTGGAGTGACACTTACCTGCTTGCGAAACTAGAGCCATGGGGTTGTACTTTCCGTTTCAGGGCACTTAGCGATGCAGTAATTGGTCATTACATGTGGTCATTTTGCTGTCTGTCTTTGGGGAAAGTGGGAGCGGAGTCGTAATTTTGTTATATGTCGGTCATTACAGAGAGCAATGGGGTTAGTCTATTTTACCTGCATTTTGTAAGGAGAAATGTCGGTATTGTATATTGGTTTTCAGTTTTCTAAAAAGTTAACGGTCAGCTTGAGCATTTGAATGTAATTTATTTGATATGTAGTGTCCTTTTGTACCTCTTTCAAGTCTGAATTATTAGCAAGAGAATTGTATCAAGTTAATACTAAAAGGATTTCATAATTATATTGAAGGTACTTGTTGATGGACATGAGGTACTCTGTAACTGCAGACAGCATTATATAGTAGCATAGGTATTTCAAAAAATATGTATTTGTGTATGACAGCTTCCTATGTCAATTATGTTGATTTGTAGATGATGGGCAACCACATCAATAAATTATGAATGTGACTGTAAATAAACGTTTTTCTTAAGAAAAAGACTTATTATTTGAAGCAGAAATACTACTTTTATGATATACTATATATATATATATATATATATATATATATATATATATATATATATATTATTGTCACCCTTTTCATTAGATGGTACATATACATAGGCAGTTTACATAATTCAAACTAATGGCATTAAGGAAAAACTAATAAGTTACAATATATAACCTAATTACACAGGCCTCATTTAAAATACACACTGGTAACATGGGGTAACTTTAGACCCTTGTTAACCAAAGAAAAGAATGGGAGGAAAACTGTATAGAATTAACTCTCCTAATCTTTGGTGCCTACATATTGTGCTTTTTACTTAGTTATAATAGATATTTGCAAAGTTTGTATTTTTTGTAAGAACTGATATTTATATGCAAACTCGTGAATTACAGGAATTTGATTAGCTGGTGAAAACTTTCTGTATACTTCCCACCATTTGATAGTGAAGCTTCTGTAATGATAATTGGAATTTTGCCATGAGAGAGATTTTGAACAAGAAAATGGTATTTTAAAAGCTTTTAAGTGAAAACCTTAGTAAGGACAGGCCACAACTTACCTAGAACAACATAGACGGCTTAAAAAGTGTTTAGTCACATATTTACCCCATTTGTTGAATTATTGTGAAGAAAAGGATTTATTTTTGCCACTGCTATTATTGTCAATAATGTTATCATAATAATAATAATATTAATAGCAGTAACAAGAACAACAATAACTTTCTTTCCAAAAAAAATCACAATAGGATGAGCAGGTGAGTTTAGGAATGGCTGGTAATGGACTCCTTGGTGACTAAGCAATTGCAAAGCCATATTATGTGAACAAAAAGGCAGTGGACAGGGTATATACCCAATGCTAAAGGAATGATATTATGAGTATACAAAGGTAGGAAAGCATAAATGATACGAAGCTTTACAGTTTTACAAGCAATTTTTATTTTCTTGGTTGGTCATAAGTTAGCAGAATACATACATGGTTACTCTACCAGTATGGGGTATCTCATTTCCCACATGAGTGCCCAAGGCCTGATTTAGTGTTCGTTGAGGAATGATTTCAGACTTGCAGATGACTCCAGCCAACATGTTTGTTCTTTCTTTGTCTTTAGTTACTGTCTCTTTATGGCAAAAATTGAGATCCGGATTTATCAGGAGTGTTGCACTGTATCGTATATCCTATTTTGGAGAGATTAAAAACAATATACATGGTTTTATAGGACACTTTTGCCGGATTCATATTTACATACCCTTTTAGAACATGAAAATACTATATAGCATGTGCTCTGAAGGATTTTAGGTACACTTTTTGAGGAGGATACTGTGCTTCTCTTATTTTTATTTGTAAATTGGTCCTTTTTTGTCAAAAGTTCAATAATCTTGCAAAAAGTTCAACTTTTATGATGGCTTTTGCTATAACAAAAATTTAAGATTTATGTCATGCAAATACCTTGTCCTGTTGGTATTTTTTGTTGACTAAAACAGTGAATATAAATCTCAAAGAGACTTACATATTTTCACCAAAAGAAACAAAACTATGCAGATAGTTTTAGAGTATCTTTTTTTCTCTATTTTTTTTTCTCTCATACTCTTTTATCTTTCCCCCTTTAAGGTCTAGGTCGTTCAGGGATATAACCAAAGTGTATGAAGAATCCCACTGTTTATTTTCCCTGACCTATGGAAAACGTGATCTTTCTTAACCCATCCAGTTCATATGGTTGACTGTAGACATGGTTTTTTTCATGTATGAAAGAGTATGAGGAGGATAAAAAGAAAATTTAATAGGTATTACAATATTCTATTTCTTATTCTTATTCTATTAAAAATATATAGGCTTTACCTCCTATCTTCAGGTTGAATCAAAAGCATAGAAAATATAAATAACTCCCAATTGTGGATAAAATAATGAGTATTATTACCTCAGGTGATGTAAAATATTGCAAGACTTGTTACCCCATTTTGTCTTTAACACTACATGTATATCAATTCCGTTCACTAAAAAAAATTATTGAACAATTTGCTTTTTGTGTTCATAGGTTCAGATCATGTGAATATATGAGAAGTTCAAATTACTGGTGACACATTAGAACTAGATACTATATGTACACACTTTATGTACACACTTTCTAAGGTACTACATGGCAACACCCAACTCTTCAGGATAATGTAATTGAAAAAAGGAAAGTAAATCTGAAATGAAAAGTCAAAAATAAAATTAATTTATGTACTGTATGAAAATGACATATTTGTGTTCTGCAAATGGCAGTCATTTTTCTTCATTATAAGAGATGTTACCTGTAAGTGAAGGTTGATCCAACTGTTTATTGTTTTTTTTCCAACAATAAATGTCCCTCCAGGGCTCTTTCAACAACACAAAGGTGTCAAGAAAGGGGATCTGAACATTATGGCATCAGTTATTACAGAAAGCATAATATCAGAAGTGTGATATGACTATTGCTGTATAATAAAGAATATTGCCCAAGCTGTGGCAAATGATCTTTGGTCGCTGGACTTGGAACTGATGTAAATACTGTTGTACTGCCCATTCCTTGAAAAAAAATAACATGAGCAGTAAAGACATTATTAAGTAAGTCAGAGAACCTTCTTTCGGCTTGAACTCAGTACTTAATGCAGTGTAAAGAACTATGTGCTGCTGGATTTTATAAATAAATTCATTTATGTATGTTGTGGATATCTCATTTGTCTTTCTTGTAAGTTTTTAATGAGGAAAAGACATTGAATGATATAAATTTGTACCTTTATTGCTGGCAAGTAGTATGTAATGGGTCATTAACACTTCCCGACCAATGATCCAGATTCTAAACACTTCAAGCAATGAGACTTTCACTTATTATTGGTCACAGTGATGAGGCAGATTTAACTCAGACGAAGGGCATGAAAAAAGGAGAATTTTTGCTGTATATATTGTGAACATAACTCTCTGAGAACTTGACTGGGCACCAAGGGAAGGAAAACTTTGCCTCTTGTGATTTCCAACAGGATAAGAAGTAATCAATTGTTTAAGTTGTGAAAGGAAGCGAAGAACAAAGGGGATGCATCTAAATCTTATATCAGCATTAGCTTGTTTGGCTGAATAGTGTGTGTGTGTGTAAGGAATGCGACTAAGATATATACCAGCTGTATATAGTGAGCCAGAGTTCTGTATAAAGAGTAGATACCTTTACAACACAAAAATGGAAATACGGAAGAGTCTAATTCACTCCAGGTTAAGAGTGTTTCTACACTAAAAAAAAGGCATACTGATATACCAATCGCAAACACGGTAGTGTGCGTGTGTACAAGAGTGAAATCTAATGCAGGTACTATGGAAAAGAATCATGAAGTTTAAACTAATTTCGTTTTAGACGTGGCTCTTGACCAGATGATGAAACTGAAATGGACCCGTTTTCGTTTCGATCGTCTTATGAAAATACTACCTCCCCATTCCCCTGCTCGTTGTTGTCGTGGGGGGAGAGGGGGGATTAGGAAGGGGGGGGGGTTGGTTTTGCGAAGTTCTAGCTTCGCCCGGGCCTTCTAGATATGGCCCGGCCTGTGTCAGCTTTTTTACGGCTGTCTCATTGAGTTGTCTGACACTCGGTGCTTACCGTGGCGGCGGGATTGCCAGCAAGCGCTCCTGCCGCCATGGTGTAAGCATTTCGCATAGCCTCTTTACCAGCACGGCGGCTGTTGTGGGCGGTCCATGTCTCAGGAATTGTGTATGGTTACAATTTTCTAGGTAGTGGACTAGTGTGGCGTTCGGCTCGCCGCAGTGCTTGCAGCACCATTCATCGCGTTCGATTGTTGGGATAATCTGCCATGCACAGTGGTAACCTAGGCGCATTCTGTGAAGAATGACTTCGGTACCTCTGTTGCTTACTTCAGAGAGTGCCAGTGGTTCAGAGCCTGTGGCGTCTGAGTACCAGCTGGCCGAGTTAGAGGTTCTCGTTTCCTCTCTGTGGAGCTGTCGTAGGAAGGTACGACCGACCAAAGCACACTTCTCCATAAGTAATTTTCGGCTCGGTTTTATCGTCATGGGATTTGGGGGCATACCCCTGCCAGCGGCGGCTAGTCTGTCAGCAAGCTCGTTCCCTCTGATGCCGATGTGGCTTGGGACCCAATTGATGATAATTCTTCTACCCTGAGCAAGAATTCTCTGTGCCATTGTGAGAATCGTGGTCAGTAGGTAGATGTTGTCTGTGGGTGAGCTGTGCTGAAGACAGTCAATGGCTGCCCTGGAGTCTGTGTGTATGACAACGTGTCCTTCCCTTAGGGACGCGTGGCCTAGGGCTCCCATGATTGCAACTGCCTCTGCCTGTAGCGAGGAGGCGTTGTCTGTTACCCTCATGGATCGCGTGGCATCCCTAGCTGCAAAGCCGGCGCCTGCAGTGTGGCTCAAGGGATCGACCGATCCATCCGTGTAGTATGTTCTACTACCCGGAGGAGTGATGGCTGCAATGACCCTGTGGGCTTCTGCCTTTAGGCTAGGCATGGGGTATAGGCTCTTTTTCATTGACAGGCTCATTGCCCACGGCGGGGCTTCGGCAAAGTCGGGGTGGGGGGAGTCCATGCCCTTAGCAAGAAGCTGTTCTTTGAGCTGATGGCGTATCAACACCCTGGCTGTATGAGACAGCCAGGAGTTGTTTGCAACGAGCTCGTTGTCTTGTTCGAGGCATCTGACTAATTTTTGTCTTAGGCTTGTGTTCCTGGGAGCCTGGATGACCTTTGACAGAAATTGTGTTGCCGTTAGATCGATTCGTGAGTCCAGGGGGAGAAGGTTTGCCTCCATCAGGAGGTTGAGAACCTTCGTCCACCTCGGGGCACCCAGAATGATCCTGGCAGCTTCATTTTGGACTGTTTCTAATTTGTCTGTGTGCTTTTTCTTTGCAGCAATTAGAGCGACTGAGGCATAGTCCACAATGGGCCGGACAGCATGTACATAGAATGATCTTAGTACTTTGTGTCTGGCCCCTATGCGTCTCCCAGTCATTGCTCTCATGACAGACAGTCTTGCTTTGGTTCGGTCAACCAGGTACTGGACCTCCTTATGGAAGGAGAGGGTCCGGTCTATCCTTACCCCAAGGTATAGGTAGTCCTTGACCCATTCTAATTCCACTCCCTGGATTTTCAGTCTTGTGCCTCGAACTCTCTGTCTCAAAGCCATGGCTTTGGATTTGGCAGCAGAGATCTTTAGTCCCGTCCTACAACACTCCTCTGACACGAGGTCCAGACAACGCTGGGCTTTATTCTGGCTGCGTGGTCCAGTGGAGGTGATAGCGAGATCGTCTGCATACGAGATGATCTGGCACCCCACTGGGAGGTTTATGTTGAGGATGCAGGACATTTAAGTGTTGAATAGGGCTGGACTGAGAACCCCACCCTGTGGCGTTCCATTTTCGAGCGGCATGTGCTGCGATAGGTGACCCTGGAATTTGACATTGGCAGTCCTGTTCCTGAAGTAGTCACCTATCCAAGCCAAGAGCTTTCCTCTGATTCCCTTCTGGATCAGGCTTTCCTGAATGGCAAGCGGACTTGCCAGTTCAAAAGCCTTCTCCAGGTCAAGGAATACCACCACAGCTGGGCCCTTGCTGATTGTGCTTAAGAGCGTGGCTAAGCTGTGTGCTGTGCCCATGCCCCTTGTGAACCCGTGAAGGTGTTCGTGCGGGGGTCCCGTTTTCCATTGAAGCCGGTTTAGTACCATCCTCTCGGCCGTCTTGGCCAGGCAGCTGAGCAGAGAGATGGGGCGGTACTTCCCCGGCTCCTTTGGTTTTGGGACGGGAACTATGGTAGCCCTCTTCCAACTCTGGGGTAGAGTGGAAGTTTCCCAGGACTTGATGATGAGTTGCAAGAGTGCACGCTCACCTGCTAGTCCTAGGTGGGAGATAATGGGGTACGAGATCCCATCAGAGCCCGGGGCTGTGTTGGAACTGGTTTTATAGGCTTTCCTTAGTTCCCTCAGAGAAAAGATAACGTCTGAGTTATCGGGTTCGGCTGCCCTTTCTCTGATCTGAGCGTGTCTGTCTGGCTGTAGACGCTCTTGTCTTGCCCTCAGCTCGGCTGGCAGACTGTTGCTGCTCGTTCTCGCAGAGAACTCGTGCGCCAGTCTGTTAGCCTCTGCTTGGGGGTCGTGATGGGTGCACCTCGGGGCTGAGCGGCTGGTAGCTCGCTTGACCCGTTGCCACAGCTCTGCAAGGGTGGTTTGGTGGTCGAAGGACTCACACCATTCCAGCCACTTTTCCTGCCTGACTCTATTGGCAGTTTCCTTGGCATCCGTGACAGCTTCCCTTAGGAGGGATAGGTTGTCAGGGGTTCTTTGCCTTCGGAATAGTTTTCGGCACATGTTCACCCTGTGGTTGACCTCCCTGATCTCGTCATTGAAGTACCAGGCGTCTTTGTGACTTCTGGACCCAGGCCGAGTTTTGGGTATGGTCTGTGAGGCTGCTTCATTAATGGCGTTTAGCAGGCTGGCTTCGAGCACTTCCACATTTTCGCTTTGTGGGGGATTGTTGCATCTCAGACAGAGGGCCAAGGCGTTTTGAAACGCCTGCCAGTTGGCCTTGTCTGTTTTCCATCTTGGATTTGGTCTTAGGATTTCGGCTGGGCCAGCATCCAAGAGGGTAGTTATAGTGCCGTAATGGTCGCTTGTGACGGTCTCATCGACACACCAGCCAATCCTCCCCACCAGAGTCGCAGTGGCCAGGGTGAGGTCTAGGACCCCTCCTCTGACATGCGTTGGCTCTTGGGTGTTGAGGAGAGCGATCTCAGGGAATGTCTCTAGCACGTCGGCTATGTGATAGCCGGCCGCATCCGGTGCCCGGCAGGGAGCCAGGATGGGGTGGTGTGCATTGAAGTCTCCCCCTATGATCACTCGGTCGTGTGCAGCAGAAGCACAGACCTGGCTGATGTCTAAGCTTTTACAGCGTGGCCGGCTGTACACATTGTACAGTTTGAGGGGCCCCCCGGCCAGGTGAACCTCGACGGCAAGGGATTCAACATCGTCTCCACAGTGCGATGCATCGGCTATTGCGGAGCAGGGGATTGTTGCTCTCACAAGGGTGATCAAGCCTCTCTTGCCAGGTGTTCGTGGCAGTGTGAAGGCATGGTACCCTGAGAAGCGAACAGTGTCCACTGTTAATGTCTCCTGGAGCATGACAATGTCAATGTTCCTTGATCGCACTACTGCTTGGAGAAAAGCGTTCTTTGCAGAGAAGCTATTGATGTTCCACTGTAGGATGCTTAGATGGTGTGTCATGATGTTACTCAGTGATAGTTACATCAGAGACATCGTCGGAGTCTGACAACTCCATTGCGAGGTCCTCGCTGGTTGAGGGCTCCTCGTCTGTTGTCAGGCTATCCTTGGGTCCACTGGGGGGTGGAGAGCCTTTGGTAGCTCTGACTTTGGTTGGTTCGGCTTTTCTCTCAGGCTTTTTCTTGGCTGGCCTTGCTGGCCTTGCCTGGGCAAGGTCAGCGTGATCTGGCTCTGGCTGCACAGATTCAGCCTGTTTTGGCTCTGCCTGTAAAGGCATGGCCTGGTTTGGAGTGGGGAGGGGAGTCTCGTCCTGGGGTGAGGGTGAGGCTGGTTTTTCTCTAGCCAGCTTTCTTCCCTTCAGGGCTGCGACAGTCTGGGTCATTGCCGTCATGGCGACCGAAACTGCCTTCTCGGCCTCCTCACTCGACCTCCCCAGGGCTGTTGCTACTGCTGTGACAACAGCAGTTAACAGGAGAGTCATATCGTCCTCGTCAAAGAGGAGATGATCATCTGTTGGGGAGGTTTTTGTGGTGCTCTTAGAAACTTTTTTCTTTAGTTTCTTTTACTGCACCTTTGGCATTGTCGGAAACTCCTTTTTGTTGGAGACATCCGGTGTCGGCTGGGGGGCGGCTTCTTTCCTCTTAGGAGGTCGGGGGGCCTTTTCGCTTTTGTTCCTTCCCCAGACATGGGTGCCCGGTGGGGCAGGAACAAAGTCTGATCGGTTTTGAGCAACCTCTTGTCGCCTGAGGGCCGCCTTTTTCCTGACAGAGCAAGTCAGGCTCCAGGCATGATGCTTCTTGGCACAGTTGGGACATTTGGCTGTTGTGTCCCTCTTTTCCTCTTTGTATGCCTTGAGGCATACCTCTGTGTTGTGTGCCTTGCTACAGACACCACATTTAGGCTTGGCTGTACAGTTAGCCTTGTGGTGACCGTATTTCTGGCACTTGAAACACCGAAGTGGTTCTGGCACATACGTTCGAAGGTTGTAGGTGCCCCAGTTACCCAGATCAAGGGTAGTGGTTGGGGCACCTTTCATGGTCACCAGGACTTGCCTGGTTGGGGTCTTCCCCTTCGACATTCGGGAAGCCTGCACGACCTGTGGGTGTGAAGCGATCAGCTCCACATCGTACGAGACTGAGAAGCCAAGTAGCACCATCTTGGTTCTCTTTTCCTCGGGACTTAGCGGGGAAAGACTCACTTTTCTCCCATCAGTTAGCTCCTTCGTTTCCCGGAGGAAATTTAAGGTAGCTTGATCTTTGGGCATTATGATCATGCCCTGATCTCGGGCGACCCGGATCGACAACCGGATTTTCCGTTGCAACTCCAATGCCCTGACCAATTGGTAGGCATTGTCGAAGCCTTCGGGTTTAGCTGGCACTTTGAACTGGGTGAAGCGTTTAGGGGGTCCCGACTCTTCATCAGAGTCGGTATCCGGCCTCGGACGCTTCGGCCCGCCCTTTCGGCTTTCGGGCTTGTTTAAGGAGGCAGGAGCTGATGCGGCTGGTTCAGCCTGCTCTCCCCTCTCAGTCGGGGAGGCCGTCTGTGAACTCAGGGGCCTCCCTGGCTTAGCTGCTGGCGGATTAGGAAGGGACTGAGGCCCAATGTAAATCACCCCTACCTTGGACCTCAGCCCTCGCCTCAACTAGTTTTACGTGGTTTGCTCTTCTCCACCTTTCCCTTTCCATTTCTCCATCCCCTTCTTCTTATCACTTATCCTGATAGTTAACTCATTTTACCCTTTTCGGCACAATACCTTACAATAGTGCTATATGACCTTTGATGTCAAGCGCATTTATTGTTTTAACATTAAACATTAGGCTCTTCCCGTTTTTAGTCTGATCATCCTGTGAGAATGCTAATCTGAGCAGAAACGTCACAGTATATACTTCCATTTTTTTCGGTGTGGTTGCGTTTCATGTCATATTGATTTAAACTTTACATTATTTGACCAAATTCAGGTACGTGTTTGTGGTTCTTGTTTTTATCTGGTTTTAGAGGCGATTCTTATACTAAAAGTTCTGTCGATGGGTGATTTCTTATTCGTACAACGAAATGCTGCCCATTTATTTAAGACGGACAATGGGGGCAAATTATTCCTGAATGATAGTGATAGGACAACCTTAGGCACCCATTGTAGATGTGGCATGTATGGTGACCAACACTGGCACTTCCTGATATTGTAGAGGTTCGACTCTTTTTTTTTTTTTTGTTTTGTTTTTGCAATAATTGTTGCAAGCATTCAGTGGAATATTTTGTGTTTTGAATATTTCTTCACCAACTCATTTTAAGTAATACAAACGTCAAAGGACTATCTGGTTTAAGTGTCTCATCACCCAGAGAAATGCTTATTCATCACTTACGATTTAACTGATGTTGAGAAAGAGAGAGAGGGAGAGAGACAAAAATATAGAGAATATAATCTCCATTTGAATTTTTCCAACCTTTAGAAATATAATTTGTAAAACATACAAAGGACTAAATAAAATATCTTGTACACATGGTATTATTTACTTGTAAGAATATAAGTCAATAACACACTCAAAATCATCACTAAACTGATGTAGATATTGTAAACCTTGACAAGACACTCACAAGATTATAAAAAAATGATGCACATATAGAATATACAAAATACAAAAAAACGACATAATGAAATCCTTGCATATCTGTGAATAACTGATATATCACATTTGAACATTAGAATTCTTTCATATTCAGAGCATTTTAAATAGACTTGGGTTTAATTTTATGACCAATGCTCAGGGTAATTAACAGACATCCTGACATACATTACAAAGAGAACAGAAAAGAAAAAAAGTTGTACTTTCACACTCAGAAAAAAAAAACGACTATACTTACAGACACGCCAAAAAGGACACAAAATATGGAATAGGCATTTACTAAAAGTTGAGGTCTTACGAAGAAAAAAGATATATATATACCCACAGCTTCAAAAATGACCTTAACCCCCTTTCATTGTAAAGGGGGAGAGGGCTATTCACACCCACACTTTAGTCTCGTCTTTTTAATCTATATTTGTTTTTATTTTCTTTCTTGTTTAGGACTCAACATTTAATTTATACAAATAACATAGTATCAGTACCAGAAATATATATATTTATATATATATGTCTATTCCCTGAAGGAGAACAAATGAATGCCATCAGCTTTCGTCCACAGTTACCGGCTCCACCTCTCCGTCGTTGATTCGTCGAGATATGCTGATTTCGGTCCTTGTTTCGAAACGGATTTTAGGAGTCGTCGGCGTGGGTCTCAGGGTCGTGGTGGCGGCCGTGGTGGTGGTCGTGGTGGTGGTCGTGGTGGTTGTGGGCCTGTTAGCACGGGTGGTAGGGCTTGGGGTGGTAGGGGCGGGGGTGAAGCGGGTGCGGAAGGGTCGTGGGGTCGTCTTGGGTGAAGGGCTCGAAGCCAAGTCGGTCGTGAAGCCGAAGAGGTCCTCGATTGGCTCCTCGGGGCTGGGTGAGCTTTCCTGTGGGGGGAGAGGGAGAGGAGGTGAGGGGGGGGAAGGTTGGAAGTGCGTGGACTGCTTATTACCATAACTTTAACAATAATACTAATGATAGTGATAATACTGATGATACTAATAATAATGATAATGAGGATATTGATGATGATGATGATGAGGATAATTGATGATGATAATTGATGATGATGATGATGATGATGATGATGAAGATGAAGATGAAGATGAAGATGAAGATGAAGATGAAGATGAAGATGAAGATGAAGATGAAGATGAAGATGAAGATGAAGATAAGATGAAATGAAGACGAAGACGAAGACGAAGACGAAGACGAAGACGAAGACGAAGACGAAGACGAAGACGAAGACGAAGACGAAGACGAAGACGAAGATGACGATGGCGACGATGACGATAGCGATGGCGACATATATTAGAAAATGATGATAATGATAATGATAATAATAACAGAAACTCACCTCGGTCGGTTCCTCCAAGATCAGATCCGGGAACTTGTTGATCGATCTCACAACGTCTTGGTCAGTGACACCAATGACGCCGTCGATAAGGTACACGATACCAAGGTTGTAGATGAAGACTTGAGACTCGATAACCGTTGCGTTGTCGATTTGTATGGTTCCGTCTGTGGGGGAGAGAGTTAGAAGGTTATGGATGTAACTGTAGGTGTGTACAGGTCTATCTATGATATATCGGTAGGATTGTAGAGTTTATATATCTAGTTGTGATATATATATATTTACATAACTATGTGTGTATGTTTTTATTTTTATGATAATAATTGTATGTGTTGTTTTTTTTTTTTTTTTCTCTCTTTTTTATGAGTATGATTCCGTTGTTTGTTATTAACAAAACAAAAAAAAAAAAAAAAAAATATTCCCATTCCCATTCCCAACTTCCCAACGCTAAACAAAACTTTTATTTCCAAGTACCAGGGTTCCTCGAGACGGTGAACGTGTTGTTGGCTAAGTTGGAGAGAGTAATGCCGTCTTGGAGGTCGTCCTCGTACAGTCGTCCTTGAACCAGGTGGTTGAGGATGAGGTTGTCCCTGAGGACCACGTCGAGCTGGAAGGGGTCGGGGGCATCGGCGTAGAGCATACCGGCGAGGGCATTGTTGCTGGGCACGAAGGCTGTGTACTTGAGGGGGTCCAGGTTGTCTGCGGGGAGAGAGAGGTAGGGGGTTAGTGTGTATATATACGATTTCTTTTTCGAGGTGGGGTCTTTATCTTGTGGTTGTTTGGGTCAGGTGAATATACAGATTGAATTAAAATTACGAAAATAAATGTACATAACAATACTACTACTACTACTACTAATAATAATACCAACATCATTACTACTACTACTACTATTAATACTACTGAATGATAATAATAATGATGATGATAATAATAATAAACTAATAATAGCAATGATAATAATAACAATAGTGATTATAATAATAATAATAATAATAACAATAATAATAATAATAATGCCAACAACATTTCTACTACTACTACAACACACAACAACTACTACTAACAATAATAACAACAACACTATCGAAACACGACGAAAGCAAATCACCGAGCTCCCTCACCATCGCTGCCGGGCAGAAGATACGCCAAGTTGGTGTAGTTCAGATACTCGGCGAAGAAGGCGGTGCGCGGGTCCTGTTCGACTCTCTCCAGGAGGTGGGAGAGGAACTGGGAGGTAGGCCAGGGACTTCCTAACAGCGGGGCGGTCTCCAGGTCTCCGTGCTGGGCGAGAAGTTCCTCGACCTGTGGAAGAGCAGAAGGGGGATTTTTAATATAGGAGGGCGGGTGGGGATGGGTAGGGGGGGGGAGGGATTTTATGTGGGATTACTTTGTATAAGATGAAAGGTTTTGTGGGATTAATTCTAGCTATGTAGGATGTTAGAGGCATTTTTTGTTTTTGTTTTTATGGGTAGAGGTTGTGTGTGTGTGTGTGTGTGTGTGTGTGTGTGTGTGTGTGTGTGTGTGTGTGTGTGTGTGTGTGTGTGTGTGTGTGTGTGTGTGTGTGGTTTGTTAATAAAATGTAAGTGCATTTGGATTCAGGAAATATATATCCTGCCTGAGTGCACTTATTCATGATCTGAAAAGATTCATTCAAGTTTTGAATTTCCTCTTACCAAAAAGAACAAAACATCATTAAGGATTTTCCTTAATGATGACCGAAAGTGATTACGAAAATTGAGAAATAATATTTCCATCCCTATCTCATTCACCAAATTATCAATCTACTTCTCATTCGTTTTTTTTTTTTTTACTTACCCTCTCATAGTCGACAAAGAGGAGTTCCTGAATGCTGTATGAACGACCTCGGGGATACACAGACTCACTCTCCAGCACAACTTCGACTCCATTGGCTAGAAGCTTATCTGCAGAAGAGAAAAAAAATACTTGAGTTAGCGCTAAATTTCATGAAAGAAAACGTACGGTAAAAAATTTCTTTTATCATTATTATTAGCTTTGTTTGTCTATTTTGTTATTTGTTATTATTTTTTTTTCGTCTATAGATATTCTTTTAGTGATGCTATGTAATGGTTTAATGTAAAATTGTCCAGAAGCTTATATAAGGGAAAAATACTTGAGTTAGTGCTTCATTGTGTGAAAGAAAACGTACTGCGGTTATGAATTCTCTCTTTTTTTATTACTATCTTTTGTCTTTATCTTTATTTTTGTTTATTTGTTTATTGTTAATTTTTCCTTCTTCTATAGATATCAATTTAATGATGTTATGGAATGCCTCGATGTACGAATTGAGATTGTAGCACAGAGTATAAAGAATAAAATGATTCCACTCAAATCATATACAATTTCTAATATATTCAAAAATCAAAAAAAAAAAAAGAAAAAAAAATCATACCTTATAATTCAGTTATGTATTTCCTTTCCCACACAATGTAATGTTGTTTTTTTTCTTTACCTCTGTTTTCACCTTTTCCCCTTCAGTTAAATGCCATAACATATACATTTCATTGGAAATAGTTTGATATGAAAGAGACTGGAAATAGGTCAGTATAAATTGAATTGGAAATAGTTTGATATGAAAGAGACTGGAAATAGGTCAGTATAAATTGAATTGGAAATAGTTTGATATGAAAGAGACTGGAAATAGGTCAGTATAAATTTAATTGGAAATAGTTTGATATGAAAGAGACTGGAAATAGGTCAGTATAAATTTAATTGGAAATAGTTTGATATGAAAGAGACTGGAAATAGGTCAGTATAAATTTAATTGGAAATAGTTTGATATGAAAGAGACTGGAAATAGGTCAGTATAAATTTAATTGGAAATAGTTTGATATGAAAGAGACTGGAAATAGGTCAGTATAAATTGAATTGGAAATAGTTTGATATGAAAGAGACTGGAAATAGGTCAGTATAAATTGAATTGGAAATGTTTTGATATGAAAGAGACTGGAAATAGGTCAGTATAAATTGAATTGGAAATAGTTTGATATGAAAGAGACTGGAAATAGGTCAGTATAAATTGAATTGGAAATAGTTTGATATGAAAGAGACTGGAAATAGGTCAGTATAAATTTAATTGGAAATAGTTTGATATGAAAGAGACTGGAAATAGGTCAGTATAAATTTAATTGGAAATAGTTTGATATGAAAGAGACTGGAAATAGGTCAGTATAAATTTAATTGGAAATAGTTTGATATGAAAGAGACTGGAAATAGGTCAGTATAAATTTAATTGGAAATAGTTTGATATGAAAGAGACTGGAAATAGGTCAGTATAAATTTAATTGGAAATAGTTTGATATGAAAGAGACTGGAAATAGGTCAGTATAAATTGAATTGGAAATAGTTTGATATGAAAGAGACTGGAAATAGGTCAGTATAAATTGAATTGGAAATAGTTTGATATGAAAGAGACTGGAAATAGGTCAGTATAAATTGAATTGGAAATAGTTTGATATGAAAGAGACTGGAAATAGGTCAGTATAAATTTAATTGGAAATAGTTTGATATGAAAGAGACTGGAAATAGGTCAGTATAAATTTAATTGGAAATAGTTTGATATGAAAGAGACTGGAAATAGGTCAGTATAAATTTAATTGGAAATAGTTTGATATGAAAGAGACTGGAAATAGGTCAGTATAAATTTAATTGGAAATAGTTTGATATGAAAGAGACTGGAAATAGGTCAGTATAAATTTAATTGGAAATAGTTTGATATGAAAGAGACTGGAAATAGGTCAGTATAAATTTAATTGGAAATAGTTTGATATGAAAGAGACTGGAAATAGGTCAGTATAAATTTAATTGGAAATAGTTTGATATGAAAGAGACTGGAAATAGGTCAGTATAAATTTAATTGGAAATAGTTTGATATGAATGAGACTGGAAATAGGTCAGTATAAATTGAATTGGAAATAGTTTGATATGAAAGAGACTGGAAATAGGTCAGTATAAATTTAATTGGAAATAGTTTGATATGAAAGAGACTGGAAATAGGTCAGTATAAATTGAATTGGAAATAGTTTGATATGAAAGAGACTGGAAATAGGTCAGTATAAATTGAATTGGAAATGTTTTGATATGAAAGAGACTGGAAATAGGTCAGTATAAATTTAATTGGAAATAGTTTGATATGAAAGAGACTGGAAATAGGTCAGTATAAATTTAATTGGAAATAGTTTGATATGAAAGAGACTGGAAATAGGTCAGTATAAATTGAATTGGAAATGGTTTGATATGAAAGAGACTGGAAATAGGTCAGTATAAATTTAATTGGAAATAGTTTGATATGAAAGAGACTGGAAATAGGTCAGTATAAATTTAATTGGAAATAGTTTGATATGAAAGAGACTGGAAATAGGTCAGTATAAATTTAATTGGAAATAGTTTGATATGAAAGAGACTGGAAATAGGTCAGTATAAATTGAATTGGAAATAGTTTGATATGAAAGAGACTGGAAATAGGTCAGTATAAATTGAATTGGAAATAGTTTGATATGAAAGAGACTGGAAATAGGTCAGTATAAATTTAATTGGAAATAGTTTGATATGAAAGAGACTGGAAATAGGTCAGTATAAATTTAATTGGAAATAGTTTGATATGAAAGAGACTGGAAATAGGTCAGTATAAATTTAATTGGAAATAGTTTGATATGAAAGAGACTGGAAATAGGTCAGTATAAATTTAATTGGAAATAGTTTGATATGAAAGAGACTGGAAATAGGTCAGTATAAATTTAATTGGAAATAGTTTGATATGAAAGAGACTGGAAATAGGTCAGTATAAATTTAATTGGAAATAGTTTGATATGAAAGAGACTGGAAATAGGTCAGTATAAATTGAATTGGAAATAGTTTGATATGAAAGAGACTGGAAATAGGTCAGTATAAATTGAATTGGAAATAGTTTGATATGAAAGAGACTGGAAATAGGTCAGTATAAATTGAATTGGAAATAGTTTGATATGAAAGAGACTGGAAATAGGTCAGTATAAATTGAATTGGAAATAGTTTGATATGAAAGAGACTGGAAATAGGTCAGTATAAATTGAATTGGAAATAGTTTGATATGAAAGAGACTGGAAATAGGTCAGTATAAATTGAATTGGAAATAGTTTGATATGAAAGAGACTGGAAATAGGTCAGTATAAATTGAATTGGAAATAGTTTGATATGAAAGAGACTGGAAATAGGTCAGTATAAATTGAATTGGAAATAGTTTGATATGAAAGAGACTGGAAATAGGTCAGTATAAATTGAATTGGAAATAGTTTGATATGAAAGAGACTGGAAATAGGTCAGTATAAATTTAATTGGAAATAGTTTGATATGAAAGAGACTGGAAATAGGTCAGTATAAATTGAATTGGAAATAGTTTGATATGAAAGAGACTGGAAATAGGTCAGTATAAATTGAATTGGAAATAGTTTGATATGAAAGAGACTGGAAATAGGTCAGTATAAATTGAATTGGAAATAGTTTGATATGAAAGAGACTGGAAATAGGTCAGTATAAATTGAATTGGAAATAGTTTGATATGAAAGAGACTGGAAATAGGTCAGTATAAATTGAATTGGAAATAGTTTGATATGAAAGAGACTGGAAATAGGTCAGTATAAATTGAATTGGAAATAGTTTGATATGAAAGAGACTGGAAATAGGTCAGTATAAATTTAATTGGAAATAGTTTGATATGAAAGAGACTGGAAATAGGTCAGTATAAATTGAATTGGAAATGGTTTGATATGAAAGAGACTGGAAATAGGTCAGTATAAATTTAATTGGAAATAGTTTGATATGAAAGATACTGGAAATAGTTTAGTATAAATTTAATTGGAAATAGTTTGATATGAAAGAGACTGGAAATAGGTCAGTATAAATTGAATTGGAAATTTTTTGATATGAAAGAGACTGGAAATGGGTTCAGTAAAAATTTTAATTGGAAATTTTTTGATAGGGAAAGGACTGGAAATAGGTCAGTATTAAATTGAATTGGAAATGGTTTGATATGAAGAGACGGAATAGGTCAGTATAAATTTAATTGGAAATAGTTTGATATGAATGGAACTGGAAATAGTTCAATATGAATGAAATTGAAAATAGTTCAATGGGACTGTCTGGAGCAATGCTAGTTAAGTTGAAGTGGAAATAATTCATTGCAAATCAAATTGCAGATGGTTAGAGTGGAGATTGTTAATTTGGAGGAATCAAACTGGAAATTGTTAATGGAAATTGTTGACATCAAACGTAATAGTTAGGTTGATATGAAGTTGGAGGTAGCAGAATAAAGAAAAAAATGGAAAGTAAAAGTGATAGTAGATTCTGAATTAAATTTTAAAGAGAGGACAAAGTGGAAACAATACTTGAATTAGAATTGAAAAAAAAAAAAAAATAGTTTATTTGGAAAATGGAAATAGATGAAAAACGGAATTTGTAAGCTGATTGTGTTTGTGCATATGTGTGTGAGTTTGTATGCCTGTGTGTGTGCCTATAAAGTGTGTATGTTGATGTACTGTGTGTGTGTAGTGTAGTGTGCATGTGTGTGTTTGTATGTTTGTTTGTGGGTGTGTGTGTGTGTGTGTGTTTGTATGCCTGTGTGTGTGTGTGTGTGTGTAGTGTGTGTGTGTGTGTGTAGTGTAGTGTAGTGTAGTGTAGTGTAGTGTAGTGTAGTGTAGTGTGTGTGTGTGTGTGTGTGTGTGTGTGTGTGTGTGTGTGTGTGTGTGTGTGTGTGAGTCAATATAACCGAGAGTGACTTAATGTAGATACACCGTTGTTCAGAAAATTCCTTCCCAGTCGGAAATCCTTTACAATACCGTATAGCCTTTTATTGCCCAACCATTCTAAGCGCCCTTGCATCCTTAACTTTCGCCAGGTCCTTTGAAGGCATAGGATGGCGAGGATGAGACAGACCCTTTTGTCAAAATTCAATAGGAATATATTTTTTGTTTTTGTTTTTTTGTTTTTTGTTTCATGACACAGCAAGGACAAATGCATTTAAGAGGTTAAGGTAAGGTATTAATAACAACAAAAAAAGAAGGAAATTTTTTTTTTTTCTTTTTTTCTTCTTCTTTTTTTTCTTCTTCTCTTTATCCCATCTTTCTGGTCTTATACAGCATCGTGGGATTAGGGAGAGACATTGGGATTATGAAGGTGAAGCGGATTTAATATGAAGGGATTAAGTATGGGACAGAAAAGTCAGTAGTCATCTTAAGATTGGTGGATGACCTCGAGGCGTCACTTAGGAATTTCCTGTGGCGGGTTTTAATAAATGAATGAATGAAAATATATATATATATTTGTACACACACACGCGAGCGCACACACACACACACACACACACACACACACACACACACACACACACACACACACACACACACACACACACACACACACACACACACACACACACACACACACACACACACACACAGTGTGAGGCTTATATATGGGTATGTGTGTGTCTGTATATGCATACATAAATACAGACATGCACTCATACATACATACATATATACACATCTATTCATACATATATACATACACATGTGCGTGTGAATGAGTTAGACACACAAACAGACAAACGAACAGACAGACAGACAGACAGACAGACAGACAGACAGAGTAGATCATATACAAACTGACATTATGATAGCTTGATCTCTTAAAAATAGATAAATGAATAAAAATAAAAATAAAAATATATATATATATATATATAGAGAGAGAGAGAGAGAGAAATAGAGAGAGAGAGAGAGAGAGAGAGAGAGAGAGAGAGAGAGAGAGAGAGAGAGAGAGAGAGAGAGAGAGAGAGAGAGAGAGAGAGAGAGAGAGAGCAGTACGATTACCACACATCTATGCAAATGCTTTCTTACATTCAATATTCAGGTAAGTTCAGCGTGTAATTTATTCAATCAACCTACACGTATCAGGTATATAAATATAGAGCTTTTTTCCTCGATAAGTAGCTCCTGTGCAGTATTAAAGTGTGATGCATGTCAGTTAAATTTTGGTGGTTTTTTATATATAATTAACAAGTACTGTCTGTTTGGTTCCTTGTGTGAGTGTGTGATAGCATTATTAGTGTGAGTGATCGGAGATTTTGATGGAGATAGATGGATAAATAGATATGTAGGTAGATAGATAGACATATAGAGAGATTGATGGATAGATAGATAGATAGACAGGCAGGCAGATAAATATTCAAACAGATATATAGATAGATTGATCGATAGATAGACAGACATATACATATAGATAAATATAGATAGATAGATATATAGGTAGACAGAGATTCAAGCAGATAGACTGATAGATAGATAGATAGACACAGACATACATACACACATATGAATAGATAGACAGACAGACAGATAAACAGATAGATAGACAAACAAATAGATATACAAGTAACACTAGATAAAAAAAATATCTCTTGCGGTTGTAGTTATGCAAACCAATGACCAGTTTACAAGGTATATTACAATATGTAATTTTTAACCTTTAAAAAGAAAAATAATTTTTTTTTAACGGTAGTAATATAAGCGTTTTGACCAACATTTCCAGAGAGAAACTGTCTCTGGTTAACGCCCGTGTTTAAGCCTCTTAAATAATTATTTTTTAAGAGTTTAGTTTAAAGTCCGGAGGCTGGGATGCCTAGAGTGTGTGTTAATTTTGTTATTGTCATTATTTTTTTGTTTTTATGGGGGGGGGGGGTCATCTCTTTCTCTCTCTTTCGGTCCAGTTTTGTCTTTGTCCATGTCTCTTTCAGCGTTTTGTTCTTCTTATTCCCCTTTATCTCTCCTCTCTTCTCTTCTCTCTTCCCTCTTTTCCACTACTCTCTTCTCTTTTCCTCTCCCAATTCCTTTCTTCCTCTCTCTCTCCCTCTTCTTTCTCCCCCATTCCTCTATTTCCTCTTCCCGCTCCATTTCCTTCTCCCTTCTCTTTCTTCTCTCTCTCTCTCTCTCCTTCCCTTTCTTTCTCTCTCCCTTCTCCCTTCTCCCCTCTCCCTGTCACTCCCCCTTACCCTCTCCCCTCTCTCTCTCCCCCTCCCTCTCCCTCTCCCTCTCCCTCTCCCTCTCCCTCTCCCTCTCCCTCTCTACCTCTACCTCTCCCTCTCCCTCTCCCTCTCCCTCTCCCTCCTTCACCCTATTCCCCTCGGAGAAAACAAACACACACGAAAAAAAAACGAAAAAAACTGGAAAAAGGCTAAAACAAATGCAAAAAAAACTCTGACGTCAGTACTTACTCGCAAGACGTTCCCCATAACTAGGTCAGGGAGGCCAGCGCGCGTCTCGGCTGAACATTTGAACATTTGGCAAGCTACATTAACGAAAAAAAGCAGAAGAAACGAGA
>NC_061825.1:38754876-38769876 GCF_019202785.1 Penaeus chinensis
TTCCCTCCGTTCTCTCCTTCTGCCTCTCTTCTCTTTCTCTTCCGCCTCAATTATCAATAAGTTTCGCAAATTTACCAATCATGAAATTCAATCGTCCAGTTATTTTCAATCACGTACTTTTTTTTTATTTTTTATTTTTTTTAAGAAAACCCAAAATTTCACCTTTATTTGGTTGAGAAAAACACACAGGCGTTAAATATATCGGTAATTTAACCGACAATAAATTTATCGATAATGTTAGTCTTTTGTCCGAATCCAAATAAAGGAATCTATTGTTTATAAGCATGACTCAAAGTAAAAAAATAAATAAGTAAAATAAAACAATTGAAGAAACAAATATATAGTTTTTTTTGTTCGAATCCGTGAGAGATATCGAATTATTTTATAGCCGAAGGAAGCGAGGTAAGAATAATGAAAAAAAAAAAAAAATTTAACAGTCAGTAACACGGAAAATAATATGTATTGATTCTTGTGACAACTGTGTGCGTGTATGTGCGTATGTGTGATGTAGGTCCGTGGGTTTACACAATGTACGACAAATACGGAAGTAGTGATTGAGATGATGAAGCAAATTCTGTGTGCGTGCGTGTGTGTGTGTGTGTGTGTGTGTGTGTGTGTGTGTGTGTGTGTGTGTGTGTGTGTGTGTGCGTGTGTGTGTGTGTGTGTGTGTGTGTGCGTGTGCGTGTGCGTGTGCGTGTGCGTGTGCATGTGCGTGTGCGTGTGCGTGTGCATGTGCGTGTGCGTGTGCGTGTGCGTGTGCGTGTGCGTGTGCGTGTGCGTATGCGTGTGCGTGTGCGTGTGTGCGTGCGTTCGTGTGTCTGTGTGCGTGTGCGTGTGCGTGTTTGTCTATGCCTGTATACCTGTGTCTATGTGTCTCTGTATGTGTTTGTCTCCGTGTCTTTGTATGTGCCTGCCCATGCTTGTGTACCTGTCTATGTCCAATGCCCATTCCCATACCCACGCCCATGTCTCTGTGTCTGTATGTCTGTGCGCCTCACGTACAATCGCACAGATCCGGACAAAAGGACAAAGACAGCAAGGAGATGGCTTACCGAGGTGACTCAGACAATGAACACGAAAGATAATAATAAAAAAAAAAGAGAGAGAGAGAGGGTGAGAGAGAGAGAAAAAAACCGGAGAGGTGAGCAAGGTAATGTAAAAGAAGAAGCTTGGGAGGGAGGGGGAGGGAGGGAGAGGAAGAAGGGGAAGGAGAGAGAGAGGGTGGGGAGTAGGAAGAAGAAAGAAAGAAAGAAAGAGAGAAAAAAACAAAGGAATATGAATGAATACGAAAGAAAACGAGGGAGTACCTGCGAATGCACACCAAGGTCATTGAGTCAAAGATAAAAAAAAATCTAAAAAAATAAGACGTAATGAGAATAGTAATAGGGGTACATTGAAAAAATAATAAAAATAAAAAGAGAAAAGAATATATAACTTGTTTGATGACTTCTGATCCAGACACTCGATTTGCACATAATGCGATAGCCTCTCTGTACGTATGTGTTCATGTGGGCCTTATATACTGCACCTGGTTTACCGTGAATAAATTTGCACTTCTATTTACACATGTTTATCGAATACCTCTCTTATCTCTTCAATCGCATTTATCTACTTAGTTCTCTATATATTACATAGATTATTGTCTTATTCATTTTCCTAATCGTTTTTATATTTATTACTCGTTTGTCTAAGTTGCTGTAAGTACTTGTTTGTTCATATGTCCATAATTCGTCCGTGAGTTCGTGTTTTTTTTCCTATTAGTGCTTTTGTGTACGTGTCTAGTCATCCCACGTATGTAAGTATCTCTTATAAGTATCATTTGTGTATGTACAGTGTGTATTAGAAGTGATTATATATCTCTAGGGAAAATACAGGCATATATATATATATATATATATATATATATATATATATATATATATATATATATATATATATATATATACATATATACACGTATGGAGGTTTAGATACAATTCATATTGATGAATGGATAAAGTGACGTATGGAAATACTGAAGGATAGATAGGTAAAGATCTGAACAGGAAAGTGGGAGGGAAGAAGGAAGAGAAGGGGAGGAGGTGGGAATGAGGGAAGGGGTGAAAGGGTAAAGGGAAGGAGGGAAGGAAGGGAAAGAAGGGGAGGAGGGGAGGGGGGAGGGAAAGTAAGAAAGGAAGGAGGGAAGGTACGTAGGAAGGAATGGAAGGAGGCTGTAAGAATAAAAAAGGGAAGTAGGGAAGTACGTAGGTGAGTGTACACTATTCAGTAACAGTACGTGGGAAGATGGGGATTTCTTCACCCTAATGTGGAAATGTCTCTCTCCCAGTGGGACTTCCCCGAACGCGAGGTGAGTCGGGTAGGCGTAGGGGTGGAGGAAGGGTGGGAGGGTGAAAAGGGAAGGGAGGGAGGGAAGGAGAGAGGGTGAGTGAGTGAAAAGGGGGGAGGGAAGATGAAGAGGGAAACTGGGGAGGAATAGAGGAGGGAAGATGAGAGGGTACGTGGTAGAAAAGGAAAGAGGGAAGTAGGGTGGGTGAAAAGGAAGGAGGAGAGAGAGAGAGAGAGAGAGAGAGAGAGAGAGAGAGAGAGAGAGAGAGAGAGAGAGAGAGAGAGAGAGAGACAGAGAGAGAGAGAGTGATAGAGAAAGAAAGACAAACAGACTGAGAGAGAGAATGTCAAAAAAATTACTATGAACAATCAAAGTCATCTTCGAATCAAAATAAATATTAGTCGTTATATTCTCAAACGAAGAATAATGATATAAATTTTTCATCATTATGTTTCGTAAGCTAACAACAAGGATAAATGGACGATATATGTAACAGCATTAATAAATGATGATGACACAAATAACGAATGAAAGAACGAGTAATAAAAAAAATAGCGGCTTGATATTTGAAACGATTTGATAATCAAACGTAACGGTAAAAAAAATCAAACAGTAACGGGACAACGGAAAATAACGGTTAAAAAAATCCGTTACATAAGAATGTTAATAAAAGGTAAACACCCATAGATATAAAAATTAATAGAAAACAAGGAGTAAGAGAAACGAGAAGAAAGAGTGTTAACGAAATTCTAAAACAATCATAGAAAAGACTTTGAACAAGAAACAGATAGACAGAAAAAACGTGGAGAAGGGGGGGGGGTGGAGGGAGGGGGGGGGGGGGTGATTCCACGTGACTTGCAAGGCGAACTTGTGGTCAGATTTTTTTTTACAAATCTTTTTCTTCGTCTTCTTCTTCTTATCACTAACGCCTCCTTTTCCTCATCTTTCTTCTTCCTCCTCCTCTTCCTCTACATCTTATTCCTATTCTTATTCTCCTCCTCCTTCTCCTCCTCCTCCTCGTCCACCTCCTCCTCCTCCTCTTCCTCTTTCTCCTCCTCCTCCTCCTCCTCCTCCTCCTCCTCCTCCTCCTCCTTCTCCTCCTCCTCTTCTTCTTCTTCTTCATTAACCCTACCCCCCTATACGTCCATCTTCGTTCCCTCCCCTCTCCCTACCCCTTCCCCTCCCCTCTACTCCTACACCCCTTCCCCACTCCCCTTCCTACCCTTCCCCTACCTTCCCTACCCTCCCTCTACCCTACCCCCCTCTCCCCCCCATCCACCTAGCTACTCCTACCCCCTTCCCCTCTCCCCTTCCTACCCTTCCCCTACCCTACCCCCCTCTCCCCCCCATCCACCTAGCTACTCCTACCCCCTTCCCCTCTCCCCTTCCTACCCTCCCCTTTACCCTACCCCCCTCTCCCCCCATCCACCTAGCTCTTTTCTTCACATTTCTCAATTGTATTTTTGGGTCATTTATCACCCCCTGAACACCGAGCAACGGCCAAGTTCACATTCTTAAACTTCGTCTAAGTTGGGGAGTCTTGGAAGCCTCAAGGAGAACAACTTGGAGGGGGAGGGAGGGGAGTGGCAGGAGGGAGGGAGGGGAGGGGAGGGGAGTGACAGGAGGGAGGGAGGGAGGGAGGGAGGGAGGGGAGGGGAGGGGAGTGGCAGGAGGGGAGGGAGGGGAGGGGAGTGGCAGGAGGGAGGGGAGGGGAGTGGCAGGAGGGAGGGAGGGAGGGGAGTGGCAGGAGGGAGGGAGGGGAGGGGAGTGGCAGGAGGGAGGGGGAGGGAGGGGAGTGCAGGAGGGAGGGAGGGAGGGAGGGAGGGAGGGATGGGAGGGAGGGAGGGAGTGAGTGAGTGAGGGAGGGAGGGAGGGGAGTGGCAGGAGGGGGGAGGGAGGGGAGTGGCAGGAGGGGGGGAGGGAGGGGAGTGGCAGGAGGGAGGGAGGGAGTGAGTGAGGGAGGGAGGGAGGGAGGGAGTGAGTGAGTGAGTGAGTAAGGGAGGGAGGGAGGGAGGGGAGTGGCAGGAGGGAGGGAGGGAGGGAAGTGGCAGGAGGGAGGGAGGGAGGGAGGGATGGGAGAGGGACAAAGAAGGGGAAGGAGGAAAAGAGGGACAAAGGAAGGGAGGAGAAGGAGGGGAGAGGGGAAGGTGGGACAAAGAAGGGAAGAGAGGAAGGGGAGGACAAAGAAGGGAGGAGGAAGAGAGGGAGGGATTCAGATGGTGTTTTTCCAAAGTGAGAGGGGGAAGAGGGAGGGTCAAAGGGGGGGAGGGAGATAGGGAGCGAGAGGTAAAAGATGAAGACATTGAGGAGCAGTGGGGAGAAGGGAGAGGGGAAAGGGAACGGAAAATGGCGTTGAGGCGTTCTCTTAAAGGGAGATAGAGAGAGAAAAAGGAGGGAAGAAGGGAGATAGAGAGAGAAAAAGGAGGGAAGAAGGGAGATAGAGAGAGAAAAGGGAGGGAAGAAGGGAGATAGAGAGATAAAAAGGAGGGAAGAAGGGAGATAGAGAGATAAAAAGGAGGGAAGAAGGGAGATAGAGAGAGAGAGTGTGAGGATGGGGTTAGGGGGGGTCAGAATGTGTTCTCTCAAAGGGGGGGAGGGAGGGAGAGGGGGATGTAGTTGATCTGGTGTTCTCTTAAAAATGAAAAATACGAGAGACGAGAGAAAGGAAAAGGGATATAAGAGAGGTCAAAAAGGTGGCATGGCAGGCCAGGGAGGGAGAGGAAGGGAGGAAAGAGGGAAGAGAAAAGGGAAATAGGTCAATAAGACATTTTCCAAGGGAGATAAAGGGAGAAAGAGAACAAAGAAAAAAGAAACGAAGGCAGGAGGGTGAGGCAAAACAATCGGTGTTAGATAGAAAAGTTACTCTATTAACAAAAACAAAAAACAAAAAAAACCTGAGCGAGAGGTGAGGGAAATTCTTTCACAGAAGGGTTTCAGAAGGAGGTGGGGAGGGGGGGGAAGGGCAGAAACTGAGGTGTACATAAAGCCAAGTGAGGTCACAGGTGTCCTTGTGTGAACGGAAACCTTGCGTCTGTGTGTTTAAGAAAATGAGAAAGTGAGTTAGGGGTCAGTAGTCGAAGGGGTCTCACGTGGGGGGGGGGGAATCTTACCCCCCTCTCCTTCCACCACCCCCTCCCCCTCCAACTCCCCACACCTTAGTTATCAGCTGATTTCATATTTGCTGTCGAATTCATAATGACTTGACAAGAAAAAAAAAAAAAAAAAAAACACTACTTGTAAAGCGTAAAAGTAAGTAAATCTTTATTATTTATTGTAGCTTTTTATATCATAGGCATCCCCCTCCCTTCCCCTCCCCTCCCCACTTTTCTCAAGATTTTGACTAATTACTGGTTAGTGTCATTTAATTACTCGGTCTCACATCAAGGTTTAAAACGCTGGGAAAAGATGAGAAAATAACAATAATAATAATAATAATAACAATAATAATAATGGTAATAACAATAATAATAATAATAATAATAATAATAATAATAATAATAATAAAGTACTAACAATAAAGACAATAACTATAATTGTAATAAAGATACCCACGCCATCATAAAAGTAAAAATAATATCTCAACAACAACAAATTCAACAACAACCAAACAAACTCAATGATCAACTCCATTACTCCCAAAAAGAAAGATACAAAAAATCATACAGAAAAACCGAGCAAATTACGAATTAACGGAGAGACAAGGGAAGAGAGTCGCCCCATAACAGACGTCGAACCATAACTCATCCGCGCGAGAGAGTTCGGTGAGAGGTTAACCCACTGTGGTACCCTCTTCTGTAAATTCTTTTTGCTATTTTTCAGTTTTGTTTATGAGTTTTCGTGTTTTTAGTTTTTTTGTGTGTGTTTTGTTGTTGTTGTTTTGTTCTTCATTGGGTGTTTGTATGTTTATGTTTTGTTTGTTTTAATGGGGTTGGTTGTCTCTATATTTGTCTTGAAGTTGTTTATTTGTTAAGTTTTTTGTTTGTTACATTGTTTGTCTTTCTGTTGTTTCTCTCTTGTTTGGATGTCTATTAGTTGGCTTGTCTGTTTGTCTGTCTGGCTCTCCGTCAGCTGTTTGTCTTTCACTCTTTCTCTCTCTCCATTCACATCCATTTCAACCAACACCTTATTTATCTCCCTCTATTCATATTCCCTTTCTCCCTTTTCTCTTCCTATCCCTTTTTGTCTTTTCTTTTCTTCCTATTCCCATTTCCTCCTATTCTCTTTCCCTTCTCTTCCTCCCCTGATTCTTGGCCGGCTGACCTTCGCCTTCACCCACTTCGCCTCTCAGACGATGACGGCGCACCTGACCTACCTAGATTCCTCGCCTCCTCCTCCTCCTCCTCCTCCTCCTCCTCCTACCTATCACCATAAATGATACTGATGATAATGATGAAGGAGGAGGAGACGAAGAAGAAGAAGAAGAAGAAGAAGGAGAACAAAAAGAACACGAAGAGAAAGGACAGGAAGAAGAAGAAAAAGAAGAAGGAGAAGAAGAAAAGAAGAAAACAACAATAAGAACAATAAAAAGAAGAAAAGAAAGAACAAACAAAATGAAGAACAACAAGAAGAACAACAAGAACAAGAAGAACAATAATAAGAAGAAGAAAAGGAAGAACAAGAACAAGAAGACGAAGAAGAAAAATAAGGAAGAACAAGAAGAAAAACAAGAACAAGAAAAAGGGAAACAACAACAAGAAGACGAAGAAGAAAAGGAAGAACAAGAACAAAAACAATAACAAGAAGAAAAACAAGAACACGAACAACAAGAAGAACAAGAAAAGGAAGAACAAGAACAAGAAGAACAAGAACAAGATGAACAAGAAGAACAGAAACAACAAGAAGAAGACGAAAAGGAAGAACAAATAACAAAGAACAAGATGAACAACGAGCAGGAAAACAAAAATGAACTGCCGTGACGAATAACTTTCCCAGGAGTCCAAGTCAGCCTCAGATGATTAGCTAAATCTGAGGCAAGTTGGGGCTTGGGTCTTCGGTCCTTTGGTCGTTTGATGCTTGATTGTTTGTTTGTTTTCGCTTTATTTTTTGCGTTTTTTGTTTGTGAGTTTGTTTGTTTTATTGTCTCTGTCTTTGTTTGTTTGTTTGTTTCTTTTTTATGCTTTCTTTCTCTTTTTTCTTTACTTCTTTCTCTCTTTTCCTCTCTTCTTTTCTCTTTTCTTCTTTATATATTTCTCTCTCTTTCTCTTTATATCGTTCTCTCCTTTCCTCCTTCCCTCCCCCCTCCTCTCTCTCTCTCTTCTTCTCCCTCTTCTTCTCCCTCACCCTCTCTCCCTCGCTCTCCCTCTCCTTCTCCTTCTTCTCCCTCTCCCTCTCTCTCCCTCTCCCCTTCCCTCTCCCTCTCTCTCTCCCTCTTCCTCTCCCCCTCCCCTTCCCTCTCCCTCTCTCTCCCTCTCCCCTTCCCCCTCCCCTTCCCTCTCCCTCTCTCTCTCCTTCTTCCTCTCCCCTTCCCTCTCCCTCTCTCTCCCTCTCCCCTTCCCTCTCACTCTTCCTCTCCCTCTCCCCTTCCCCCTCACCTTCCCTCTCTCTTTCTCTCCCTCTCACTCCCCCTCTTCCTCTCATTCATTCTCCCTTCCAAGAAACACTCTCACTCTCTATAAGTCTCACCCATTTTTTTAATATATTTTTTTTATTCCTTGCTTTCGTAACGCCATTATCCTTACAACCCACACGCTCCGATTTCTCAAGACGAGGACTTCACTCCACACGCACACTTGAGATTACAAGTTCAGCCAGAGAAGTCGAAATAGATATCAACAACGAGTTTTTTTCTCCTTCTTCTTCTTCTTATCATTATCATTATTATTCCCTTGTTTTTTACCTTTTTTTTATAATCATCTTTTCTTTTTTTGATAAAGGAGGATTATTTAATCTCTCGAGATATATAATGCAGAGAGCCTCGGGCAAGGTCTCGTAATGAATGTAGTAAATGCCAAGGGAGGTGGGAGAAGGAGAAGAGGAGAAAGGGGGGGAGAAGAGAACGGGGGAAGAGGAGGAGGGGGAGAGAGATGAGGAGAAGGAGGAGAAGGAGAAAACAGGAGGAGGTTAAGGAGGGGGGGAGGAGGAGAAGAAGGAGGGGAGAGAGGAGAAGAAGAATGAGGGGAGAGAGGAGAAGAAAGAGGGGAGAGAGAGAGGAGGAGAAGAAGAAAATGGAAAGAAGGAGGTAGAGATGAGAAAGGGAGAGAGAGAAAGAGGTGATGGCGAAGGAGGGGGTGAGGGAGGAGGAGAAGAAGGAGGAGGTTAGGGAGAAAGGAGGGAGGTAGGGAGATAAGGAGTCGAAGAGGGAGGAAGGGAGAAGGGAGAGAAGGAGAGAAGATAGGAGGGGGAAAATGGAGGGGGAAGGGGAGAAGGAGAAGGGAGAGAGAGAGATAGGGAGAAGCGAGAAAGAGAAAGGAAGAAGAGAAGAGGAGAAGGGGGAAAAGATAAGAAAATGGGGAGAGAGAGAGGGGGGGAGAAGAAGTGGAGGAGGAGAAGGGGGATTGGGGGAAATGGGGGGCATGGTTTGGGGGGGGGGGGAGGGAGGAGGAGAAGGAGCTGGAAAAAGTCGACTTCAGGGCGTGGCTTCAATGATGCCCCTGGTCTTTGTTAAGAGCGACGCGGGGCGAGTCCCTCCTTGCAAAACTTCAATGTCAATCACACTAAATCTTTAAATCCTCCTCGCTCCTTTAAATCCTCCTCGCGCCCTTAAATCCTCCTCTTCCCTTAAATCCTTCTCTCTTTTCTTAAATTCTTCTGTTTTCCTTAAATCCTTCCCTTTTTCCTATATCCTTATCTCTTTCCTCAATTCTTCTCTCGTTTCCAAAGCTTTATCTTCTCCTTATATCCTCATTCTAAGGCCTGTCTGTGGATGATCTTTTTGCCATGCCCTATTCTCTCTCTCCCTCTCTCTCTCTCTCTCTATCTCTCTCTCTCTCTCTCTCTCTCTCTCTCTCTCTCTCTCTCTCTCTCTCTCTCTCTCTCTCTCTCTCTCTTTCTTTCTCTCTTTCTCACTCTCACTCTCTCTCTCTCTCTCTCTCTCTCTCTCTCTCTCTCTCTCTCTCTATCTCTCTATCTATCTATCTATCTATCTATCTATCTATCTATCTATCTCTCTCTCTTTCTCTTTTTCTATTGTTTTGTTTTCTCTTTCTTCCACTCTCCCTTTCTTCCTCTTCCTCTTTCTCCTTCGCTCTCTCTCTCTCTCTCTCTCTCTCTCTCTCTCTCTCTCTTTCTCTTTCTCTTTCTCTCTCTCCCTCTCTCTCCCTCTCCCTCTCTCTCCCTCCCTCCCTCTCTCTCCCTCCCTCCCTCTCTCTCCCTCTCTCTCTCCCTCCCCTTCCTCTCCCTCTCCCTCTTTCTCTTTCTCTCCCTCTCTCCCTCTTTCTCTTTTTCTCTCCCTCTCTCCCTCTCTCTCTTTTTACTCGCACTCTCGAACTCGTCCACCTCGAAGATGGCACAAGAAAACGTCTGGGTCGATGATGAGGATGACGTTGACTGTCTCGGGCGGCCTTTCTTCCCTTTTCTTTGTGACTGAAGGATTCTGTCACGTCTGGGTCCTCTTGTCCTCTTGTCCTTTGTCCTTCGTTCTGTGTTCTTTCTTCTTATTATTATTATTGTTGTTATTATTGTTGTTGTTATTATCATTATTCTTTTTTTTATTTCGTTTTCTTCTTTTTCTTTATTATTGTTGTTGTTGTTGTTGTCATCACTATCATCATTATGATTATTATCATTTTTGTTATTATTATTATTATCAATTTTATTATTATTATTATTATTATTATTATTATTGTTGTTGTTGTAATCATTATTTTGTTATCAATATTATTATTATTATTATTAATTATTATCCTTATTATTATTTTTAATCATTCATTTCTCCTTCCTCCTCTTCTTCTTCTTCTTCTTCCTGCTCCTCTTCCCCCTCCTCTTCTTCTTCTTCTTCTTCTTTTTCTTCTTCTTCTTTTTCTTCTTCCTCTTCTTTCTCCTCCTCCTCCTCCTCCTCCTCTTCCTCTTCCTCACTCTCCCTTCTTCCACGTCTCCGCCCGCCCGTGCCGGAACCTGCCACGCCCACCAAGGCCACGGCCCGAGCTGGAGGGCGGCGGACGGGCGTGCGGGTGGGTACGAGGGCGGCATCCCCACCTCCCCCCTCCCTCCCCCCCGTCCCTGGTACCGCTAGCATGCCAAGGTCGAGGAGACTGTCGGTTTCACTCGCGTCAAGGAACGGCGCTCTGGGATGCCCTCAGGCCCTGTGCTTCTGCTTGTGAGTGTGCTTGTGCCTATATTATTAGTATTAGTATTATTGTTGTTGTTGTTGTTGTTGTTATTATCCTTTTTCCTATTCTGCTTCTTCTTTTTTCTATTTCTTCTTCTTCTTCTTCGTTTTCATCCACCTCTTCATCTTCTTCTTCAGTCTCCTCCTCCCCTTCATCCTCTATCTCCTCTTCCTCTTCCTCTTCCTCCTCCACGTCCTCCCTCCGTCTTCATCTTCTACCTCCTCCTCCTCCTCCTCTTCATCTTCATCTTCAGTCTCCTCTCCCTCCTCCCCCTCCTCCTCTTCCTCTTCTGCCTCCTCCCTACTCCTCTTCCTCCTCCACCTCCTCCCTCCTTCCTTCCTCCTCCTCCTCCTCTTCCTCCTCCTCCTCCTCTCCATCTCCTCCTCCTCCTCACCATCTCCTCCCTCCTTCCTCCTCCTCCTCTTCCTCCTCCACCTCCTCCTCCTCTCTATCTCCTCCCTCCTTCCTTCTCCTCCTCCTCCTCCTCTCTATCTCCTCCCTCCTCCTCCTCCTCCTCCTCCTCTTCCTCCTCCACCTCCTCTTCCTACCCCCACCTCCTCCTCCTCTCCATCTCCTCCCTCCTAACTCGATAACGGACGATTAAGATATCATCGCTAATTACTACCAATTAATCGCAAATCATCTCTGACTCGCCAAGCAAAATAGGAGAATCATGCTTGACTTCTGCCTCACACCTGGTCTGCTTTTTGTGCTTGATCGCTATGCATTCGGAGCGACTTTGAGATTCCGAGGGGAAAATAGTGCTATTCATGAGGACATGTTTAGCATACAGGAGACAGGCAAGTTTCAGCGTGACGATGTGTTTTTATACGCGCGTCTTTTTTAAATGTGTATCTTTTTGTTTTGTTTTTGTTTTCTAGGTATGTTTTATATGTATTATCCCTTTTTATTTGCTTTTATATATACTATTATTCATATATATGTTTATATGTATTATACTTTTAAAAATATATTTTTATATATTATCTTTTTGAAAATACATTTTTATATATTATCGTTTTGAAAATACATTTATATATATTATCCCTTTTAAATACATTTATATATACTATCCCTTTTATACACGTTTACATGTATTATCCTTTTTATATACATCTATATATACTATAAATATTCTTCATATATATTTACTTACATACCTTATCATACACGCTTATATACATTTTTATACCTTCATAAACATCTCTATAGACATTTATATAAACTATACAATGTTCAGTTCTCGCTTTTGTTTCCGACGAAGAAGAAATATGTCGTAAACTTGAGTCCTTTTATTTTCGTTCTCCCGAAGGACCAAGCACAGAGAGAAAAAAAGAAAAGAAAAAACATAATGGCCAAATGTTATGAGATGCAAACATTCCGTCCAGTGTTCAAGGTTAGGTTTGAAATATGCGGTGATGTCTTGAATACTTTTGATAAACAGTGGAATTGGAGGATTGAGAGGTAGAGGGAGAGAGAGAGAGGGGATAGGGTGAGAGGGAGAGAAAGAGAGGAAGAGGGAGGGAGGGAGAGAAAGAGAGGAAAAGAGAGAGAGAGAGGGATAGGGTGAGAGGGAGAGGGAGAGAAAGAGAGGAAGAGGGAGGGAAGGAGAGAAAGAAAGGGAGAGAGGGGGGGAGAGGGAGAGAAAGAGAGGAAGAGGGAGGGAGGGAGAGAAAGAGAGGAAAAGAGAGAGAGAGAGAGGAAGAGGGAGGGAGACGGAGAGAAAGAGAGGAAAAGAGAGAGAGAGAGGCAGAGAGGCAGACAGACAGACAGACAGATAGACAGAGATGACGGAGAGAAAAAGATCCACAATGAAGGAAAACAAACCAAAGATGGAAAAGCCAAGACAGAAAATATAAACATAAATAAACGTTGACAAAATATATAAAAGAATAGCGAATCGAGACTTTTTTTTAGCAAGTTTTTTTACCGTCAATATCTTTTGCTAGAATTGCATACGTAATTCAGAAGCAGATAAGTCATTCTGATGAATATAAAACCATGCAACAGGAAAATCATTTTACTCTTGCACTGTGAGGATATTCGATCTCATTCGTACTTTTCACATATGTGTGTGTGTGTGTGTGTGTGTGTGTGTGTGTTTATTTATTTATCTTTACATTCACTTTCGCTTTGTTTGTTGGTTTTGTTGTTCTTTTCTTTGTCTTCTTTCTCTTCTCCTAATTCCTGTATTCTAATTCATTATTTTTACAACAGAGGGATTGTCACTGAATTGCTACATAATCAATATTGTTTGAGAGTGAAGTAGAGAAAAAATCAGAAAATAAAAATACGAAAACGACTTGAAAAAAATCGATAAAAAGATAAGGGAAATTTTAAGAAGAGTAAGGAAGAGGAAGAGACAACCACAGACAGGAAAAGATGACAGAAAAGGAGAATAAACAAGCAGAAAATAGTTAATTATCTGGACCTTGACCCTGCAGCCGGGATCAGACAGAAGGAGAGGCAAAGATGACCTTCTATGCCCCACCCACGATGTCGGGTCACGAGGGAGGAGTGTAAGGAGGAGGAAGAGGAGAAGGGGGGAGAGGGAGGGGGAAAAAGCAGGGGATATGGAGAGAGAGAGAGGATGAGGATGAGAAAAGGAGAGGGAGGAAGAAAACAAAGGAGAGGGAGAGGGAGGAAGAGAGCGAGAAGGAGAGAGAGGAAGAGAACGGAAGAGGGGAAGGAGGACGAGAAGGAGAAAGAGAGAGAGGAAGAGAACGAAAGAGGGGGGAGGAGGAGAGGAAGAACGAGAAGGAGAAAGAGGGCAACGAATATGAGAGGGAAGAATAGAATAGACAAAAGATAAGTGAGAAAAGGGCAGACGAAAGAGAGATAGAGTAAGAGAACCAGAGAGAAAGGGAGGACGGGAGAGAGGGAGAGAGTGGGGGGAGGGAGAGAAAGGGAGGACGGAAGAGAGGGAGAGGGGGGGGAAAGGGAGGACGGAAGAGAGGAAGAGGGGGGAGGGAGGAAAAGGGAGGACGGAAGACAGGGAGAGGGGGAGGGGGGAAGGGGGGACGGAAGAGAGGGAGAGGGGGGAGGGGGGAAGGGGGGAGGGAAGAGAGGGAGAGGGGGAGGGGGGGAAGGGGGGACGGAAGAGAGGGAGAGGGGGAAGGGGGGACGGAAGAGAGGGAGAGGGGGGGAGGGAGGAAAAGGGAGGACGGAAGACAGGGAGAGGGGGGGAAAGGGAGGACGGAAGAGAGGGAGAGGGGGGGAGGGAGGAAAAGGGAGGACGGAAGACAGGGAGAGGGGGGAGGGGGGAAGGGGGGACGGAAGAGAGGGAGAGGGGGGGAGGGGAGGGGAAGAGGGCAAGGAACAAGGACAGAATCTGACCTTGTGTACAGTTTCACCTTCACCTGATCTTAGCCTAAATTAACGCGAGGCTGTTTATGGTACCCAGCAACCAGACATTCAAGAAATATGTTTGTGTTAAAAAAATGGAATAATTGGAGGAGAAGGAGGAGGTGGTGATGATGGAGAAGGAGGAGGAGGAGGAGGAGGAAGAGGAGGAGGAGGAGGAGGAGGAGGAGGAGGAGGAGGAGGAAGAGGAGGAGGAGGAGGAGAGGGAGGAGGGGGAGGGGGAGGGGGAGGAGGAGGAGGAGGAGGAAGAAGAGGAGGAGGAGGAGGAGGAGGAGGAGGAGGAGGAGGGGGAGGAGGGGGAGGGGGAGGGGGAGGGGGAGGGAGGAGGAGGAGGGGGGGAAGGAGAAGATGAAGGGAAGAGGAGGAGGAGCAGGAGAAGAAGAAGGAGAAGTAGGAGGAGAAGGAGGAAGAGGAAGAGGATGAGGGGGAGAAAGAGAATGAAAAAAGAAAGATGAGGAGGAGAAGGAGGAGGAAGAGGGGAAGACGGAGGAGAAAGAGGAAGAGGAGGCGAAGGAGAAGAAGAAGGAAGAGGAGGAGGAGGAGGAGGAGGAGGAGGAGGAGGAGGAGGAGGAGAAGAAAGATAATAAGCAGAAATAAGAAGAATATGAACAAGACGAACAGGGTCTTGTGTGAACGCGCAACTTGGATAAACATGAGAATGCCAATAAGACAATTAAACTGGCAGAAACTTCATTAATTAAAAGGCCGAAATAAAGGCCGGACCGGATGAACGATACATCGACTCGTGAGAAAAAAAAAAATAAGTCTAGTACTAAATCGACATATTTTAAGTGAAACGGCAAACTCGGCAGACAAAATATAAACAATTTATTCATCACGAAACAAAAATGAAATACACACACAAAAAAATAAAAAATTACCTCCAAAATTCAAAAAATATAAAACTAAATACATACCCGTCCTATAAATGACCTAACACAAACAAACAAACAAATAAGAACATAAAAACAAAAAGCAATTTCCAAGACATCCCAGCAACCAGATATAATTGACGAACGGCGTACACTCTTCCCTAGGTATTGT